>NC_090870.1:47157601-47182601 GCF_036669935.1 Montipora foliosa
GTTCCAGGGTCACTGCAAACAGCTAAACGATGCAAACAAGTTGGAGTTTAAACAAGATTATTAAATCTTCAACATCGGCTAATGAATTTCTCGTGCTCTGATTGGTTCACTCAATCTCGGTTATCAGCTCATATACTTTAGTTTGACCTTATATGGTAAATGATTGCGGTAAGCGTTGCTAAACTAAATTTTTTTTCGACCGAAAGCGGAATTTCTCTCTGAATAAAGCAAAAAAAAAGTTCTTATGGAAAGTTTGGATCAATTCCGACGTTTACAAGTACGCGAAAAGGTAAGAAATGTTTTTATGACGAGCCTGCGTCTGTCTTACCACAAGGTTTTACACAACACCGCATCACTTCTCATAAAGATTTGTGATTTCGCTCTGATTTGCTCGCTTTTTTCGCTTTTATTTCGTACTCTCTAAACTTTTGGAGCTTAAGGAGTTTTGTTGGATATGAGACTCTTTATAGCCAACTCGGCGCTACGCCCCGCGTTGGCTATTTACCATCTCATGTCCAACGCGCGCTCATGGAATAATTGTTAATTAGACAAAGACCTAGCAAAAGGAACAGAAATCCTTGGAGCCGAAATGTTTCAGAAACTACACTACAAACTCATAACAACAAATGTTTCCTAAAGGCACTGATTGTGACTTTTGCGTGCTTCTGGATGCCAGCTACGATACCTTTACACTTAGGAATGTCGTTGCTCCATATGCCTTCGTTGCACGCAATCAGCTGACTTCCAACCAACCAAAATCCAGGGTTACACAGGAACTGAACGTGATCTTCATGCGCAAAGCTGGTGCCAATTCTTTCTCCATTCCGAGGTTTTCCAGGATCTGTACAAGACGCTGAAGTATAGCCACATAAAAAATCATCGAGTTAGGTTTGTTAGCTTCGTCAATACAGGAAGAAACGAGTGAAATTGAGAGAGGATGATTTTTTTTCCTCTTTGCATGAGCAAGAGATCATTCTCTCTACAAATGCTTCGTATACAAACTGTATTTCTATAACCATCGATAACAGAGCCATTTCCTCCACAACCGTACTTCCATTTATTATGGAAAGAGAACGGACTCGCCGACCTGCTCACTTGAAAGGTCTGGGTACTAGAAGTCGCAATTGGCTCTTGCAAAGTCTGTCCATGCAGACCAAATAATTCAGTAAATAGATTGTATGCTGATCTATCACTAACTATATGTTAGATGTTTGGGCTTACCTTAGAGTCCTATTGATTATTCAAATGATTTTCATGGTGATAAAATGCACAGCTGCCACTGGTTCAAGAAACGTTAACACTCGACTATATCCCCCGCCTTTTCCCTTCTACACTAGCGCAGCGTAAAAGCCAACGCCCTATAATAATCGGGCTTGCAAAATTTTTCAAACTGGCATCAATATACCTTTGCATTGTGGCAATGGTGAGCTCCATCTTCCGTTAAGACACCGGCTAATTGATGAGCCGAATAATGTGAAGTTTTCGTTGCAGTAAAATTCTGCTGAGTCACCATCGATAAAATTACTTCCTCTTCTGTTTCCATTATCTGGAACGCCAGGATCCTCGCAAGTGGCTAAAAAGGAGCACCATAAAATTTGAAAAAAGTGGCAGCAGTATTTTGGTGCTACTTTGTTTATTGATTGGTTGATTTACCTCATATCAGTGGAAGCGAGAAAAGGGAGAGTTCATTTCGGAATTTCTCCAAAGCCCCTCTAGTAGCAAATAAGATAGGCTACTTTCTGCTTCAGTTCCCTGGCATGGATCTTCGCAAGTGGCCGAATGGAATAAATGAACTGAATCATAAAATGTCTTTCCGGGGCGTACTTATTAATAATTAATTATTTAATTAATTAATACATTTCATTATTTATTTTACTGATATACATATTTCAGAAGTTTGTTTGTTCGATTGATTGATTCGTTTATTTATTTTTACACCATTTGTAGCTTTGGGGAAAAAAAAGCTATTAATCAAAAATTCTTCCAAGTCTTGTCTTGTAGTCGACTTTTTGCCTGCTAAGCGTTCTAATCCCTGACAAAAAAGAAAATGTAAGCCCTTTTTTGTTCCTCAAGTGACTCGGCAGCCGCTACCGGCCTTTCAAGTTTCGCGACATATCGGTCATAACCAGCAGGGAAATCCGATGTAAAAATGGCTTAATTTTGTGTTGTTGTCCTTTTTGTTTCAGGTATTTTCCCTGTTGTTGTAAGGGATCACGTAAAAGTGTGTAAACAGAAGCCCACCTTTACACTGAGGAAGGATATTATTCCACTTTCCCTTGTCACAAATAGAAGACGAGTTGCCGACCAAAACGAAACCTTGCCTGCAGGAAAATGAGATTCGGCTTCCATGATTGAAATCATCTCCTGTTCTCTCTCCGTTTATTGGCGCTCCGGGGTCTTTACAATCAGCTGTCAAACATGAAAAAACCAACAAGAAAAAACATTCCTTTAAGCTCGTCAATACTCCAAGTAGGGTAATCTATATACTTGATCTGTGTATTTCAAGGTTATCAAGGTCCAGAACTCTCCAAGTTGCAATACATATCCATATACTTTTGGACTACACTCCGAACAAATAAGAAGGTTGCATTTAACGATTGAGACAAATAAGCGAAAAAAGCCCAAGGCCAGCTGAGAAGAAACCTCTCTCTGCAACTCGTGCGTCTAGTCTTCCAGGATTAGTTTGCTTTAAATTAAACATCCCTTCTTCTGTCTTTTATCCTGGGTAATTGGTTCTAAATTACAAAACTTAAAAATTGCTTACCATGTACGAGACATCCGTGCAACTCCAGTCTCAGACACGCATGTTTCACATTTGTAGTAGACAGTGAAAGCGGCTCTTTTGGATAAATCCGTATGGATCTTGTTCTTATTTCTGGATTCAGGACATTTTTTTTCACCCCGTTTACGTTTCCGTTGCCAGGAAGCTCCTGTTCACGAATGATATAGTCTATTACTGACAAATTTGTTAGTCTACCGCTATTCTTAGGAAAATTAAGATTTGGATTGTATTTTACGTCCAACATTTAGTATTTGGGCCCTAAGATCTGGACTTCTCTTCCAACATCTGTCTCTTACTCTCCTGCCTTGGCTACTTTCAAAAAACGATTACTTTATTATCTTCTTTCCCGCCGTACGGCGTCGAAAGTAAATTTATAATTACAACTTTAAGTCTAGCCTAACCCTGGCCTAACCATTTTTCTTTCCACCAAACAATTTTCTGCCTTCTGATCTAGCTTTCTCTGAATCAAATACTCTCATCGTGAAGGGACCTCTTTCAATGTAAAAGCCTTTGACTGCCTGTCTCCTCACCACTCGCTATCTTTTAGTATGCGTAAAAAAGCTGTATCTTGTATGTAGAATTCTTAGTAACTTACGCTGTAATTTGTGTAAAAATATTTCCTCGGAATAAATCAGTGGTAGTGGTGGCAAATAAAACCTAAAACCTAAACGTCTGTCTTCCAATAGACCACTTTCATAAATGGCGACCACTAGCTTTTACATTCTCTTGTCTTTATGTTAATTAGACCTACTGCCCTCATTTTCAAAACAAAAGTTCTTCTGAAATTTGCTCGTCGTAGCGAGGCCACGACTAAGAATATTCCTAAATTTTACACCGAATGTCTTAAAGAATGGGAAATATACCAACAGAAACAAGTCTCTGCGTGTTCTCACGTTCTTGATCAAATAATATGGAATAACAAATTTCTCAAAATTGGTGGTAAATCCTTATATAGACGCGCGCTAGTAAATAAAGGTATTGTGAGAGTTAAGGATCTTTTAGATACAGAGGGCAAATTACACAAATGGAATACGCTTAAATACGCTTAAAGACAGCCGTATCACACAAGCTGAATATTTTTTATTAATGTGCATTTATGAAGCTCTTCCACCCAGTTGGAAATCGCTACTGAACCGGGAAGAAAGGGAAAGAAATTTGCAAACGGTGAAGTTTACTTTCCCCTCCTCGTCTAAAACACTGTACTGGAATATCATAAGGAAATATGAGATCGAAACAACTGGAAAATGCCGTTATGAGGAGTTATATCCAATGCTTGAGCTGCCTTGGCATGAGATTTACATCCTTCCTAGAGAAACGACCCTATAGAATCTAAGGCCTTGGAATGTCAATATAAACTGTTCAACAAAATTGTCTATACAAAAAAGATTCTATATAAAATAGGTAAAACGACAACACCTTTGTGTTGCTTTTAATTTGTGCCCGGTCTGACGAGTCCCTGGAGCATTTATTTATTTACTGTGAGTTTGTTTGTGGCTTCTGGCTATCGGTGACGAATTGGTTAAAAGGATATGATAATTATGCAAATGTTTTGAGTGCTGCTGACATAACGTTTGGAATTTATGAAAAGGATCTTCAACTGATCAACCACATTATTCTCCTTGGTAAACAAATTATCTATCTGTGTCGCAGCTTGTCTTTAAAACCTTCACTAACGTTGCTGATCGAGAAAATGAAGTATATATACAAATTAGAGTCACGGATAGCAGAAAGCAACAATTCTCTTGAAATTGATAAAAAATAAATGGCAGTCTTTACTATCAGCATTGTAAATATGCTTTTTTAATGATTGTTTGTAGTGTGGTATTGTTCCCCCTTTGTGTCATTCTTACACGACCCAAACTTGTACTTGTATCTCTTTTAAATGGCGGCCACTGGCAATGTGAGTAGCGTTAGTATTGCAATGTAAATTGTACTTGTACTAGTTTTTTCTGTTTTGTTGTTGTTAATAAATAAAAAATTAAAACAAAATTAAAACAAAAGAATATTTTATTCGGCCGCCATTATGAAGGAGGTCTTTTAAAGGGGTCAAGCATGTAACAATCATTTTCTCCTTAACTCCACTGCCTTTACACTAAAATTGTACCATCCAGTAATTTTCCTCACAATCCTTTCAAAACAACAAAGAAGTTATTATTATTATTATTATTATCATCATCATCATCATCATTATTATTATTATGATCGTTTTCTTTCTTGTCGTTATCGTTATCTATATCGTTATTATTCAATTATTGCGCACTTCGAGCTGTAGCAGCGTTGCAACCTGCTGTTAGCTTAGAATTTTTCGCGGGACTGAGTAGCAAACCAATTACAGTGTACCTACGAAGTTACAAAACTTTTTTTTTGCGGTAGTATAGGTATAGTTGTGAGTTTACCAGTGCATCGCTGTCTTTCAAAACAGGATGTACCATGAGGTCCAGAGTGTCGCTAAAAATGATTTTTTTTTCCAATAGGCCCCATTAGATTTGTTGTTTAATCTTACTGTTGCTGACGTCTCTTTCCAAAGATTACTATTCGGATGATTGGCAGGGATTTTACAGAAATGGAGCCTCTACAGAGCTAAAAACATCCCCCAACTTGTCAAACACCTGTAACGATGAATGAACTCGATAAAGGACTAAGGGTTTACCTCTTTGTAATGCGTCCACTTTCCTCCCTTGTCGTACTCGATCTTAAATTTTCTTGACCAAATTATATCAGATGTACTTCCTCCTTGTGTACTTATAGCAGTTATTGCCTTTTCTTCGTCAAGTTCGATTTCAATGTATGGATTTTCATCACCATCCGCTGAGCACCAAGCCTTGGGTCCATGCAGTCGTCCGTAAAAGGCTCGGTGATCTAAGTCTAATCTTGAAGATGACTTAATACTCTCATTCGGGATACCTTTATTTTGCATCCCCAGAGGTCTGTTGCATTCTCCTGCACAAACAACGACAGACGAAAAAAATAAGGTGATGTTGATCCCAAAGTTGCAACAAAAGATTAAAGACTTATCTGGTAAATCGTGTAGGCACAAAGCAAGAGGCAAGTAGCGTTTACTTATTTTTTGCTAAGGTACATAGGTACGCCTATTTAGTGACTTCGAGGCCTTGCTTGGTTTATGATGAATGCAACGCTGAATAACATCTACCTCATCAGTGATTAACAACGGCCCATAAAAATACATATGATCCGATTAGCACTTTACACACCTGCTGCAAGTCAGAGAATACGGGCGAGGGATTGAGAATACCAGGACAGGGTTTACAAAAGCTGTCGCCCGGCCGCGATTATTTTTACATTTGACGTCGTGTGCTTACAATTAAAAGGCTAATAATAAGCTCGACACCCTGCTAGCAGAACCTATCTCTTGCTTGTTCGATTTGGCGTTCTCGAGAAAGGCTCTGCATGAATCGAGTAAGATCTTTATTGAGTATGTGCTGCATGTTGCCAGGATAAAGTCTCGAATCCAAGCCTAATATGCCACATCTCGCCGCCATCTTGGTTTTTCACGGTACATCGGGCTCAATAATAACTATCGCTTTTATCACTAAACGGACGCTCGCACTGGAAAAACCAGTTTAGCGAGAGAAAACAAGATTGACCAGTCCAGAAGTTCGAGCTGCGGCGGCTTCAAAGAGTTGACGCAATTCAGGCAGAGCCTCCTTTTCTCCTCCTCAGTAAAGAAAAGACGAAAGGAGGCTTTGCTCGCAGGGTGTAAACTCGAGTACTCCAAAAGAAATTTTGGCCCAGGCCATGACACCAGCCAAAGACGCTCTTGGTTATCTTGGTTATCCGTGTTACGAATGTACTAGTTAGCGTGCAGTGTATAAATTAGGGGAACGAACAATTTTCAAGCGAGCGTACGCTTCCGACTCTCAACATTACCGCAACTTTTAGCTGAATAAAAAGGCTCGTAGTGGAAAGCGATTTCGTTTTTGTGGATTTAATTCGTTACTTCTGGTATCTCCGAATTTTTAAGTCTTTAAGCCAATGACATTCACTTCTCCCGATGCCAACTTAACGAGCAAGTTTTATTCTGAACTTTGCGATACCGACCACAAAACATTCGAATATGAACTGGAACTAAGACCATATATTCTGTGCTTCTATCTTTACTTGGACATGATATACAAAGAAGAAGAAACTTCCTAGATACAAAAATCCCGAAATTGTCCTAGAAATATATCCGGAAATTCTCAAAAATATGTCTGTAAATGCCAATTTTATTTCTACAAATCCCAAAATGTTTTCTAAAAATCACGATTTTTTCAAAATAATCACATGATTTTCATAAAATCCGGGAGTCCTGTGTCCTTACGTCATGATTTCTCTTTCAAACAAACGGTAACGACAATAAGAAGTTAGCAGAGTTTGACATTTCATGTGGCATAATCGAAGCTAAAAACATCACTGTCATGACAAACTACCGCTAGCACAAAAGTACCTGGCAAAGTACCATTTGAAGTCGCAAATATTCCTGGCCTTACAGTGATGCTAAAACGCATGCTGCGAACATAACTTATGGGGTAAGCCGCTGACCGGTAGTATTCGAACTAATCAAATTGTTTGTGTGCTATCTGTTTTTCAAAACATCATCGTCAAAAAATCCTCAAGTTTTCTATACAATCTTATTTGACTCTAAAAATCCTTTAAAAAAATCCGGATTTTTGTATCTGGGCCTCGCAAAATGTATGATTGGCCCGGCTAAAATGATAGAAAATCATGTTTTTTTTCTCTACTCTCTCTTACGATAGCGTCTTAGCTTGCTTTGCTAAAGGAAGTCGGGAAAACATCCATTTCAATGTAATTCTACAACTAGATGTTGAAACAGATTTTTGATTTCCTTTTGTTCGCAGTAAGTTTTTCATTTTTACAGGCCACAAAAAGCTCCTCCAGTACTACAAAAACAATTTTCCGTAAAAGTGGCAAACAAAAAGAGTTGGATCTTGACGAGACGAACTAACTTACAATTATGCATTAAATGTTTTCAACCTGGTTCTCGAACCTTTGCCCTCAGTGTATTCGAAGCTTAGTATTTTGAGGGGTTATCGTGTAAGGCGCCTAAATTCAACTCAATTTCTGGTATACTTACCTGACTGTGAACTCGAGTAATGGCATAATGTCATAAAGCAAAGTAATATCCTGTAGTTAACCTCCATACACACTTGGACTAAAGGGATACGCAAAGATAACCGAAGCGCACGAAATTTCGAAAGAGACTGTTTTGGGGTTGAAGCGGATTCAAATTACGTTACAGCGTAGGTGATGACAAACATGAAATTCGTTTTCCGGTTTTTCATTTTGTCAAAACCTATACTTTTTCTCCTTTCTCTTCTTTTTCTCTCACGAAACAGCTAGGTTTCTCTTTCCATCAAGAGCTTCAAGACCTTGTATTTTTTTATTCTGAAAGCTATTTTACAACTAAAAACTTCGAGTAATTTGAAAGCTAACTGTCTCCTGGCGCGAAGTATGCATATCCGTATGAGGCGTTATTTTGGGACACTACATCACACTGTCGGGAGATCACCCGGTCAACCTCGTTCTCTTCCTTTCTAGGAAGAGAGAGGACCCTGGGAACGAGGTTGATATCCGGCAAAATTCAATAAGAAGTGATTGAAGGGTTTGAGTATGTATGGAACAAAAAAACCGAACCTTCACAACCGACTGCATGATCGTGAAAAGAAGAGTGTTGAATCAACTCACGACCGAACTTTTCGAGTTCGACTCCGAGTCGGAGTTCGTGTGCGCGAGATTGACAGGAATAATGGGGCCCACGTGGAAGGGATTAAGACGTATTTCCGGCTAATGTTTCTCTTCATCCGGCGAAAAACGAAAGGGCGACGGCATTAAAAAAGAAAACTGGAACAAGGAATTTGAAAATACTTCCTTGGCGTAACTGCATGAATACCCCCTGCCACTTATTTGTGTAAGAGTGTAAGAGTAACAGCTATTGTATTCTGACTCGTTCTTCAAAGAACGCCGTCGAGTGCCAACAAAAGTGGCAGGGTCAGCAGATACTCCATTTCCTTCATGAGCATCACGCTTGGTGCACAGCTCTCAGCGGTAATCCCTCTCTGCGGGCTTCATTGGCGGAGAAGGGGAAAAGGAATTAACTTGAAAAGGCGACACCGGATCACCTGTACATGTTTAAGCCATAATCCCTAAGGAGTTCGTTAGCTTCCACGTAACAGGCGATCAGGCGTTCTTTTCTTCTCGCGCCAGAACGCCTGATCGCAGATTACTTTCCACACCTTAAGAGGTTCTATCGTTCGGCTAATTTTCAACAATGCCGCACTTAAAGGCCGTTGGAGGGAGCCTCTCCCACAGTAAACGAGGAAAAAAACGCATAACATTTTACAAGTCTGCTTAATCTAGCGTTTGAAGTTTTTCCTGTTTCGAATAGAAAGCGCCCCTAATTCCTTAGACTAACTCTCGAAACTAGTAGAATATTTTAACATTCAAATATAAAACCTTTCTGAGACCAATCATGGCTGTAAGCAGGCCAGGATCACTGCACTTTCCAGATTGGGCTGAACGTGTCCTGTTATTTTCTCTAGAAGAACAAAAGCTGAACCGTAATGACGTAAACAAGGACTTAGTAAAACGTCACATTCGAAATTATAAATTTTTCTGTTTTGACACGGGTTAACTGAGCCTGTTCCCCTTCTCCCGCCCCAAACAATAGGTCATGTTACTGAAGACGTATAACCATTCATAAGCCTCTTCAGCTTCTTTTAGACCTCCCTGCCTTTCCTTTATTTTTTCCCCTTACTTAATCGTTTTAGTTCTTAAAAATAATCAATCAATCAATCAATCGATCAATCAATCAATCAAATATTTTAGAGCGGACGGCCATTTGTAGGACTTTCCACTCTCCCTGTCATGTATGCATGACTAAAGGAAAAAGGTGAAAGTAAAAAGAAACCAGGCGCCCGAATGTAGATAAATATCAGCCTGCGTTCTTCTGTCTTTTGAGAGAGAGCGAAAGAAGGAATCTTATTTCATTGATCTTTTAACACACAGGAAGAAGATATTTAGGAAGACCTGCATTTAATACTTGCAAACACACTGCCAAAACTATCGAATGACCTTTGAATCTGGTGGAATGGTACCGAAATGAAATTTCTTCTGTTTTAGGCAACGCTGAGACGCGTTCACCATTGTCTTTCCTTTACTGAATTGATGGAGGTCTCCTTTTAAGTTTCAGTTCAGAGCAGAATCGCGTCAATTAAGGTGATGAAACATTGCCGTGGGTTACACGAGTTTACACGAATGCGATTTCTCGGTTTCTAGACAAAACAGTTTTGTTAAGACGAAAAAAATTAAAAGAACGAAACAATTCATGATTGAAACACAGCTTACGGCTTTTTTATTTTCGTTATCTCACAAACTGATTGTGTTTACTTCACACCAAATCCCCTGCTTTCAGCGAGATACGCAACGTGAAAAAATGCGAATTCAATACCACGACCAATAATCTCACTGGCTCTGGCATTTTCATGACATGCCTGATATGAGGATGGAATTACATCAAGGTAACATATATAACAAGATGCATGTGATTCCATGAAACCACTCATTGCGCAAGAGTACTCTTTTTACGGCTTCAGATTTCTTTCAAAGACGGTCGTCGTAGCTATGAACACCATTGCAATTCTCCTCCTGGTTACTTCTCTTCTTGTCCTCAAAACCCACGAGTTTACAATTCATCGCTCTGATGAGAGTGCCATTGATTCCTCAGTAGATCACAGCAGTGATGATGTCTGGGACGTAGCCCCGAGTCGCATTGGAGGGGAGCAAGACAATGAGGACGGAACGGGTAAATATTAGCTGCAGTTTTTCAGGTGTTACATCATATCGGTATTTCACTGGAATACCCAAAATTCCAAGGTGCAAAATAAGCTCCAGTTTTGTTCGCTTCTTGCTGTGTTGGTAAATAGACAATTGATTTGACGTTACCGCAATTTCCTGCAGTCGGTGAAAGTAACTCCGAAGTAAAACGTCACATTCGAAATTATAAACTTTTCTGTTTTGACACGGGTTATGCTTTTGTAAGGAGTCAATGGTATGAACTTTCTAGCACTTTCTCCAGTGCTTTAGCACACGATTAGGAGACCACTGGGAGCTTAGTCATTATTTTATTTGGCGTCCTGCCTTCTGTTAGTAAATGCGATGTCAAATAGCGATGTATTCGCTATGATATTAAATGAGAAGTCAGACAGGTTTTTTCCCGTAAATGAAAAGGAATGAAAAAATCATTTTCCTGTGACGACTCTGGCAGCGCACACGGCGAAAATCCGGAGTTTAAACATTCCTATTGTTCTTTGCCACTGAGCCACTGGATTCATGTGACAAAGGTGCTGCATACCGCTAAGACTGAAATGTCATGTTTGTTTGTAATAAGCGCAGTCCTCTCTTTTCTTTTTTCAAATATATTAATAAAATGTCATCGAGCGTTTAGCGGCGTTGCAGGGTGGCATACCAAATAGTCAAATATAACTAAGCATCACCCCACTGTTTCTTTTAAGCTCAAGGATTAATATAGAGTGAGATAGAGCCGATTCAACATGCCGCACATGTGTGCCTCGCATGCCTCTTATATTGGATCGTACATAATGACCAGAGCCAACCACAACTTAACCCTCAACCTTCTTTAGGTTTAATTTAGTCTAATTTTATCATCTAAGCGTAATAGGACTTTTTTGACGTGTCTAGCACGTGTTGCACGCATAACTTACTGCGTCACACTTGATTGCTTTTTTGGTGACTGAGAAGCTACAATCGTTAAAAGAAGTCGAGCGCCACATTGAGAAGGTATACGCTTCCAACAAGGTTTCTCATCAACATATATTTTTTTAGAGAGGCCAGGAGAAAATGAGAGAGAGATGTAGAGAGAAGAAGTGTAGGGGCGTAGGGCGGAAAGACGAAACCGCTGTAAATTTGTTTTAAGTCGTAACAGAAATAGAGTTTATTTCTTTTTGAAGGGGGTAGTTTCTAAAGAAACTGTGGTGCTGCGTCGGTGGGGAAGTAGTATACAAAAATTTGGTAATATCAACGGAGTTGATAATGTAAATTGGCCACCGTACAGAGATTCTAAAAGCTGACGTTTCGAGCGTTAGCCCTTCGTCAGAGCGAATTCGCTGTGACGAAGGGCTAACGCTCGAAACGTCAGCTTGTAGAATCTCTGTACGGTGGCCAATTTACATGATCAACTCCGTTGATTTACCAAATTTTTATTTCTTTTTGTTACGTGGGATGCCCCCTACAGGGCAGACCACGTTAGAAAATGGGGCTCGTTTGTTTTTCCTCGTATTCACAAATTGTAACGTCTGTTTTCATTGGCTAGTTTCTGAAAATAGAAGATATAACGGCATATTTTAGTGGCTACATTTTCATTCTACGTCATCCACATGCCATACACGAAAGAATTTCTACTGTCGATCGCCTGATTTCGGGTTAAGTGTTGATTTCTATATAAACCATTAGTATCTGTTACAGCTTTCACATTGTCGCTGTAATGTTTCATGAAAGGTATTTGGTGTTTTCTGGGGGTTTTTATCGGTCACACAACGCGGTGTCAAAACTACCGTAGTACTAATAGTGACGAAGGATCCCCTGAAAATCAGTTTGTAATTCCTTTTGAATTGGATAGAGTCTTCACATTAACTAACTGGTAAAATATTCCAATTTTTCAAAATTAGAAATTCAAATTATTTTCCTAAATTCGCGCAATTATGTGAGACCAAAACACGATATATTCTCAAGGTTACCGTTTACTTTCAGGCGTGTCTTCGGTGAAACGAATGTGGCGCTTTCTGATTACGGCGCTGATATCCCAACCCTTGTATTAAATGTGGCTACTGGAATAGAAAAAAAGGCGTTGTTTTTCTTGTCAGAGCACAACCGAAATAGCTAACTAAGAATTTTAAGCAATCTCGTGGAAGAGGCACTCGTGGAAAAAAGATTTGGTTTGTTGGAAATAGGTTTATCTACAATCAGCGACAAAATTAGTTGACACATTGTGTTTAAACAGTTCTTTTCAAGCGTAAAATAACACTATAATTTGAATCATGCTCTAAATTATTGATAAGACTCCCCCCCCCCCCATCCCCCTTCCCCCATTCAATGTTGCCTATTTGTACCCAAATATCCCGGGAATCACGCTACCACATTGTTTAGGTGGGGGAGGAGGGAAGGGGGCGAATTGGACTACCTAAGAAGGCTAAAAGATATAAGAAATGCGGCATAGGGGGTAGAACTGGTCCATGTGTCAACAATTTTGTCGCCGATTGTAGCTATTGTCAAAATTTGATTTCAATGAAGCAAAGCGCCTTTGAGTTGCAATATTTGCACTGTTACCTTTCAAGACAAAAATTCGTCCCAACACCTTTCCCCACGATTAGCCAATTAGCGGACACCACTCTTCGGATTTTTGACGCATGTTTTCGGGGTGGATCGGCCTTCGTGTTGAACAGAAAAAGGACGCACGCATCGATTTTATCAAACACAGCAGCAGCAGCAGAGAAAAATGGGAAGCGGACCAAGGCAAAAGCTTTAAAAGAGGGCAGAATGTTGGATGTGCGTGAAAACCATCCCAAACAGATGGTGACGGCGATATCAGAATGCGGGCTGGTTATGTTAATCTTCCTTGTCATGTTGTAAGAAGACTATAGCCGGAAATTCCCTTGGTTTTCTTTCTTTTCGCTACAAGTGTGTTTGTTCTCCTTCACTCGCAGTGAACTGAGATAGCCTGATTTAATAGCACCTCTTGAATTTCTATGATTTTTCTTCAGATGATGCGATAATTTATTCTTCGATACGGTTCGTCAGAGGTGTCCGAAGGCCAGTTATAATAATATGATTCTTTGTCATAATTCCGCAGGCTAACGTTCCCTGCTTTGCATACTCATATGTTTCTGTGATCCTTCCGCTATGTTCTCTTTTTCCTATTGCTAGCGCCAGACCTCGGACATTCACGTGGCTTGTGGGTCTTCATTGCTTAATTAATACTATCTTAAAATACAATTTAATGCCACAACAAGTAATTTATGATACTTTTACTTACAAACACCTCAAACTTATTTTGGGAGCGAAGACAATTATTTGATGTTTCCCGGGAAAAGCGTTTTGTTAGTACATATGCTGTCAACCAAAATGAATTCTATTTCCGACGAGAAGTATTTACCAATATCTCTATCTTTTGTCATAATTTTTTTGGCGATCGAAGGGGGTGACCTTAACCTTTACTTCAAATAAAAAAAAAAAGGGAAAATTTCTCCGTTGGATTAAAGTGCCTCTTTTTTATACCGTACTTATCTTTCTGTAGTGAAATCAAATTATTCCATTTTTTTGCTGTAATTTCAAGAACTTCAGGTCTATATCCTGTAGTGCACAAACCATACCCTATTTCAAACCAAAATGGTTAAAATTGATACCCTATTAATATTTCAGACCAAAACGGCTAAAACCATACCCTTTGGTGTCGCACATACCTTTTTAGTTCATACAAGGGATTACCCCACCCCCACCCCCAGGGGTGTACTAGGAGGCATTTATTTTTGTTTTGGTTTCGCAAATATCATTCACTTGACCAATCACACACCATTTGATGCTAGTCTAAGTTTCTACTCAGTTTTCGTCCTCACAACCCAAATATAGCGGACCTCTGACATTCCCCGGACTGAGGTGCTTAAAACACTTCAACATACTTTACTCATCAGATCGTTACAAACACGTAGTCAAAACATTTCCTTTAGTGGCTTACCGTCGTTGTAAAAATATTAGTGACATTCTTATTAGAGCCCAATTAATTAAAACGCGTTTCTATAATCGACTCTTTGTTTGTAGCTTGGTAACGGGTCTTTGTTTTTGTGTGTCGTCCCTGACGAGGTTATATAAGGCGAACTCAGCAGTCGCCGTGTCGTGCTCAAAGTTTACGAGGATCTTTTCCATAGATTTATCGTTTCGTTTGGGACACTAACAGTCGTTCCGTAGGCTCTCCCGACTGGCGTAATCACCCTTGGTATTTTATTATAACCGTTGACAACCGAGGAACCGGGCTGATGTGGGGACTTTGCTAATTGTGCATTTCCAAGTTCTTGTATTTCCCCACCCGTGGGGTATTTTTTCTAGCAAAGTCCGCAGTATTTGTCGAAGCCAAGCAGCCAACTGCATTTGAATATGCACTTCAAGACAACTGAGAAAATCGATCTAAGTTGATTAAAGCGGTATTATAGCGAAACCACTTCCATTATATCACTAACAAAAGACGACTTGTTGACCTTTAACAGTGACCTCTATAAACAATAATATATACACATGAAGTTTTAAAGTTGCTTATGCCTACAAATACGTACAAATATTTGACTGATGGTCTGTTTAATAGACAAAAAACAATGCTAAAACTTACCTTCTCGTTCTCCTCCGCCATCTTGCCATCGATTGAGTGAAAAAAGAGTCGTTTTCAGTCTCCTCTCAGTTGAACAGAATCGAAGTCCCAACAAGGGCTGAAATTTGTTGCGAAGTCCCCATAAAGTCCCCGTATTTCTCCACATCAGCCTGGGGTCCCCTTCCCCTTGGGAAACCCGATGTGCATAACTAAGGTATCTAATCTTTTGTTTTTTACTCTTTTTTTTTTACTTGATTTCATTGCTATGTTTGGTTGTTAAAGGCAACTTTCTAGTCTTCTTTTCACGTTTTTGATTCCTGTATTGGGAGGAATGGCGATGGAATCCCTAAGCAGTGCAGTTAGCAGGCATGTTGACTCTCAAACCCCGCGAGTGCTCTGGGCCAGAATGCCACATGTATTTTTGCTAAAGTAATTTACTTTCACGAGTTACTTGGTTGGTAATTTAAAAGGTTGACCATTGCTTTTGCAAAGTCAAAATTTCTTACTTTTAGACGACGATATGATATAAAAGCTGCTTTATTATTTATCAGCGTCACATCTCATGCTACATATAGTGTTGCTCTTATTTTGCTGGTATTCAGTGTCCTGAGAAAGGAATTATTGCCGATTTCTGACCTCATTTGTTAAAATAAGGGAAGCATACTATGAGAAATGTAATGTGAACTTAGCCCATAACCCTCGCGGCTTGAATTTAGCTTCGACTGGACTCTGAAAAATGAATCACTTGAAGTCGATTCACCCCCGCGAACGTCTCTTCTTCTTAGCCTTTGCATGTTGTTGTGATTTCGTGTTCGTTTGATCTACGAAATCGGAAAAACTAACCTTCCTCGAGTTTTTAAAACTTTCACCCACTCCTCGATTAGCGACCTAACAAGGCCCAAACATTTGTGCCATCAATCCCCTCAATAGTTTTTTAATGTCCCCATTATTTAAAAAAGCGTGGTGACATTTGGACATTCAAAGCCGTTCTTTAAATTTTGGCCTTGCATGACTTTATCAATTAAAGGCGGGAGCATCCGGTGACTGCAATGGCCTTTCAGTATAAAAAAATAACATTACGTAACTAGCCTTTCATTTCATTTGTTTGTGTTTTTAGACGACCAGTCGGGATATGTGATTGGAGGCAGTGCAGAGAACGAACGAATCTCCGAAGACGGAAGTCCAACGGCACCAGTTGCTTCTGCAGAGGCTCCTCAGTTCGAAGGAAGCTCATTCGAAGGAAGCTCTCTTTAATAATAAACAATCAATATTTTACTCAAAGAATACACGAGCTGATTCTCCAACTTTAAAAGGTTTTTTTCCCATCTCAAGTAGCTTAGGGTTAGCTTAGTTTTTAGGGAAGTCGAAACCTAATTTGTGACTTAAAGAGATTCAAGTGCTATAAATTCTGGTTAATCCTGTAATGTTTTTTTATTAAATCGATCTAAAGGTTGCTTTGTTCAAACACTCTCTCAAAAAGACTATAGGAGTTGTTTGTTCAGGCATGGTGTTTGCCAGGAAGAGTATCAGAAGTTACTGTGAATGGAGCCTTATCGTGTGGGCTGGTGCAAGAGTGGGCGGGGTCATAGCAAGGGCCCTGTCTTGGCCCCCTACTCCTCATTCCGCATGCCAGTGAACTCTTTCTGATTACTGATCGTTTTCTGCCCAGGTGATACACAATTGTATATTTCGTTCAGCCGTACCGAAGAACGCAATGAAGTCCATGCAGTCTCTGCAATTGAAGATTGTATTTCTGAACTCAAATTAAACCAAGAATTGCTGAAGTAGTGCTGGTCGGAATTCGAACAAAGCAACAACTTGCCAAAGTTCGTATCAGTCACATCGCAATCGTAAAAGTTCAAGTACTCCCCTGAAGGCTTAGATGTGTCAGAAACTTAGAAGTCTGGCTTCACTCGAATGAGCGAACATATAACAAGAATTGGTATTACTGGGTTATATCCACAACATAAATCGAATCAAAAATTGTATGGACACAGAGACCACAGAGATGCTGGTGCATCCATTTGTTACTAGCCGGCTGGACTATGGGAATATTTTATGGACTCCTATAGTATTCGACTCATACATTACAGAGTGTTCAAACCGGATGTGCTCAGCTTGTGTACAACTGTGGAGCACCTGCTTCCGGTTGGAAAGAGTCTCGTTCCAGGGACGTTCCTTTGAGCCAGCGGGGCCAAAATAAAAAACCAATGAGAAAAAAGCGCGAGGTCGCAAAAGTGTGCTAAGTTGTTAAGTTTATTTGGTCTCGCCAACTGTCACTGATATGACACCTATAATCAATGAACTGCATTGGCCGCATGAACAGAAACAGACAACGAGCAGTTCCTTTTTCGTTGCTTAGATAGTCAAGCGCGACCAAGGAGAAGGAAGTCACGAGAAAAAATGGCCGCATGAAATCTGGATTCGAGGAGAATTCGCTCACTCCTCCTCAAATCCAGGTGTCGCGCGGCCATTTCTACCCGTGTCTGTCTTCTCCTTGCGCTCAACCATCCAAGCGGCGAAAGAGGGACTGTTCGTAGTCTAACACAGAAACGTATTCTTTTTAATGTTCTTTTGTTGGGAAGTGCACCCCGCTATTCTGATCTATGTCATGCCATCAAGTAAATATAACCTGGGTCAAAACAATAATGGCATCCAGTCCTTCCTAGCCATTGGCAAGGTCCAGTTCAAAATTGATTTGGCGAGAGGGCTTTTTCATGTGCTGCGTCAAGGCTCTAGAATATTCTCCCTCTTGAATTGAGCAATGCGAGTTCTGTTCACAAGTTATAAATCGAAGTCTTAAGTTCGTAAGATATTCATTTTAGAACTTTATTTAACAGTTAGCTGCAGCTACCTTGGCCGAAGTTCTGGACAAGTAAGTATCTGAAGTTTTTACTTTAGTTACGAGGGTAACACTTAGCACCCAAAGGCTAATAAACATGGGGCCCTCGATCAGAGCAGACCACAACTCCGGGAACTCCGTGCCGTGCCCTTTCGAAAGGTGTGTGGAATCTCTTACGTCGCATAGAGTTATATGAAAAACTGTTGTGAGATGGGGCCTACGATTTGTAGCTCTTATCCGAGGAGACTTGAAAAGTCTAACCATTTGCGGATTTAATTACAAAGGCAGCACTTCCTCCCATGAGACCCTGAGTGTTGGTCCGAACGGAGTTGAACTCAGGACCTCACCCACGGTAGTCGGATACCAACATGTCCTCCTCCCTGAGTTTACCTGATGTACATATTTGCTAATTTGCTTGGAATTGCGTATATCGTATAAATTCGGACATTGTGTCCCAGGACATGTGGCTGCAGAGAAAAAAAAGGAAGATAAAAATCATACCCGTGGATAGGATTCGAACCCGGAAGTTTCAATTCTAGAGGAACCGCTTCACCACTGAAGAACAAGACACCGCTTTCTCAAAACCGTGACAAAGATTTATTGACTTGAAGTCTCCCATAGAATGTTATTGCTGAAGAGTTAGGGTTAGGCGTAGGCTTTGGTTTTAAAATGTTTAGCTTTGTCGTGAAGTTTGGTAACCGACCCTTTGTTGTGTTTAATATTGTTTGTTGCCGAGTGATAATATAGCATTATCAAATTAATAGTGTTTAAAATATTGTCCATGGGCAGCTAGTGGTGTGGTGGTCAAGCGGTAAGGTGACGGGTTAAGTTTATCAACAATTTCAGGTTCGAGCCCTATGTGCATACACTTTAGAAGTCCTGGGACACTGTGTCCTAAATCAACGATAATAGTCAATTCAGAGAAAATTAGCAATTGTGTATATCAAATAGCTCGGGGTGGAGGATGCGGTCGGCTAACAGGGCTTCTTCCAATTAGGCCATTTCCGAGTTCATGTCTGACAACGATTTTCAGAAGTAATAAGAGTGATACATCTTGCCTCAAACCCGGAGTGGAAGATAGGTTCTGCAACTTCTTGTGAATGGCCAGAATGGCTCGTTGGATGAAGAGCACGACTCCGAAAGCCATACTGAACCCCGGGGTACTGAACTTCCTTTAGGCGCAATTACACAATGCCAGACAAGTGACGTCACGCTTATTGTCGCCCACTTCCCGGAAAACAGACTTCTGATTCAAAATAACTTTTGTAAATTCTCATATATCGCGGCCAATGCCCCTACACTCCCTCTCTCTCCCTCACAAAAGGTTTCTCTTGCAGGAGACCATAACATTAATTAAATCCCTTTTTTAATGCAACACTAATAGTTATGTTTTTTTTTACTTAAATTGCCAGTATCATTTTTGTTCGTTAATAAAGGAGAAAGCTCCAGTCTTTTTCATCAATTTCCGACAATTGGTACGAACACTTTCGCTGGAGTGTTTTTCTCTTCTTTTCTTTTCTTACACAAAGGTCATTTAGAACACTGTGGGAAACGGGAATAGGGCATAGCCGACGAGGTACACAAATCCTGTCCAAAGACAACTATTTTCTTTTCCATATCAGCGAAGTTAACAAGCCCACGAGTCTTCGCACGATTGACTGTGTGAAAAGTAAGGGAAAACCTTGAAAATAAAGTACGAATGACGCGAAACTGGGAACCAGTATAATGACCTTCGCAAGGCATTTTCTTGAACAAAACCTTGAATAGCTAGTTCTCGTTGTTTTTGTGGTCGAAGGACGACCCTGCCAAATGCACATTAAAGGTTTTTTTCATTCCATTTAATTTCAACAATTCAGTTTCGTACGTACCGACTCCTTTGTTACGTTTGTTTTCGTAACTCGATCACTTTTAGAAGAGTCTTTGAAAGAAGAATTCGATATAGGCTCGATGTCAATGTTACTTGATTTCCTTTCATATATATAATTATTTTCTGCAATCTTCAGCCCAGGGTTTAGCATTTTATTAGAAACCATGTGTCCTCTCAAGAGGCTACTTACGTTGTATCGTTTCCTCAGAAACGGTGCATAGGTATTTGGACCAAAAGTTAACTTCTAAAATCAAACAGATTGCACTTAATTATGAATCAGAGTCTAGACAAGGGCGAAGTGTTTCAATTTGGCAGGTTACATATTTGTATGAGTCATATTGAAGCCATCTCAACAAGGGCATGCTCGTATCATGCCTCAAACAAGTTAGGTCCTCTAAGATTGATCCTTTCCCTACCCCTCTCCGTTTGCTTCGGCCATTGGTAGAACCAAGAGAAAATGAGGGGACAGAGAGGGAGGCTCAAGGCGTTGGCCGGGATATGTTATGTCCACGAAAGTTATTTTTAGACGAGTGGAAGTCTTTGTTCTAGCGGAAGTCTGTCTTCTGAGACTTCCGCATGCAGTCTTGCCTCGCTCTCAGGTTCTTAGTGAAAAGAGAAAATGATGGCGCACGTGGAAGGCTGATGAATATATATTTTCTTTCAAACATCGGACCGAGGTTGGCCTGCATGCGGACGTCTCGGAAGACTTCCGCTCGTCTAAAAATAACTTTTGTGGACATGACATATCCCAAGGGCTGGACCGGGAGCCTCCCTCTCTGTCCCCTCATTTTCTCTTGGTAGAACATGATTTAGTAGGGCTTAGGAGGTCCACAGTGTCATGTATGACTAAAGAAAACACAGGGGGCCCACACAATCGGATGTGTAGCCAATTGTTATTTTATAGTACCTATAGCGATATATCGTTAACTATGTATGTAAATCAATGATAAATAAACGTTGAATTACCTTACCTGTGGTTTATAGTCGTCCTTTTACCTCAGATCAAAAGCGGTTTTTTGAGCGATCTTGAATGAATTTGAGTTCGCCGTTGACTTTTCCATATATAAGAAGGACAAGTATATATGGAACAGTCAACGGCGAACTCAAATTCATTCAAAATCGCTCAAAAAACCGCTTTTGAGGTAAAAGGACGACTATAAACCACAGATAAGGTAATTCAACGTTTATTTATCATTGATTTACATACATAGTTAACGATATATCGCTATAGGTGAAGCAAACGGTAAATCTAGTACATTTACTATAAAATAACAATTGGCTACACATCCGATTGTGTGGGCTCCCTGTGAAGAAAAAGGTCGAAGAGGCGAAAGTTAAAAGAAACCAGGCGTGTGTGAATAGCTTTTAGCCTGTTTTTGTCTGTCTCTTAAGGGAGAGCAAGAGGGATGCTATTTTATTCAAATCGGAAATTTAGATGCTTTTAGTATTAAAACATACAAGGGAAGAAAATATTTGAGAAGACCTACAGTAATATAAGCATGTTTGGTTTTGTTTCTTAGTTCGCATTACACCAGTTGACACGAGTTTCTAACCAAAACAATTCTGCTAGTTACGACGAAACACTTCATTGGAACAGACCTTACAGCTTTCTTGCTTTCTTTATAAACTTCGCGCCAAATCCTCTGCTTTCAGCGAGACACGTGAACGCGAAAAAAGGGAATTCAGTACCATCTCACTGACTCTGGCATGATCACGAAGTTAACTGATATCAGGATGAAATTACATCCTATCATGGTATCTTCAGATCTCTTCCAAAGACGGACGTCGGAACTATGAACACTACTGCAATTCTCCTCCTGGTTAGCTTTCTCTTTGTCTTCAAGACCCACGGGTTTACTATTGATCGCTCTGATGAGAGTGCCATAGATTCCTCAGTAGATCACAGCAGTGATGATGTCTTGGACGTACCCCCGGATAGCTCAGGAGGGGAGCAAGACAATGAAGATGCAACTGGTAAATGTTAGCTGTAGCCTTTTAGGTGTTATGAGTATTTGAATACCGCATATTTCGGGGTGTAAAATGAGCTCCGATTTTCAATTGATTCAACGGTCGTTTCTGTCTCTTTTGGTAAATAGTAGACAATAGATTTGGCGTTACCGCAATTTCCTGCATTCGCTGAAGAAACTCCGAAGCAAAACGTCGCATTCGAAATTACAAGCTTTTCTGTTTTGACACGGGTTAACCTCCTCCAGTACTTTAGCACACGATTAGGAGACCACTAGGAGATTAGTCACTAAACTAGGTCATTAACTAGTGTCATGTGCCTACTGTTAGTGATGCAATGTCAAATGGCGACATATTCTAACATATTTGTCATAACATTAGGTGAGAAGGCAAGTTTGAAGTCTAGTAGTAAATGAAAGAAATGAAAATTCTTTCCTGCCATGAATCTGACACACTTGGAAAAAAATCCTTGTTCTCCTAAGAGTGCTCTTTGCCACTAAGATACTGGAGAATCATGGGTGCTTAGGCCATAATCTGCACAGTTCATGCGACAAAGATGTTGTATATTACAAAGACGGAAATGCCACAACAACAACGATCACTTATGTCCAGAAATGCAAAGTAATTAGATGCACTTCCAATTGTGCCATCCAAACAATGCAAAATGTCCCTTTAAAGGGTTTTAAAGGGAACTCTACTCCGACAAAAAAATAACGTTAAATCACAGGAATTAACCAAATTTGCGGCAAGCAAAATTGGCAAATATAACAGTCAAGACCAATCCTGGCCTCACCCTACTCTTTTGTTAAATATATGCCTAATTCCAGATGCCGGTATATAAGTGCAAATTATAAGAGACGGTAAATATTAATATATGAGTAAATGCTGCTTACGTACAGCATAATAAACGGCTTGATATAGGGTTAATCTTCTAACGGAACTGATTTACCGTGCCGCACACGTGTGTCTCGCATACCTCAAGGCTAGGATTGTGAAGCGAGTCGGCGAGGTATTGTGAATAGCTGTAAATAATGACCAGAGTCAACACCAACCCAACCCTAAACCTTCTTTAGGTTAAATTTCTTTAATTGATTTGATATCTTGCCTGGATCACTGCAATTCATTTCTGGCTGGTCTACCTGATTATGAACTACAGAAACTCCAGAAGGTTTTAATTAATACTGCTGCACGTATTATCACTAAATCTTGTCCTGATGCTCATATTAAACCTGTCCTTAAATCGCGTCATTGGCTGCCAGTTGAAGCACGAATACATTTCAAGATTCTTATCATTGTTTTTAAAGGATTAAATAACACTGATGCCCTCCTCACAACACGCGAACCTTACGGTCTTCAACTAAAAACGAGCATTTTTAAGATTCCAGAGTTACGGCGACAGGGCCTTTTCTGTTGTAGGCCCTGTCCTGTGGAACAGGCTGCCAAACGATCTGAGGCATGAGCCTACATTGAACTCTTTTAAATCTAAGTTAAAGGCATTTTTGCTTAAAAATTTTTATGGCTAATTTACTTCCTTTTTTTTCTACACATATATTTTTATTTACCTATTTTTTTCATTCTATGGTTACATACGTTAGAGTTATAAGTTTAGTTTTACATATTTCTATTCTTACCTTATATATACATATCTATTCGATTTTTTACCATTGTAAAGAGCATCGAAACGTTGTTGTATGCGCTGTTTCTTTACAATTTAACTATTATTATTATTATTATTATTATTATTATTATTATTATTATTATTATTATTATTATTATTTAATCGCTTCATTGCACGACCATGCCACCTTTTTTTTTCACTGATTTTACCGTGTATTTTATTTTATTTTATTGCAATAACACCATACACACCCCTCAATTAGGAATAGAGCAAAATTACTAAAAATATATGTGATCTGGCTAATTTCGCGCATCCGGTTTCAAGCTCAAGTGCAAACTGTAAACGAAGCCGAAATTTAACATCGGGTGTTTCCTGCTGGAAAGCCCGAGTAATGACATTACCTAACTAGCCATCCATTTCGTTCGTTTGTATTTTTAGATGACAAGCCGGGATATGTGAGTGGAGGCCTTGAAAAGAACGAACACGAACGAATTTCCGAAGATGGAGGTCCACAGTCCCGGAAAAAGGAAGGTGCTTCTGCAGAGTCTCCTCGCACAGTAGAATGCTGGTTCGAAGGAAGCTCGCCTTGATAAAGTTAAACAACTAGATATTTTACTCAAAGTATACAGGAGCTAATTCTCCATCTTTATAGTTTTATTGTTTTACTTCTTTTTTTTTTTAGTTCATTTCTCGAAACCTGATTTGTCACTAAGAATGGTTTAAATGCTATAAAATCCTGGTCAAACCTGTAGAGTAGTAATGTTCCTTCATTAAATTGGTTTAGAAGCTACTTTATTTTATCATAATCCATAAGCCGTTTGTCCCGAGTTCGAGGCACGGTATTTGCCCGGGAGAGTATCCCAAGTTACAGTGAAAGGAGTCTTATCGCGTGGGTTTGTGCAAGAGTCGTGCGTACAGAAAGGGTCCTGCCTCGGCTGGCCCCTCCTTCTCATTCTGCATGCCTATGAACTCTTTCAAATTACTGATCGTTTTCTGCCAAAATTTCATGTTTCTGCCCATGATAAACAATTGTATACTATTTCGTTCAGCCCTACTGAAGAACGAAATGAATACCGTGAAGTCTTTGCAATTAAAGATCAACCTCATTCCCACCGTGAAGTCTTTGCAATTAAAGATCAACCTCATTCCCAGGAACTCATCTTCCGGGCTTATTGTTAGGGATAGGGTTAGAATACAGAACACTGTTGCGGGTAGTTGCAAGTGTAATAAATTAATTTATTATATTGACGGGAGTGCTTTACCTGGAAATAAAACACTCTTAAAATCAATACGACCACTACATCCTAAACCCGAGAGGCGTATTTTTCACATGTAACACAAGTAGTATACTAGTGAGCAACGAATTCACGGCTTTCAAGAAACACTGATGATCAATACCCGGCCATCACTGCTAGCATTCGGTGGCGTTCTCTGAAGAACGAGTCAGAATATAACAGGCGTAATTGTTATGCAAATAAGAGACAGGGTATTTAGCAGTTAAGTTCTTCCATAAGATGCTGGTAAGCACCGATTTA
>NC_090870.1:47187601-47202601 GCF_036669935.1 Montipora foliosa
CTATAACGATTTTCGATGGTCATCAGATCTACTGTTTGCACGGGATGCATGACCATACATGAATACAAACAAAAATTTATAATTATTATTATTTTCTAAATATACAACGGCTCTTACCAGCATCGCTGTCAACCTGATTATGCGGCAATATTGCATCTTTGAATTTGTCTTGAAACCTCTCAAAGATTGTTCGCCCTGAAGTCAGCCTCGAAGTCAGAACGACACATAGGAAAACGGCGAGTAGGAAAGAAACTAACAAACGGGACATCACGATTAGCACAGTACTTGGTTAACAGGCAAAAGGTAGGACAACTCTCAGTGACTCTGACGTACCGAAAGGTCTTAAAAGAGTCTCCCTATTCTAATGCAAATTATAGGCATTTAGTTTAATAATTGACGTATTTAGTCAACTGGTGCCGTGAAATTAACATAAACTTTAAATTTAATACATCATGATGGATAGTTTATTTCTTCAGTTCTTAATCCAGTTTGCCAATCTGTAAGTTCGTTGCCCGAAAATCAATACATGATCTCTTTGTATGTTCTCGCCACAGGCTAGACATAGGGTAAACCAGCTCCAATGAAGGAATCATGATCATTTTCTCTGAAGTGGTCTACAGTGCAAGGAGGGCGGCAAAAACCAACAAATAGACGAATGGATGGAATTTTGACGTTTAACTGCGCTAATTATTAGACTGCTTGAGGGCCTCTTCACATTGGCCCGGTTGACACGACTGGCTCGGATTGGTTTCTGTTCATATGGCGACTGTCAGTTACACCCGAAGATCTGATTTCACGAACGAATGATGGATATTTAATCTTGTGCACCGCACACATGATAATAAATTGACCCAGCTGACAAAATTCGTTAATGTTCTTATCTGGGTAGAGCCGAAGCAAAAGAACGAACAAACGAACACAGGAAAAAAAAATACGGTCCACTCGAGCCTCTCGTGTGTGTGACTTGAGGCACGATCCAGTGGGTGAAAGTCCGTGGACATTTGCGAGGGGAGATGGGTGACGGGGATGTGAACTGAGGTGCCTCATCCCAATTTCAAATCCATTTCTTACTTCAGTAAGAGCAATGTGGTAAAATTTTAGCAAATAAACAACAATTTTGGACATCGCCTGTTTTGATATTCTTAGCTTGCTGGTGAAGATAAAACTGGAGCTGTCGTGAGCCCTGTAGAGTTCAGAATAACTGTTTGATTGTTTGAGTCTCTAAAGGCGGAGCCTTCTACCTGTGAAAGAGAAATTTCATGACAAGCTGGACTTTGATTGTTTTTATGGGCAGGAAAGCCTAAACCATAAATGGTAACCTACCTTCTATGAGATTAATTAAGCTGTGTCAAACCTCCCTTAATTTACTTTATTTGGACATGAAGTTTAAGATCTACCGAAACTTGCACTTTTCATTAATCGAAATTTTGCACGTTTTTCAGGGATTGTGCCTTGGCGTAGAATTATAAATTCTTTGTCATAAAGTGTTTACAAAAGTCGATCTAAAAAGTGGGACACACGGGGCATGTCAATTTCTGTTTCATTCAACATTGAATTTCCGGCTTTATTCTGGTCTGGTACACAGCTCAGGGTAATGCGTTGATTTTCAAATCGAAAAAAATATCAGTTTAAACGGAATGGGTAATTGTGCATGTTTCGCTTGACTCTATAAATTATTGACGCTACGGTGATGAGTAATGGGCTTTCGTCAACTCCGTTAGACTGCTAGCAGTTCCTTTAATTCTCGGCTATTTCACGCGACCTCGCGACTATCTAGAAGTCTACAACTCCGTTAAAGTCTTGAACAGGTCTAGCAGAGTCGAAAGCAAAGTAACTCTCTCTGTACAGTGTAGCGTCAAAAATTGATAAAGTCAATCGAAAAATATCAAATTTCTTCAATCTGAACCCTTATCTTTCGATTTCCTTTAATCATTCACGTCAGAAATCGTCTTGAAAGCCAGCTGAAGGTAACGCCTTCCGCTTCAGCAAAGGGATCGGTCTTCCATAAATTAATGCGTGTAAGCCAATCAGTGAATAGGGGCTACTGATGCATGTCTAATTTATTGGTTTAAATATCACTGTGTAGTTAATTCAAGTCACAAGTGGCGTTCACTGAAACTGTGTTACAATCATGACTACTATGGACCATCAAGGTAATTGAAAGCCTTAAAGTTAGTCTTTATAGCTTTGATTTCTCTACTAATTGTGTGTTCATGTAGGTGGCAAAGCTTACGGCCAACTAAGAAAGAACCAAGAAGACAATCTTGATGAAATCAACAAGGTACGCAGCAAACTGTGCATTCGCTCAAGCAGTGCTTGTATGCATTATATATATATAATGTTTTCGCTTCCGGTTTCTTTGCTGTGAATTTTTTCGCCTCATCTCCCTTGCGGTGTGTAAGTCTGTGGTAAATGTTTAGTTTGAAAGCGTATTTTTAATAACTGAAGCGTTGAGAATGAAACTATATCCGAAATCGAAACCACCTTTTTTGACGATGTTACCCGAGGTCAATACTTCATGAGAAACTGTATTTCAATCACTTACTTACCTAAAACACAGATCCGCCAGAAATAGGAAACATTCAATTAATTTATTTTTTTCTTGCAGTCTTACATAGCTAGCGGTGACTATGATGACGAGGAAGAATATCCTGATCTCAACGAGAGACTAGAATCTTACAAAAGTGAGTGTTCTTGTAAATAGTTCTAATATAAGTGGAATATGATTCATTTTATACATCATTATTTCGTGCTGCCCATTGTTAAGGTCTACAGTAAGGCTATTTTGCATAAATGGACATTCTAAAATGCCGTCTAGGCTTTTGATTCCTTCAAACGATTGCTCTGTTTTATTTCATAGAACAGTTTATGGAATTCGATGAAAATAACTCCGGCGATATTGGTAAGTAGCGCCACGGACTCACTTAAAAATAGCAATAAGCGATATTTATTTTGAAAATCAACTATTCAAGTGTGAAATGCTTTCTTCTATTTTCGGTGGGCACGTCATGTTGAGGACAACAATATTTACCCCAATAGTTATGGTTTGTGTTTGGATTAATGCACTTTTATCAGTAATATCTAATTTAAGCCCTTTTTAATAAATCGCTTTTATATAAACATGTTAACTTACCCTGAGGACCGACGCGTGTCGACGTCGCCGGTATTAGAGTTGCTTTGTCAAGCGAGACGGAGATCTAGACTTGTAAGGACGCTCTACTGACCCAGCGTAACCGGTAGCAGAACGACGGTCTTCTCAACAAATTAAAGATCTCTCCGACTCCCCAATGGTGGTTCTTATTTGTTGTTGTTGTTGTTGTTTTTTTTTTTCTGTGGTTGTTGTTGTTTTTTTTTTTTTGCTAATACGCATATATAAACGTGCCCAAAACTTTGCAACGGATTTGATTTATATGCGGATTGTAAATTACCATGTAACATGCCAAAAAAAGGCGTATGGTTGTCTACAGTAAAAATTATAGTGTCATTTAAATGGAGGATATTCTTAACGCATCAGATCCACCCAATGGCCGTTTTTACACTGGAGACGCTTAATCCGTCGGGGACGAACTTGGGCAAACATTTTTTCTGCGTCTGTTAAATTTGCCTAGTATTGAGACGGGCACAAGACGCATTATGCGTCGGTAGTAGCCAAAAACGCGGGAATCTACGGAAGCTACGACTGAGTCGGACATCTTAGTGTTTTTTCAAAATGGGACTATGTTTTTGTGTCATAAAATCGAAGTTGTTTTTTGCGAGCATCAGACTTCGTATTTGTGAAAATCGGAGTATGTTTTTAAAAATCGGACTGTTTGTCGTAAAATTGGTTCGGATCAAAGGATCGGGACCCTCTATGGTGTATCTCGAACTGGTACTTCGTGTTTTATTGCTAGGGAACTTGGCAAGAATGTCTGAGAGTGCACTGCCTCCTCACGTTCCTGGGATTCGTGCCAATGAGCAGATGCAAGCTAATTATCATGGGTGGCAAATTATTCTTTAATTTGGGTGCGAAATTTCAGCGTTAATTTATAATTTCACATGTGAAATTACAAAATTGCCATGGTAACATCTCTTGTATCTCGATCAGAGCCAAGATGGCGTCTAGATTTAAGACAGTGACCATTGAAGAAGTTACGAAATTAAAAGAAGCGGAAAAAAATTTAAATTCGTGAAAGAGCACAATTAACTGGGTGAGAGTTTTTGAGAAGTGGTGTGACGAAAATATCCTTGAGAAAAACCTGGAGATGATTCTTCCCGAGCAGTTGGATAAAGTACTCGAGCGATTTTACAATTACGGTTGTGAGCGTAATTTGTCACCCACGACATTAAAGGTAATCAAATGGTTTTCTCGTGAAATTATGAAACAATTTCACTTGCGTTTTGTCAGAATTCTGATAATTATGATAAATTATCAGAATTTTGACAAGACGCGCGTGAAATTATTTCCTAATTTCACTCGTCGCCATTTGATTACACATACTTATTCTATTCACGTCACAGTGTCTTTCATACACCAAGCGTGTGTAGTAAAGTCACGCTCTTACAGGAACTTGCTGGTCGATTGTATTTGGACGTCAAGGAATCGGGTTTACAATTGGAATGCAAGATCCAAATCCAATTTTACGATTAAAAAAAAACACAACAACATTGGCAACTACACGAATTTTGTGAAAACAGATTGCAGGTTGCAGGATAGGGTTGCAGGTCATTGTTTCAGCATAGCTGAAACAACCCAAATTTAAACTTTTACTCACTCTAACGTTAGGCCTGAACACTGCTTTAGATAATGTAAGCCCATGGTTAGCTTTTTTGTAAATTAAGGATTGGGCTCACCGTGTCAGGTATGATAAAACCGGCAATGACCTGCAATTCTAACATGCAACCTGCAACCTGCACTTTACTCCGTCAAATATGGAGACTTCATGACTACCATCCAATCTCGACCCCAGTGCTCTTCTTTTGACTGAGGGAGAGAATGGACGACCATCTTGAAACTGAGGCTCTGTTTTGTTTTGTTTTGTTTTGTACACGTGTATTGCGGAGAAGATTTTTACGAAGTGAACATTAAAATGTGGAGCTCAGCAAATCTTCAGTGTCTCTGGGAGGTGGCGTATATTTCCCTCACAAACTCCAATTTCAGCAAGAATTTATCTTAATTTCGAAAAATAAACTCCGATTTTTGCAATAATCAACGTTCCTTATTAATTTCTACCGTAAATGAAGGACAAATCTCGATCATTCGAAAATGACAGGACAGGAAAATAACAACAAAAATTGAAAAAGAAAGACACCCCGAACCCAATCCCGGCCCCGGCCCCCGCCTCCGCCCCGACCCCGGCCCCGGCCCCGCGTTTTGGCTGCTACGTCTTTGAAGACGTACTAAAGTGGATAGTTCCTCTACTAGTAGACGCATTATGCGTTCCGTAGCCGTATTTATACCTGACGCATTTAACAGACGAATTTCATACCAATTTTAAAATATATTTCACCGACTTATGTGTTTATTTATGTGATGTTGGTGTATTTGTCAAATACTGTTTTCTCTTGAACATTGGTTCACAAGTTCCAGTACAAGCCTGTCTGATCTCTCCCTGATAAATGTAATATCATTCATTTTAGATATCATGGAGCTAAAACGAATGATGGAGAAACTCGGACAAGCAAAAACTCACCTTGAACTGAAGAAAATGATTGCTGAAGTGGACACTACAAACTCAGGTTCGTTTAATTTAATAAATTCTATATTTAAAAAAAGTTAAATCCTCGGTTTTACTAAAACTGAAAAATTAGTTCTAAATTTCAGCTTAAATCAACTTTTTGCAGACCAGGGCCCGGTTGTTCAAAAGCCGATTAACGCTAATCCCAGATTAAAATTTAACCAAGGAATTCATTTCTCTGCTCCCAAATGCTTTTCAACGCTGATATTCGGCAAAGTTTTACATTAGAGGAGGTCAATCTTGGAAAACAAAAATAAGCAAAGGATACCTTCACCAAAGAGTTGAAAACATGAAAAAGAAGTTTACGCTAATCCTGGATTAAGTTAATCGGTTTTCGAACAACCAGGCCCTGGTCTTGCTACTTTCACAATTAGCTAGTCTTTGAAAGGTACCGGTAATCTTCCATGCATCTAATTAAGGGCAATCCAAGACATATCTGCATCACTCGCCCACCTTCTTTGATTCTATGGAACCGGTTTCTTGCCCCAAATTGTTTGAAGTTTCTACTGAAAGTGGTTTTAACTTAGGAGTAGCATACTGTCATGGTAATTATTTCTTAGAAGGTCTGTTGTTGCATCTGATGGTAAATGACATTTGGAAAACCTAAGAAGTCACGAAAGTCATCTTTCTTCAAAGCTATTTGATTCTAGAAGATGTGTTTCACCCAGGTCGAGGAAACGCCAGTCATCAAAAACAGTCCTTTCACCTGGAGGGTCGAAGTCCAAGGGTGTGGCACCAAAGAGGGATCAGTCCAGCTTACCTTATATTAACATTTACATTAGTATTTTTACATGGAGACAGGCTAGCACAGGAGAGGAGAGGTGCCTGTAGGTGTTCTTTGTTCCTAAATCTCTCCCCCTCCCCACTTTCAAACGTACTTCGCGGCCCCTGTGGTAAGAAGACATATCTTCTGCCTAGGTTTTGCCTGACTTGATAACGTCGTAACCTTGGCATCTCTTGGCTAGTTTCCATGAATATAACACATGAACGGTCCTAATTATCAACATTTTACTGATAGTAGGTATTCAAAGCCAGTAGAGTTAGTTTTAACACATGTTATTATTATTATCAGGATAACCTGTATGCTAACCTTCTTAAAAAATTCTCGGCCCTAATCTGTGTGAGCATGCATTTCATTTCTTTTACAGGAACAATTTCTTACCCAGAATTTCTCACCATGATGCTTGGCAAGAAGTCTTCAGTCTTGAAACTGTAAGTTTGAACTCAGCGTCATACAACAGGTCGGCTCAATTGGTTGAGCATCGACATACTGTGAGGGAGGTCGCCGGTCCGGGTGGGTCAACAATCAGAGTCTTCAAATAAACTGAGGAGAAAGTGCTGCCTTTGTAATGACATCTGCAAATAGTTAGGCTCTAGTCTTTTTGGATAAGGACGATAAACCATGGGCCCCGTCTCACCTCTCAATGCTCATAACCTTGTCGGACGTAAAAAAACCCACACTCTATTCGCAAACAGTAGGACAGGGAGTTTCCGGTGTTGTGATCTGTCCTCTTTGGTATATCATGGTTGGGAGGAAAACTGCCCTGACATACTACTTTACAGTCAAACCAAGTGAAGCGTACCCCTCAAGATTGCATTAATGAACTGATTATTTGAAACTTGAACCCGCTAGTCTTTTCAAGAATGCAATAATGAATTGATTATTCGAATATTGAACTCGCTCGTTCGATCCAAGAATACGGCTAACGGGTTCCGTTTCCGAAAAATCGATTCAGTATTGCATTCTAGAAAAGACTAGTAGGTTTGAAACCTACTAGTCGCAACAGTGAATTGATTTTTCGAAAACGGAAGCCGTTAGCGAATTTAGCCGTATTCTTGGATCGAGCGAGCGAGTTCAATATTCGAATAATCAATTCATTATTGCATTCTTGAAACGACTAGCGGGTTCAAGTTTCAAATAATCACTTCATTAATGCAATCTTAAGGGGTACGCTTCACTTGGTTTGACTGTAAAATCCGATGGCGAAAAAAGATATGATGATGGTGATACAGGGTTAATTTGTTGAAAAGACTGTGTGTCGAACGACAATCCTTGCGCGTCTTTGTTATAATTTCCCAGACTGTCACAGTGGCATGACTTTTCCGGGGCTGGGGGTAGGGGTGGGGGGTAGGGGTGGGGTAGGGGTGAAGGTGCCACAGCGATGATGGCTTCAGGGAAGAACATGTGAACTAACACAAAGGGGGGCCTATACAAAAAACATTTCCTGGACGAAAATGAGGGGATATGGATTTGTTTCTTTAAAAAGAAATAAAGAAACAGGCGTGGAACTTTCGTTTATTTTAACTACAGTATTCGGACTACATCCCAACTCAACTTACCCGCGAGAATGCAAAATAAGCATACAAATTGACAAGACACAGCAAAGACAGATTCACTTACTGTAATACGACTTCCGCAAATTCGCGGTCGTTGAGCTTTGAGTATCGGAGTGATTTTTATTTTTTCGTCTACATGGGTCCTGGAGTAGATCGTCTTTACGCTGTTTACGCGCTTCTGATCTCGTTCGTGTTTACATAGAGGCAGTTGTCAAATTAACAATCATCAACACAAACTGGACAAGTATTCTTCATTAGAGAGAAACCGATAATCGACCTATTCGTAGAAATAGAATACTTCTGTCAAATTTCGATAACCGGCTTCGATTATACGAGATTACGAACATTGTACGAAAAACGCTCACGAAATGGAGGTAACCTGAGCCGAGGTGCACGATGCATGCCGTTCGACAAACTGCGTTTTGGTTTCCATCAATCAAATTTCCGAACATATCCGGGAAGATCGACTCCGCCTCCGGAAAGTAAATTTAGTTCAAAGCTCGAATACCTTTTTAAAATTCCATCGCTTTCCGTGGACGTCGAGTTCGCATGTACGAATGTACCGTGGGAACCAAAGATGCGGATTGGTAGGTCATGTTACACATCAATTGATTTCGGCGTCAACTCTCGGCTTGGCGTCGGAAGTTTGATTGAAGGATGGATGCAGTTTGGCCGTTGGCGCTTGAAGATGAGATTAAGCACAATTATGAAAATCACAGTAAAAGATGACAAGCAGCATGTTTGTTTTTTTTTTTTTTCAGTATCTTGATGTTCGAAGAAAAAAAGAAAGAAAAACAAAAGCCCAAGGGTGTGGCACCAAAGAGGGATTTGTCCAGCTTACCTTAATTTTGAGCAAGTATCTTCAGATGGAGTGAATTTCTATTTGAAATATTGATAGTGGCTCAGAGAAGCCAAGGTTAGATTATATCAAAATTCATTGCTTAGTTTTCTTAATTGAATACATTTTATACATTAAAAGGTTTTTTATGAATAACAAGACCAAAAAAACATTCATTTTTTTCTTAGTAAGTGACCAATTCACAGTTTCCAATGCAATAGCAACATTAGTCAATGAATGACAGGTGTTTTTAAAAGTCGTGTGATGGAAAAGTGCCCAATGTAACTGTTCTGAAATAAAAGATATTTTGTCACAAGTCTGCATTGGCTCAGATATGTATCCTTCTGTTTGTCTTGAGTCTTCGCTGTGGGCAATGAGACGAGGCCTCTCTTATTTGTTTTTGGAGCAAAACAGCCAGTCTCTAACGAACGCCAGGACGGACTAGGTGATGAGGAGAACAATTAGAATAGCCCACTTTCGATGTATTAAAATTCAGTCCTAAACAAAAGGCATGATCTCGAGGCTCTGGGAAATAAATATAAGGATTTGTATGAGTTCTTTCCCCAGAGCCTCGAGATGATACCTTTTGTTTAGGACTGAATTTTAATATAGCGAAAGTGGGCTATTATTAATTAGTATCATCCAACTAGTGGACTAATGCAAATGCTGCATTTTGATTGGCTACACTACTAGAGGACTATTAGTAAGAGTCCTCGAGTAGCAAAAAGCGTGACGCTTTCCTTCGTTTTATTCCCAAATAAAATATATTTTCAGCTTGCACTTGCTAACTTTATTATTGCCTTTTCTGTCCGACTAGTTCAGTGATACTAAACCAGTTAGACACTTCGCCCTCAAGGGCCACGGGTCCATAGCCCATTGGCTATGGACCCGTGGCCCTGGCGGGCTACGGGTAATGCTGCATTTTGATTGGCTACGCTACTAGAGGACTATTAGTAAGAGTCCTCGAGTAGCAAAAACCGTGACGCTTTCCTTCGTTTTATTCCCAAATAAAATATATTTTCAGCTTGCACTTGCTAACTTTATTATTGCCTTTTCTGTCCGACTAGTTCGGTGATACTAAAACAGTTAGACACTTCGCCCTCAAGGGCCACGGGTCCATAGCCCATGGGCTATGGACCCGTGGCCCTGGCGGGCTACGGGTCTAATTGTTAAATAAAGCTCGTTTCGCCTTGACGGCCAAGAATAATCTCGCATCCAATAGTAAACCGTTCGAGCAATAATTTAATTTTTTGAAAAAACCGGAAAGGGAAAAGACAGTTTCAATATCCCCAAACTATGAAAGTAATGCGGATGGCCGTCAAGTCAAGAGTGAAGGGAGCGCACGCTTCAGACTGGCAAGGTGGGAGTTGAAGTACTGCGTGGAATACAGACATTTCTACTGGTAGTAAAGAATTTTATAATAAAATGAACGGGCTTGTTAAATTAAAATGAAAATATTGGAAACAGTTAAAAGGGGAAACATTTCGGAGCCAATCTCGACCCCAGAGCCCTTCTCTTTTGCGCATTAGTGCTCTTGGGAACCCTGATACGGAGTTTTCTTCGCTTTGGTTTTCCTGAAGAACAATGAAAAGCGTTTCTGATTGCAATTTTTGGCTATAAGAACCGTACGACGCATGCTCTCCTACATTTGGTTTCCCAGAGCCTAGGTTCATGCGTAGACACAGGATCCGAGTCTCTGGTGACGTTCTCTACCACTGATTACCGCAATATCATGAGCACGATGCTGCATCGTGCTCATGATATTGCGGTAATCAGTGGTAGAGGTTAAGAGGCATTGATCTTTAACCTTAAAACCAGTTTTGCTGACGTAAAAGCGTTTCACCAGGCTCTCTACATTTTCCTTTGACTCCTAACTGGTTCCTACATTTGTCTATTAACGCCAGCCAGCTCGAACAGGTAACATTTCGAGTGCAAGTTGAAAGAAATAAGCATGGGTAAATTCTTTTCGCTTAAGCTGAACTACACGAGCTCCTAGAACAAACTGTAGTCATTAAAAAAACTACAATTGCCTATTTATTCCAAATTGCACGAGCAAATATTGATATGATAATTCAGCAGAAGCGACGCACGCGTATCATACAAAGATTTCGCCACCCAGCGATCGCATTTGATTGGCTATCTGTGACTTTCTTGGATCATTGACCAATCAGCATGCTTGGTATGTTACCTTTTTTGGTACCGAATTGCTTCTTTTCTGTACTATGACCTGAAAACTGCATTTCTCTTCACTAATCCGAATGGAGAAATTGTTCTATGTATATTATCAAAGTGGATATAACTTTCTTTACTTAGTTGTTCCAAAAGTGGACAGAAGGTCACACAGTCCACCATTATAAAGTATCCCTTATCACAGTCCATCTTGTCGTTGAGGTCAAAGCCGTCTCCAGACGACTGAGTTCTGCAATCTAGTCTTCGTTCGGCAGACACTGTGAAGGGAAAAGGCAGGAAAGACATTGCCACAATCGATTTGAGCTTCCATGAGTACCTCTCGCCCACATTTTACAACAAGGACAACGTCAGTATCCCACAAACGAATTATTAGGACCAGTGTTGAAGTGAAATCGGTATGAGAAATGTGAGAGATTTAACTTTTGAGTGTTCACGTTGTAGTCAAAACCCTGCGTTGTCCCTTTTTTTGGTGTGCAGAGTTAAGTAATCCTTTTCGGACACATATTGTAAATTACGAGGGCCTCGTATGTCAGAAAAGCGGAAAACTTGAAGAGAGCGAAAAGTTGACTTTTTTTAAAGTGCTACTCATGACCAAAAAATAATTTGTATTTTTCTTTGGATTTCAAAACTATGGTAATTAACAGTAACTAAACGAAGTTTTAAGCCTTGATTTCAAAAAGACACCTGTTTATTTAAATTGGAATTTTCCTGCTTAATGGTCCGCCATTAGTAACTTTAAAATCTTGAGAGAGCTGGATCGAGGAGAAAATGACGTCAAAGACTCAATAGTTTAAGAATGCAATGCGTGTGTAGGCAGCTGAATTAATATGCAGCACGGGAGTTTCGGGCTTTCAGACTTTTAAACTCGTGTGCACATGTAATAAGCTGCGTTTACACGCTGAAATTTTTTAAAAGCTGGTGAGTAAATGACGTCACTTCTCCCTAGATCCAACCCTCTGAGGTCCAATCGGTCAGTTTAGAACGTGAATAATGACGGACCGTAAATTCCAAAACTTAGACTCAAAAGTAAATAGCCCCTGGATCAAATTCAAAGCTTAGAATTTTGCCAGTCAAGTGCTGAGCAATCACACTTTTAAATTCTGAAGAAACAAAAAATTGTAAAAAGACAGCGTACGTATTTTTGAACCATTGACTCCCCCCCCCCCCCAAAAAAAAAATAACAATAATAATAATAATAATAATAATAATAATAATAATAATAATAATGTGTTGACTGAACACAATGAATATTTAGAAGAATGCACGCATAGTTCGCGCGCGGATGAGCCTCACTGGACTTGGGTGCAGGTTCAAACCTGTAGCCGATAAGCGACGGAGCGGTTCGATTCCGCTGCGTGTACGCGATATCAGTGAGGCAAAAAAAAAAAAAACGCAAGACATATGTCTTCCCTTAGACTTCGCCCCTCCGGTATACCTAAAGGCCCGTTTAAGGACGGTGCCTACTAATTAAAGATATTTTTTCCCCGGTGTGTGATTATGCAGGAAATGTAGATCTTAACAAATGTTATTGAAATTCAAAAAGAAAATTGGGGCTAACCACGCATTTTTCAAAGATAACTCAAGAACAATATTTGTAAAAAGCTTTAAATTACAAAGCAATGTATGGCGTTCTTTCTCAAATTGAAGCTTAATTATCTCTCAAGCATGGTTACCCCCGATTTTCTTTTTGGATACCAAGGGTACTTACTGAGATCTACTTTTTCCGGATAGTTTTAAACCGCGCAAAAATATCCCTGTATTAGTAAGCATCACCGATAGGAAATCCGAGTATCTAGAGATGCGCAGAACGTATGCGCAATAACAATAGTAGGCACCGTCCTTAAACGGTTTCAACATTTGCTTCAACATGCATTCAACACTTTGTTGAACCAAATGTTCGGTGCGTTTGAACAGGTCGTCCAACATTGTTGAAAGCGTAAAAAATGTTGAAAGCTTGTTGAAAGTGTGTTGAATCAAGTTTAAACCGGTTTAAACTTTCATTCAACATCGAATCAACTTTTCCTTTGTCCTCGAAAATGTTGAATGGAGTTGAGGCCGTTTGAACACTCAGTTCAACAATTGAAGAACACACGCATGCTCACATCGGGCCGCAAAAGGCAATATGGCGTTGTTTATCTGGACCAGAGAGACTGGTTTCTAGTTCTTAGTTCCTCGCAATCAAACTTTGCGAAAGTGTTGGTTCTTTTGTTGGCGCAATGTTGAACCGTTTGAACGGCTTCCGCACAACTTTGTTTTGTGCGTCCAACATTTGACCAACACTCGTTCAACAAAAGTTGGTCAAATGTTGAGAGGTATGGCGCAGCTCGTCGCAACATCCAAACTCATTGGATCGGTGTAATACGCAGTTACATTGTCATTCAGGGTTCGCAAGATCAACCTTGACCTCGTTGACAGGGTCCTCCCTAATCCTCCCTCGAGAACGTACTTTCTCGAAGGAGGAAGAGAGAGGACACTGAGTACGAGGTTGCAGTTTGCTGTGGGAACTTTCGAGAATGAGCCATCGGGGAATTCTGGGATCACGCGGAAGCAATCTGTTTTCGTAGAGGTGCAGCGGCAGAAACTGAAGAATTCAAACCACGCTACTCCCTATGACAATCTAGATATTTGAGAAAATGTACTTTCCATCTATCCATCGGCTTTATGCTGAGTTTACTGAAAGGATCAGTGCACAGATACTCCCGCGTTTTCCGTCATTTTAATGGATATTCCTCAATTAAATGAAGGTTATGACATTTCTAATAGACCGTTGTGTTTCCCGTTTTCTTTTTCTCATGCAGTGTTCACGAAATTGTGAAACGATCACATTCAACAAAAGCACTGTTCCATCGATTTTTTTTTATTTACAGGCTCCTTTTTCTTTGAACCCCCTTCCCCTCCCGCAAATTTTCTTTTAGATTCCAGCCCGTTAAGAGCAACTGCACACGTGCCTGGAGGGTGTAAACTGCAGGTTTCAGATCATTGTTTCACCATGGCTGAAACAACCCAACCCTTTACTAATCCTAACATTAGGCCTAAACACAATACTTTAGATAATATTTAAGCCTAAGGTTAGCATTTTGTAAAGGTTTGGGTTGCTTCAGTTATGGTAAAACAATGACCTGCTGATAATATTCTTTTATCCATAATTAAGTGTGACTTATCTATGAAAGATACGGGCAAATTCAGGAGAACAGTGTTTTTATGGCATACGTTTAATTTTCTGCACTTCAAGGGTTTATTTCACACTCAAGCGACATTTTATAAACATTCTCAAAATAAATGTAATTTGAACATTCACAAATAATTTCTTTTCCTTGCAATTACAGTCTTTTGTATGTATTGTAGCGAATATGTAAAACAATAATAATAATAATAATAATAATAATAATAATAATAATAATAATAATAATAATAATAATAATATTCCAAGAGACTAGATGAGGTGACATTAGAATTAATGAATTTAGCAAGCTGCGCAATCTATCGCGACTTAACTGAGACTATTTTCTGTCCCAATTTGGATTAGTTGGCTAACGTTTTTGGTACTAGACGGGCAAAACGCAAGGCCGGGTCGGTGTGTTTTCGTTTTCAAGCGAAATTCCACCGAGGACCTTTTCGCAAATTCAGTCATAATATATGTAAGTGCAATGTGTTCAGTCTTCGCTGAGAAAAAGTAGTGCTCGATACGGTTTGCATAGCGTCATGATAATAAACTGACGGAGAAAATCAAAGATAAAACATTGGTTGTCCGTAAAGGCCCAGTAATACGGGCAACATTTTTCGTGCAACTTGTCGCGTAACAATGTTGCGTTGCAAGTTGAGATGGTTTGTTGCGCGTATTACCACCTTCTTGCGAAACGAATTTCTATTTTGAAAAAAGGAAAAGCGACGTCTACTTTTTGCGACATAAAAATCTGTTGC
>NC_090870.1:47215101-47227601 GCF_036669935.1 Montipora foliosa
TGAAAATCCGTATTGTTTACTGGGTTTGCTGCAACAAACCACGATGATCTGCCATGCCAATCATCATGATCTAAAGTTCAGTAGTCAAGTGTGCCAAGCTCAAACCTCCTACACAAACAGTGAATCTGATTAGAACTATACTATAAATACATGTGTATAATATAACAAATATTTTTTTATCAATTAACTTTGTTGAAATCGTTGGTCATCAAAAAAGTGCACCTCTGCAGCATGCATTGATCAGTTACTCTAAACAGTGTGAACAAACTATATTACATTGTAGTATAATTACATAGGAGATTATTGAAAAATTCTCTACACTGATTGGTTGCACTTGAGGTGATTACTACATAATAATCCCCTGAGCAGTTTTCTTCAAAATGGCAGCAAGTGGTTTTGTTGAGGTGAAAGACAAAGAAGTTGATTGTTTTAATTAAAGAAAATGCATATTTTTCAAATAATTACAGGTACCTACATGTATGTAATTATCCTAATAAAAACCCTGACTTTGTCTCGGTTTTTATTCAATGATATTCACCTTGCCATCAGTGAATATTAATAATAATAACTGTTAAATTTTACCAGACTTGTCCTGTAAGTCCTCTAACTTTGTTCCTCTGTCAAGTACTTTGGATATGTTGTTCTGCATTATTCCCATGACACCCTTTATTTCAGATTTTACTTTAGATATCCCATCCTTCATTGAAGGTTGTGGTTTTATGTGATTGAATCCGTCTGGTGCTGCAAATCTAAGAACAAACAATGCAACAATCATGAATACAGTGCATGTTTTAATGCTACAAGTACATGTAAGTTGAGGGAAAAGTATCAATGTGTCATCAATGTGTAATTGTCAAGTAAAATCAATATCCAGTGCATGACTGAAGGGCTGCAATATTGTTATCAAATAAAATTTATGCCTGACAAAATGTTGTTTTAATTCACAGTCTACTAGAAAACGAAAAAAAACCAAAATACTGGGATGTTAGCTTCACAATTTAGTGTTTTAATCTGGATCCATATGTATATAATATGCCACCCTGGGGCTTCCATTCTCCAGTGGGTGTAAAACCCATGTCACTTTTGATGGGTCACTCATTGCAGGTCATTTTACATGTACCTTTTGGAAAGTAACCCAAGACCCTCAATTTAGCTAACCCTAAGCCTAAACTTGGTTTTTAGGCAGGCCTGTGTTTTAGACCCTGCCTCCATTCTCCTATTTTCATCAATTTGCCAACTTGAGCTGTTCCAACTCCCATTTTGCGATTGCCCTGATTAAGTATTTGTCACTTTCACAACTCTCTGCCCTGAAAAAATCTCACCTCGCACAACTGTTGCTACTGTACACACAGTGGTTGTAAAGACCATGAAAATGGCTAACAACCACAAGAAATAATAATAATAATAATAATAATAATAATAATAATAATAATAATAATAACAATAATAATAATAATAATAATACAAGAAGACCAAAGTTGCTTTGAAGGAAACTGTAGAAAAGCAGAATACGCAGGCTGTGAGGGAAGAGAGGTGGCAAGGAAAGCTACACACAAGTAGGTGGGAGGATGAAAGTCTGAGTAAAGCAGGCTGCTTTGCTTGGCTTAAGGACTGGACGTTGTGTCCGTCTAACACCATTGCAGGAGTGATCGAGCTCTACGAGCAACTATTGCCAACACGAATATATTACAGTCACAAGGTGCGAGCCCGACCAGCTACTGAAGTGGCATGTAGGCTATGCAGTAGATCAGCAGAAACAGTTCAGCATATTCTAGCTGGATGTCCCACCTTGGCCCAGAACAAGTACTGGGAAAGGCACAATAACGCCTTGAAGATCCTGTTCTTCGAGATCCTGAAGGACGCAAACCTTATTGACAAAGTCCCACCATGGTTCTCCCAAGTAAAACCCAAACCGGTATATGAAAACGACCAGTTTCAAGCCTACTGGGATGTCCCGCTCTATGCTGAGCACACCGAGGTGAGAGCAAACAGAATCAATGCCCGTTTTATCGACCACCAACAGGAGAAGGTGATAGCACTAGAGATGAGCTGTCCATGGATTGATAACCGAACAAGTAAGGAAGAGGAGAAGACAGCCAAGTATGCCCCCCTAAGATGGGAGATAAAGCGACAGTACATGTACCCTGGGTACGATGTGCAACAATACAACATCATTATTGACGTGCTAGGTGGATGGTCCACAGACATGGAGGAGGGAATGAGGAATTTACTCGGGTCAAGAGTGAGAACTGAAGGAGTCCTGCTAAAGATGCAGAAATCGGTCTTATGAAGCTCTCTTAATATTGCCCGCACTTTTAAAGATATCACATAAACTTTACGAGCAATATAACACAAATTTCATTTCAGCAAAGGATATTATTGTCAAAAAAAAAAAAAGTATTATTATTATTTTTTTTTTATTATTATTCTTTTTTCTTTTTAAATTTTAGCAGTCACTTCTTTTATATTTTCACATAGTTTAATAGATTTAAGTGGATAATACTTTTAGAAAGATATTTGTAAATAGGACTTGAACATGGTATTTTTAAGGAGCTCCTGGGTTACGATTAACGCCCCAGGTAGCTTTTAGGTATTGACATTCAAAAGTTTCAAACTGTCATAATAATGAGCTTTATTTAACCAGGGAGCACCTTCAGCAATCTGTTCTCCCAGGTGTCCCTGAACTAAAACTAAGCAATCTAACCAGTAAAAAAATGTTTACTTAATAATATACCCTACATTAATTAAATACACTCGTGACTTTGTGACACCAGACGATGTATAGCTAAAACAATTTACCAAATTTATGTATAGCAATAGCAAACTTGTGCTCCATTAGGTATGCAATGTCCATTCCATTCATTGTCATCCAAATGAATGTTGTACACATGTAGCTTTACTGGTTGAACAAAATTAGTATATACTAAGACAGTGGATAGCATTGAAGGTGTGTTCTGATTGGCTACTCAAAAATCCTTTGCTGTTCACCTTACAGGAATAAATGAGTTAAAATCATCTTTATGTCGTATATCACCTCACTGTTTTAGTACTATATAGTGGTTAGCAGTGGTGGATACTAGGTGTGGATATTAGTGGATATTTACCTCGCTGCTTCGAGGCTTGGTAAATATCCACCACTAGCCACTTCCACTTCGGTTAATAGTTGCTAATTTTAGTTACTGGTCCTTACATGTTAGAGCCATCATCTTCATCTGAATCATCAAGTAAGCTGACCTGCCATAGGACAAAAAACAAACATATAAAAAGTATACAACAACGGGACGATCATAATTATTGTTGTAATTATTACTTTCTTCTCTATATAGATCACTTACCTGTTGGCTTCAAAATTATGAATGTGCATTAATTATGAAAATATATTTTTTATTTATTAGTTTGGGTTAAGAACTGTAACACAGGGCTTGAAATGGCGACCAATTCAGTCAAAGAAATTACAGAATTTTTTTGTTTCTTGCCGTGAATTTTCTTTCCATCTGAACATAGCGTGATTGTAGAGCCACTTACCTGTGATGGTATGTGCGCAACTCCATTCCTTCAATATGATTTGCCATTTTCAGCAGTTTCTTTACACACAGGTATTGTGGAGGCATATTTTGCTTTGCTAAACCGCTGACAATCCAATGATTTTGCGACTAAAATTTGCGAATTTGCAACTAAATTTTTGTAGACTTGTCACAAAACTGCAACTGGATTTTTTCATGCCCTATAATGTTATTATTATTGTATAGAGGATATTACATGGCCGCAGGGGGATGTGAATTACACTGCATGCAGTGAAGATGTGATTTTTTAGTAAAAGGAATTTAATCCATTTTAGACCTTATTCATAAATGGCGGTCACATTTATAATTCTTTTGTCCAAGTGCAAATTAGCCTACCAAGCCTCATTTTAGAGCAAGAATTCTTTTCAATTCACTGTATGGTATCGAGGCTTGGTAGGCTAATTTGCACTTGGACAAAAGAATTATAAATGTGACCGCCATTTATGAATAAGGTCTATGGAATTGGAATGTTTGCTATATTCTACAGTTTCATTGGTTTCAATATGCTCCCTTGGGATGTGTAAGTGATATGGTGTGATTTCATTGCCTTCAACAGAAAATGAAGTATACGCGTATGTCGCAACATTGCACATCTATAAAACAACAACACTCATGTTGCTGGAGTACTCTGTAATGATTGTACACTGTAAATCGATGATCATATCGTTGAAGAGCGAAGGACATGTACTTTCCTCACAGGATTCCCTTGTGTTAGAAGCTGAAACACAAAGAAATGCTTTCTTGTCCACAAAAGTCAGGATCCCCCCCATCATGAAGAATGTCAAGGCTATTTGTGCCAACCAACAAGCTTAGCCTAAATGCACAAAAAACCTATTCTGTTGCATGGAATTATACACTTTTTCTTTTGGAAAACCTACTTTCATTGTTTCGCCTAATCCCAAAACAAAGGCTTTTAGTAACCATAAAAGTACAATTACAAGTACGTTTACGTGAAAGAGGTTCAATCAATGATTATCAGAAATACATGTAATACTATAGTAACCAGGAAAATGGGTGAAAGGGTTTGATTAAACCCTTAGACAAAATAAAGACAAAACTATGAAATCTTTTTTTAAGTTCAATGCATCGTACTTTCGTTTCGTCTGTTAGGCCTGCCGTTCAATTCAGGTACATCAAAGGGAAACTACCCAAATGATAGCAATACCTACCCTTTCAGACGGCCTTGCTGAAGTTCTGTCGTCTCCGTTGACTCTGCTAAACTTTGGAGGCATGCTGCTTGGTTAATAACCTATGTAAATAAGGCGATCGATCCGGCACATCACTTTTAACCGTGATCAAAGTTAACACGTGGCAATGTTTATTATTTTCCACAGAAGGGATTAGAAAACGGTCTATGCGAGTCTGTAATGGATAAGGTAAGTTATTTCTGCTCTTCTGTTCTCAAAAAGGACGATTACAAACATTTGCAACCAGAAAAACTAGGTAACCACCCTATGCTGAGACATTCTTTTCCAGGGGTAGAGTGAGTGATCAGCCAACGTTTTATTAAAATTAGTTTACCGCTCCATGTTCAGCCTTGTGCGTCGCTATTGTATTTTTATGAAGATTATCATTTTAAAATGTTTTGAGCACTTTGTTCTCTGCTTTATAAACGACCTGAAAGTTCAAGAGGTTCTCGCCTACTCAGTGGGGACCTCCAAGGGACCATCAGAGAACCTGTGCGGGCATGCGTTCAACACGTTGCAATAAGAATTCGCCACGAAGAAAGTCGTAGTTCCCTGGCCCTGCTTTTTTGCCATATTCGAAGATGGATTTTGCAAGAGATGGTCTAAAGAGCGAGGACAATACGGGTCATCGACGAAAGAAAGTGACCGGCTTTAATGAAGACCTCTCAAAACCCAAGAACAAGGGCAATATTCCGGTGACCTTTTTCGCAAGTTTTCTACATTTGGTTGATTGTCTCTACCGTTTTGATATCTTTTTGTCCAATAAATTGAGCGTCTGTGCCGATAAGAACTCTGGCTCGTGGAGGACTCTTATGGTAATTCTAGAATATACAGGACACGGGATTCCTTGGACAGCAGCAGCACTCTTTGTTATCTTTGCATTTTCGGACACTGCTGAACAAGAATTTGCTTGCAATTTATTGCTTGCTTTATCTATGGATTTAGCCATAGTAAGCTGCTTAAAAGCTGTTGTGCGACGAGAAAGACCCGTAAACAATGTCAAAGATATGTTTGCAACAGTGTCAGTGGATCATTACTCATTTCCCTCAGGCCATTCTAGCAGATCTGCAATGGTAGCTGGGTTATTTGCCGTGTTCTTGGCCGCAAAGGTCTGGAGCCTTTTCATCGGCTGTTGGGCAGTGTGCGTGTCAGCATCACGTGTGATACTTGGCAGACATCATTTGAGTGACGTGCTGTGTGGTGTTGTGATTGGCTTACTACAGAGCTGGGTCATTTGTGCATTGTGGATACCATACACATCTTGGCAGCAATTGTCAACGCTTTTGCCTTTCTAGAGTTCACCAAGAGACCAGTAATATTCTTTATTGTAAGTTACCATGCTATCAACATCAAGGGATAAATAGACCAATTTCGATATATTAAAATTCAGTCCGAAACAAAAGGCATCATCTCGAGGCTTTGGGGAATAAACTCATACAAGTCCTTATATTTATTCCCCAGGGCCTCGAGATGCTGCCTTTTGTTTTGGACTGAATTTTAATATATCGAAATTGGTCTATTATTGTGAGGACAATGTTTGTCATCGGTCAGAATTTTGAGGATTACATTGACTGAGAATAGTGATTTCCTTTTTTGAATGTTCCCACTCAGACACTCAGACAGACTGGAAACAGTTTTCTTAACTAGATGTCATGTGAGCTGCCTCTGTGTCTTCATTGGAGTTTGTTTAAGACATCATAATTTTTACTCCCAAAACCAATCTATAATTCTTTAGTTTATTGAATTGATTTTCTGTGCATAGAGCAAAGGGGTATTCACATGCACATAAGACTGGGACAAACTCAGGCTGGCATGAGTTTGTATCGGCCTCCATACATTTCTTTTTTTGCGTTTACATCAGACTGGCCTGGCAATGAATTCAGACCAGACTGTCTGACTTTGTCTCTGTTGCTGGCCGAGATGAGAGACTGCTATGGGTCTGAGTCCAGACCATTGTCATCTAGATGACAACAAATCTCAGACTTTTATTATTATTATTATTATTATTTTCATATAAAGAACATTTATTTGTGACACTGCTTACAAAATACATTACAAAATTTACTTACACTACTAACATTACCAATTTCCAATACTTATTACAATGTTAATAATTATTTATTTACACGCAGATAAAAAGGTAAGTACGTTCTAACACCTTAAACAGTTACTTTTACAACACAACACAAAACTTAACTTAAAAAGGAAAATTCTCCGTCCATTTGTTATAAAATGTCGATAGGTTATTGTTCTTAGTATAAATGTATTTTTCTGTTTGGTATTTGATCTTAAGCTTAGATTTGAAACCTTCAATACACGGAAGTAAGGGTTTCCTTCTGCAGTCCCATAGATAAAGTTTACCAATTAATATTAAATAGTTAAGTAAGGGACATGACGATGAATCTATGCTACCAATTATGATATCCTGTAAATTAAGGACTTTGTTCTGTTTTGTTATTGAAAAGGCGCTGCTTGCTCGCAATCTTTCCAGAATAAATTCTAGAGTGTGGACAATCGAAGAGAAAGTGGTGTAATGTTTCAGGTTCTGTGTTGCAAAAAGTGCATTTATCTTGCTCAGTATAGCCAATTTTATATAATTTTGTGTTTGTATAAAGTATTGAATTTAAGACCTTGTCACATAACAAATCTCAGACTGGTGTCGTTGCGAATGTGGACCCCCAGCAGATCTCCCCAGCAGATTTAGTCCACCTTCATGGATTTGGACCCCCCATTATAGCTTATGTGACTGTTTATCCAGGCAGAGTTAGATTTTAGATTGGACATAACCATAAAGCATAAATCTTTGCGAAAAAGACTTCGATATCTACCGGTAAGTTAATTTTCAGTAAAGGTTGTTTAAAGCATCCGTGGTGGCATTTCGTAAAGTAGATGCAAATTTTAACTTCTTTCTGACAGAAGATTGCCGTATTTACGCGTTTATAGTACACACCCCAATTTTGGACTGCATTTTGAAAAAAAAAATGTTCAAGCGGAAAACAGAGAAATTGTTCATGCAAAACTAGCGTGAAAAAGATTCATTTTCTGGACAAGATAATTTGTTCCCGCAACTTACAACAGTAAAGTAAATAAGCCTATGTAAATTGTTTACAAACTGAAACCTTTGTGTAAACTCTGGTAAATCACCCACTAGGAACTCATTGAATTGTCTTAACCTAAGAAGGAGAAGCAAAGTCACTTAAAAGTTGCTTAATGCATGCACTGTGGCGTTTTAATAAAACATTGTGTATTCATAGTTCTTGTTCTTCCGTTTGATGGTTTGAATGGGAGGCACTTTCACAAAGGGTTGCCACTTTGTGAAGTAACACCACTTGGTGGAAAAACGCATTGATAGAAGTTTACTTGAATACAAGATTTTTCATTTTTCTGTAACTAAACTTTTCCATTCATGAATTCTCATATTAATTTTCAAAGACTTGAGTTTCAGAAAAGGTTTTTTGACAACTAAAAGCAATTTACAAGGGAATTTTATTACCTTCAGCAAAAGAATGCTTATTTTTAGGGGGGATCCAAATCTGCGGATGTGGATATTTACCTCGCCGCCACTTTAAGTCTTAGGTGAATAGTTGCTAATTATCCACTAACTCAGTTAAATTCTGTCAGTTTCCTTTAAAAGGTATAAACAGTCCAAGGGTCTAAAAACGAGGGAATTCCACAAAAAATAATACAAAACGGTGTATTTGCTTTTAAGAAAGAGCGGGGCATTTGGTTGAAAGTCTGAGTCCAGGTATGGTTATCCACCTTTTGAACAACTAGCGCCGGACTGTCAAGTTGGGTTTTTCCTCTGATCTATAGCATGGTCAAGAAAGCTTAATATTGTTTGGATCATGGGCTCCAAGTCCCCGCTTTCAGAATTAATTTTTTCTACTCTCAACGATTCATGGTTATCTTCTTGAAAGAACAACACCTTCTGTTCGCACAGACCAACAAAAACGAAATGGCACGCATTAGACAAGATACCAAAATAAAACGGTTTTGAATTACGTACCGAACGAAGCAGCAGCTGTAAAATAAACTGAACCAATGATTTACTTTCCAATGACCCTAACATTTTTGCTTCAACACATCCAATCGGTTCGTAACCGTGATAAATTATGTATTGTATCTGTTGTTCGGTTGCATATCACATTTATGAGGGATCTCTGTATTTAAAGTCAGCTCTCTATGAGCACACAACGGTAGTAACATTTCATCCAATAGTATTCTTGCGTCGTATTCACCAGGTTTTTCATTACCGGTAGTGACGACAGCAAGGGCCATTTTCATCACCGTCTCTATGACCTCAGTGATAATTTTGTAATCCCTCGGCTTTACCGGTAACTCAGTCAAACTTTGGTTTACATGCGAAGCCAACGTCTTCATACTGTAGGAATTTTCCAGGATATCGACTGTCGATGTTGATCCCGTGTTGATCCCGATTTGATAAGATCAGACTTCATCAATTGAGCCATTTGATATCTTTTAAACATTTCTTCCATCTTTTCAAACATGTATTTTTCTTCTTCAGAAAAGCACACTTCACGCAATTTTCTTGTTATAAGTGCCTCAGCACCGGTCACTTCTTCTTCCCTTTCAAGTTCTTTTGAGCCTCAATATCTTGTTTTCATATTTACATATACATTTACATATGCATTTCTTTCCGCGCTATTTCTCACACATCAGTGGAGTCGTTTCGTCCGAATAACCCATTTCTTGTAGTCCTTCGGTTGAACTGATTTAAGGTTTGCTTTTTTTTTTCAAATCGAAGAAACACTGAGCACGATCGGTTCGCAACACAACAACCAGGGGCACCCAACGAGAATGTAGTTCAAAACTACTTAAACATAGCATTGTTAAACGTTTTTTGCAGTAGATATAGGCAATATTTTTATCCCCTAAACATTTTTCATCTGTTCGGATTTCCTAGCTGAAAGTCTAGTGATCCGAAAATTGTAGGGATCAAAACTTACCATTTCGAAAAATTCAGCCTGAAAAAAGGCTCCCGAAAATCCTAGGTGACCTTTTTTGGGTGAAAATCCGTTTAAAGTGGACAATTACATCATTTTTTAGATGTTCGAAAATCTTAGGACAGGCAGGCAAGCAAGAAATTTTACAACAAATGTTCCGAAAATTCTAGCCTCAAATCGTCTTCCGAACAGATATTTTCCGAAAATTGACGTTGGGTGCCCCTGAACAACATTAAATCAATTTTTAGAGACAGTCATTGAAGCGCTTTTGAACAACAATTTGTCCCCAGGGGGTGGTGCATTTGACTGATTTGAACTTGCGTCCAGTCTCCACCTGGGGCAAGAGTAGAATAGGGTGGGGTTTTGAGATGCTCAGGGTATCGTTTTTGGTAATTTTGGTATTGTGATCCTTAGATATTCCTTAGACAGGGTCCCTAAATTGCAGTATCTGCCCTAACCGCCCATGAAAGAACGTGCAAGGGTGCAGTAGTCCACAAGTTCCCCGGCGGTGTGTACGAACACCCACCGTCCACCTTCGCTCAACCTAAGAATGAAGATCATCCAAACCGACCTGAACATTAGTGACAAGGTGGAGTGGACTAATGGACACGTTTCCGCCAGTGTGAGCCTTTGCTCTAACATGCCCAAACATACTGAGCCCGTTTGTCTCATCAGCAAAGGGGATACTAAGGAACTGGTGGCACGGATGGTTGAACACCTCCAGACCATCAGTGCAGCCGCTGAGGCAAACCTCCGGGAAGACTAAGATATTATCCACGTCTTCGAGACCATTGAAATGAAAATGGAGGAGGACGAGACACTTGAAAAGGGTGGCGAGGAAGATCAAGAACCCGACACAGAGGAAGAAGAAGAAAAGAGCGACATAACACCTAAGAAGCGTGTCCATCGACTGAGAAAACTGCTCTCAAAACTCGAAGCACACTTTGCTCAGCTCCCCGTGGTTGGTTTTAAACTCTGGCAAATACGACATCAATACCCTGAAAGAGTTTCTCATGCCCATTCTGTACGTCACACGAGTGTGACCGCCACCGCGCACCGGTGGCTCAGTTGGTTGAGCACCGGGCTGTCACGCGGGAGGTCGTGAGTTCAACTCCGGCCGGACCAACACTCAGGGTCTTAAAAAAAAACTGAGGAGAAAGTGCTGCCATTGTAATTACATCTGCAAATGGTTAGACTCTCTAGTCTTCTCGGATAAGGACGATAAGCCGGAGGTAACGTTTCACAACCCTTCAATGTTCATAATCCTGTGGGACGTAAAAGAACCCGCACACTGGTCGTAAAGAGTATGTAGTTCCCGGTGTTGTGGTCTGTCTTCTGTGGTGTATCATGGTTGGGAGGGTAAATGCTCGGAGATATTAGCTACACCAAGCTACTCTAAAAATCCGAGGGTAAATAAAGATATATGATATGATATGATATGATATGATATGATATGACATGAACTTCGTCATCAAGAAGTTAAGCAATTTCATGTGCCTGACCACAGACCGTCTACGCTTCTTGGATGTGGCCAACTTCTTAGCTCCTGGATTTAGTTACGATGCGTTTTTGAGATTGTATAGGTGCACACTGACCAAGGGTTTTTTTCTTTACGAGTGGTTGACTTGCTGGACAAATTGAAACACCCATCTCTTCCACCGCACGACGCGTTTTATGCCAACATGCGCAACGAAAACATCACAGCCGATGACTATGCCTACTGCCAAAAGGTGTGAAAGGACAACAACATGTAGACCATGCGAGACTTTCTAGTTGGCGGGGCCCTCCAGAAGATGATTGATTTCTGCCGTGACAAGACCATCGACATATTAAAACAAGGTATCTCCATTCCGGGTGTCACTCTCCTCTATCTATTTTCCACACTATCACGTGGCAACTTCTTCACCCTCTTATAGGTAAAGGACAAGGACCTTTGTTATCTATTCAAGATAAACATGGTCGGTGGCCTCAGCATCACCTTCCATCGTTACCACGAAAAGGGAAAGAGGTACATTAGGGAGGAAGAGATGGAAGAAATCCACCTCGGAAGAGGCACTGGAATGGTTGGAATAGTTGGCATTCTCCCAAGGGATCCACCTTCTCCACTAAGTCAACAGTGGAGAGAAACGTGTGGGGGCTCCGCAAGCAAGAGAAAGAGAAAGAGAAAGAGAACCACCCCGAGATAGCCGACTTTTCAAACATAAATTTGGTCGCCCTTTGGACAAGACGTTCACCCTAACAGAAGCAGAGATCTTGGAGGTTGTTCGTGAAGAGAAGTTATTTCAGGTGGTGGAGTGTTATATTCGTGTGCCCGACCATCTCAAGAGTCATTTTGCTGAGATGCCTCCCATCTTGAAGAACACGGAAATTTCCCAAGAGGACATCGGAGATGTCATGAAGGGGTTTGCTGAGGAGATCCACATCATGCTCAAACCTCGACGCAGTCTGATGATGAAATTTGTAGGAAACTCCTCGTACGGGGAACGATCACCAACCGGAAGGCGGTGAGGAAAACCACCGCGACATCCGCTACTGCTTGAAAAACAAAGCCTCTCAACTTGTGAACGAACCACATTTCCGCACTATTGATCCCATTGACGAAGACACCTACGAAGTGCAGTCGTGCAAGAAGACTATCAAAGTGAACCTTCCTTCGCCCATTCGTTTCTTTGTTTCTCAAAATGCCAAGAGGCACATGCTCGACTTCTACTACGACTGTGTCGACAAGTACGTGGACCGGAGCGATTTTCAATTCTGTGAAATGGACACCGACAGTGCCTACATGG
>NC_090870.1:47237601-47247601 GCF_036669935.1 Montipora foliosa
AATTATTATTGTAAACCTCCACTCAGAAAATCTCCTAGGAGGTCAGACAGAACTCCTGGAAAATGGTAATTGAACATTTCATAATCCTTCTCAAAGAGCTTAACAAGCTGAAAAATCTCAGCTTTGGGAACAGAAGCAAAATTTTTTAGCATTTTAGTCCTAGTATTATGAGTGATAGAAGGTGGAAAAGTCGCTACTTTATCCATTCCAGTTCGTCGAAGAATGTAGGGAGCTTCTTCGTGCATATCGTTGAAGTGGCCGATAAAGTCAAAATGTATGTCGCAAGGAAGACAAAGGTTATCGTACGTTGCCCAGTGACGATCCTCGTTGAATCCTATGGTACTTATGTAGTATATGAACTTCTTAAATGTTACCTCATTGTCCGAACTCCTATCTACGAAGCGATTGAAGTGGTTTACTATTTTCTTTGAATACGATGCATGAAAATACCATTCTCGATCATAGACTAACTTGTCTTCATAGGCCGACAACAACCTCTCCAGAGGATCACGGACAAATATGAATTTAAAGTAGGTTTGAAGCCTTAACTCAGCTTCTTCGGCAGAATAATCTCGATTAAGAAATTTGAAGTTCTTAGGATTGTGAATAAATTTCCCATCGGTGACATTTGGGTGGTTGTCAAGAGCCAAAAACACCTTATTCCACTGGGTACAAGCTACCTTAGGAATAAAACAATACACAACTTTGTATTTGTCGTTTACCATAAAAAATTTCAATTTTTTGTGGTCAACATTTCGTGAAGTATCGTTGAAATTGTGTGAATTGCAATATTTCTGAAGATGATTTTGTCGTTCTCTTTGTCTCTCCTCCAAAAGATGTACATTGGATGGTTTCATCTGTGGGTGAGAAAATAACTTGCGTGTCAAGACTTTTGAACGTTCAGCCGTTGTCACACGTTAAAACGTTTAGCTGAGACATCTGCAACGGCGCTGTTAAACAAGTTCCAGCAGGCGTTGCATCGTGATGTAAAATTAACGGTCGAAACTTGTTCGGAAACGTTAAAACTGCTCTCGCATGTTGTTACTACATTCCCGCGCAAACCAAGTCGATAATCGGTTCATGTCCTTGGAACGTAAGGTGCGGTTTCTGATTGGCTTACGCGGTCTGGTGTAACAAGACCTTTCTCGTCTCGACCGTTGTAGTAGAAAGCTGCTCTACTTTTCCTGAAACTTGTCTCACAACGGAAGCTCAACAAAGTTTTGTGAAACCGACCATGTGACACGGTGCAACGCCTGCTGAAATGGCTTGATTTAAAGGAAAGGGAAGCCCTAAAAAGCAGGCTTAGACATGATCTTAAGACAAGACCACTGCGACACCAGCGCCGTGCTCTAACAGGCCAACTCAGTGAGAGCTGGTTATTTTTTGAGTTTGTTATAAAACGGTTAGGGAGGTGGATCATACTGACACATAACATATGAAAGACTTAACTTGAACTGCAGAAAGAAGCATGTCAAGGTCTCAGTTTAGAGTATCGCAATCATAAATGTCACTTAAGCAGTAACATTTACAACTGCGATGATGAAAGTAGCCCTAACACGCTTCAATGCGAATTCTTTGAATGCACGTCAGTGACGTCACGGCGCCATATTGGTGGAAAGAACAATAGCGAAAAAGCCTTTTAAGAATTTGACTCTAATATTATGCAAAACTAGGGCTACAATTTTTTATTGTTTTGGCACCAACATGGCCGTGTTATAACGTGAGTGCAATCAAAGAATAAATGTATTTCCCATATTAAGTCTGGTCAAAATATCGAGCACCTTATATCACTTCGAGACTAGCTTCCTTTGGAATAAGAAAAATCTGCCTAGGTATTTCATGACATGGGCAGGAAAAAAAAAGCATAATTAAGCAAACGTTCCGTGAAAATTGAATGCTCCGAAGAGATTTTCCGAGTTTATCTGTATGTACCGGAAAGAATTGTATTTTTGGTCACTTGGGATTAGTTTTCATTTGGAGTTGTTTTGTTTTCTGCTCCGTTACCAGCAGAAGGAACCGATTTTCTGCATTCAATTCTGCTCACGAGATGAAGAAAAAGGGTTTTTCGCTTCTGCCAATTTTCTTGCGACCAGGAAGAGGAAAAACCTCTTCGAAGCTTTCCGTATATACCACAAGGACAAACAGGTCAGTTTGGGTGAAATGATATCCAGATTTTGCATGTTTTTGGGGCAACGAAGAAAAATGTCTGGAGGTCAAATTAAAAGAAAGACTGGGACAAACTGGATTGCTACTATTGTAGGTCACGCGTGCCAAGCGCTAGCTTACCATTGCAGGGCTTGACGTTGGTACTGTGCTGAATTTTGAAGTGAGTTCTGAAAGAGCGAATAACATAACCTTTGATCGGTAAAAGAAAAACTGCCATAAAACAAGGCACAAGATCACGTTTTGAAAATAATAAAAGATATTGGAAAATTCAAAAGACAAACACAGACATGTTATACTGGGGAAGCTAGTTTGTCTGAAAGATACAATTTCAATTGCATTCTTTTCAAACAGCCTTCCTTCCACCCTACACCCTATAGCCTGAGAGTTTCCTTTCAGACCCAGAACAAGCAAGCTTTTTCTGCAGTTATAGGAGTTTCGTGTTATTAACGTTGACTGAACGTAAAATAAAGTAAAGTAAAGCGACCATATTTAACGTCGATAACTCGAAACAGTAATTAAACTGACAAACCTGAGGTCGACGGTGCGCTCATTTTACTCCCCCTTCTCTATCAGTGCTCCGTTTTACGGGTATTTATAGCTACTTAGGCTACACTGAAAGGAGAGAAGTCGAAACAAGGATGCAAAATCCAGGAATCGAACTAAGGACCTCTTGTACTATGGTCGCGCACGAACCGACTGTGCTTATACCGTCAGTTAAAGCACGTTTTTCGTTTAAAATTTGCACTCAAATAGAAGTGTACCCCGTGAGTATTGTAGGTCACATTCAGGAGCCGCGGAGAGGGAGAGGCTGGGAGGGGGGGGGGGGGGGAAGGCTATAGCCACCATCCCCCCTCCCCAACTTTTTTTCCTACGGTGTTGTTTGCTCCTAAACCTCATCCCCTCTCCTCTCACACCTCCGTGATCCACACAAAAACCTAGACCCCCTTCCCTCCTCCCTCACTTTCAAACGTACTCCGTGACCCTTGACCTTGTACCAAGTTTCATGAAACTGCGGTTGTCATTGATACATGCGCGTTTAATCTGATTAACGAAAAGGTGTGAGCTTGGTAACAAAATAATGCAATACAGAGTGAGGAAAAGGGAGAGGTTACTACTAATAAAGATAACCCTCTCCGCGAGACATGGGCACCAGTGGGCGTGAATCAGATTTTTTAACAACAACAACAATCCTTCACGGCCCTAGCCGTGGAATACATAACATGCAATTATACCCAACATTGTTAAATCGCCATGGTCATCAAAAGTGAACACTAAAGAAGCAATGTCGCGACTTACCTGGGAAAATAGCCTGCATCATGAAGAAAGAAGCCATAAACAGGAACATAGAGGCCATAAACTTTACCACGAGCATGCGCATTTTATTTCGGGATCAAGATGAAAGAGAATAATAAGATACTTTCTGTCGTATTATACGCAATGCCCCACAAGGCCAGCAGGGCTTATAACCTTCAGTGGGTTTAAGGTGTCCTTGAAAAAGACAAAATGAGAAAACATATCAGGATATCCAGCACATCATCTTGCCTAAGAGCATAAAAACGTTTTGTTAACAATTGGCAGGCATGTCCGCATGGAAAAACGTTGTGTGGCTCTAAAAAGAATAATGATGATGATGATATAATTATACCGCGCCATTTCCCAACGGTTCCATACGGCACCTCACAATCTGATATAAAAACTAAGAAGTTCACAGTTTATTTATTTATTATGCTGGCGCACTTAAAGTCCAACGACTGAAACGACTGAAGCCGGCAGATCGGCAAAGTTACTAACAGAAGCGTTGAAAATGAAAATTAAAGACACCAGCAAGAAAGGGTCAGGTTTTACGGCAACATATTCGAGTAGCAAAGAAAATTCATAAAACCTAGAAATAGCTCTCGCTAAGTGCCAACGAGACAGTCAATATAATACATAGTTTGCAGATTTGTATCATAGTTTTAAAATACCCAACAGTAGTTGTAATTTTTTTATTCCAAAGTACTGAAACTCAACTTATCTAGTTAACAATGATACAATAGAAATAGCACACTTTGTATCTCCAACAATGTAAATGTCAACGTGTTTTGCTATAACATGGAAAGTACTGCTATAACTTTTGAGCGGCCGTAATTTTAACAGGAATATACACAATAATTAAGTTGAATAAAATCAGGCAGGGTAAAAAATCGCCAATGCGTTTTCGGACTTTTCATTGTGAAACATGCAATGGGGAATCAAACTCTTTCGCACATGAGAGTTGTTTCACTTGTAGAATTTTTGTTTTGCAAGATACAGCCATGAATTATAAATCAAATTGATCGTTGAATTGTGTACATTGCAGACAACATTTCCTTTGAAAATTAAATTAAATTCTTCACAACTCAATAGTTACAAAACGAAAAACAAACTGCTCTACTCGCGAACCGACGGCCCAGCCCGATTAAAACGTACGCCGGTTTAGTTTTGAGCTCATTCAGTCAATATAGAACACGCTCGTTCGAAAATAAATATTAAAGAACACTCAAAGCAAGTGCACACAACAAAACGGTTAGGGAAATGGGAAAAAATGTGCTTCCCTCACCTCCGAGCACAAGATCATTGACAGTCGAGCGCGTCATGCAAGTTTGTCTAATGACATCACACATCAATACACGAGCTTTCATTGGTCCTTACTAAAATCTCCAGGAAATCTACACCTCACATTAAACTTACATCACAAGTAAAATTCCGCGATGTGATTGGCTTATTTTATTTCTATTGTTACATTACATTACTTCTTTCTATGGATCACTCGACAATTTTTTCGCCTACAGCTCGATACTTTCGCGCGCGGCTGCCGCTTCGCGATCCTCGCCTTTTGGCTCGGATCGCTCGTCGGCAATAAAGGGTAAAATTATTCACTTTCGAAGAAAGGAGCCGATAGATTAGTAAGATTTACACTTTTATTGTCAACACGTTAATGGAAGGATTTGAATTGAGACAAAAATTCAGTCCACATGATGGATGCTGTAATGTATTAGGTCGCTAAGTATGCTGGGATAGCTTGACCATGTGCTTTTTGATAGCGACGGCCATGTTACGATTGAAATGAAATTGGTTGAGTTAAGTCTTTTTGTTTGGATACTTTACTGCTCTTGGGAGCACTACATTGGCGACGAGGACAAAAAGATGGAAAAGAGCGTGTTACCGACGTTTGATTGTTTTTCTGATCTAGCGACGATTGGGCCCCGATGGACAAGGTGGTTAACTTCGAATTCATTCGAACTGTACGCCGACGGGAAAGGGCTTATTATAAACGAAGGAGCAACAGCAGCAACTAAACAAAGGCGAAGAGCAATGCTACTCCACCTGGCTGGGCCTGATGTTCAGGAGATATTTACCACCTCAACTGAAATCGGGGACGCTACAAATTACGCCAGTGCTGTTGAAGCTCCCAACGCCTATTTCGTGCCACAGGTAAACTCAGCATTCGCCCGCCAGACTTTTCATCGGATCACGCAAAACCCAAAGTGAGACAGCTCAACAGTTTGTCACTCTCTTGAGGAAAGCAACTAAAGATCGTGATTTTGGCACTGATACCGACAACCAGATAAGAGATGCAGTTTTGAATAAGTGCACTTCCACTTACATCAAATGAAAATTGCTTGAAGGCTTGAAGGAAGAAGGCCAAGAAGTGAACTTAAAACGCACTCTAGAGGTTGCCGCAAAATGCGAAAAGATAGAAACCCAACTAGCTGCACTTTTAGGAAAGAGGGAAGAATCAGAACGTATCAATGAGAGAAGTTACTCCGAGCACTAGCACACAGTTGCGATTCCAAGGGAGAGATAAGATATGTTATAGGTGTGGTTTAATGGGACATTTTGGTCGTGATCCCCAGTGCCCAGCAAGAGGCAAGACATTTAGGAAGTGTCGCGGGAAAGATCATTTTAGAAACGTCTGCAAGACAAAGTCATATGCTGGTCAGGTTGGGAGGGAACCCTATGACACACTTTCTGGACCCCAGTATGACTATGCATTCAGTATTACAGAAGGAGAACACTCAGAAATGGTCACCGTACAAGGAGGAGGAGTACACCTTAAGATGTTAATAGATTCTGGGGCGAACAGCAACATTATTGACGATGGGACATGGGAACAGCTGAAGGTAAAGTGAGTGAAATGTGAATCACAAGCTGCTACCCCAGACAAGAAGCTGTAGCCATATGCGTCTAGTCAGCCACTGCCGATTAACACTCATTCCCAGTTGAAATGCAGGGGCCAAAATGGTTTCTTGCTGTCTTAGAGTTAAAAATTACTCTTGATAAGGTTTACTGTTAAGTACAATTATTTTTCTATTTCCTTCACTGAGAAATGATCTTTCAACTAAAGTAGCATTCAACCAAAGAGCATTGTTTTTGTTGAAAGTTTCGAACCTTAAACTACCCTCTAAACTGAAGTTTTAGCTGTCCACTTTCGAGTTCAAAGCAGCAATGCTCTTATTGCACATTTACGTTCGCCTATATTTTTTACTTTGGCTTTCAAGGACGAGAGGGTATGAAACGAAGTTTTCACCATCGTTGAGACCGGTCTGTGGTGGTTTCCTACTTCATAATTTCGTCATCGAAACATTTGTCCACAGTTTTACTGTAACCGGCTCCGTTACCTAAGGACTATATGTCCGAAGAAAGAGAGAGAAATGCCCTGTCCCTCGGATAAAGAGCCCATATCAGTTCTTCTTTATATCCGCATGCTCAGACAAGAATTGATTTTCGAGAGAGGCACCGTACTCGCCGATATGAGAGATATGTTAAATAAAACTACATGCAGTGACAGAGCGAATTCTATGGGATACCTGCATTCATATATCCTAAATTCATTCTTCTAAAAAGTACCATTTTTTATTTGGATGGAAGGATTTTACTCGGTGTTTCAACTTAAAACTCTGTGTTCAGTGTAAGGTGGACCTTTTCCTTGCAGATGGCTCCAAAAACGCGTCGTGAAAATTCAAATAGCATACAGAGAGAGAAAGTCGCTGAGCAAAGGTGTATCCGAAACAAAAATTAAAAATTAACAAGGGCAGAGATGTGTGTAGGGAGAAGAAAAAGCAGGCTGATAGTCTGTGAAGAATACTTGAAGCGGGAAAGAGAACGCAAACGTGCCATGTACATACCCACAGTGCTTTTAGCAGCCGACGCAAGAGCTGAACGGCGAAGGGATAACAGGGAGAAGTCTGAAAGCTTTAGAGCTAGGGAAAAAGCAAGATCCTCCTAAGTTTTGGAAGATTCCACAATCTCTAAAAATAATGCAGATGTCCTCGACATGGAGAGACCTGGGCGAGTTACTGTCTCACTTGCCATTAAAATGGACTTTTAGAAGGCAACAAATCGAGCTAAGAGGAGAAAAAGAATCAGTCGGGGAATAGCAAAGGCCCAGAAGAAAACAAAAAGCCTGGAAAATTAAAAGGACAAGCTGAAGAGAAAAACACGGGTGCTTCAAAATCGAACACAGAGGCTGAAAGAAGAACCACGAAAAGAACACCCGCCGAGCCAGCAGCGACCACGCCTTAGACGTCCCCAAGAGTCAGAACGAATTTGGCCATAAGGAAGGCTGGTGGGAGCCCCAAATCTTTGCCATGTCAAATTCGGAGGCAGTTGCGGTTTTCCCAGGTATTGATTGACGAATTGAGTTCTTCCCTGAAGGAAAGTAACCCCTTTCCCTTACAAAAATTAAAAGAGGCACCGAGGACCAGCTGCAAGCGTTGTCGTCTCTGGAAAGTTAACATCCTTCACAAGTACTGCTGTGTATCTTAAGCCTATGTAGATAGTTTCCTTTTTTTAATAAGTCGTCATATAAATAGGCAAAAATGTAGTTTTCTGTTGATTATATACTCAATTATTGTGTAACCTTCGTTACCAACGTTGTTACTAAGAGAAATAAGTTCTATTGGCTGTTAACGAAACTAAAGATAGAAAAGTGACCCTAACAAATATGAAGGAGCATCTCCCGCGGATATTAAGAGAAACCTTATTGGCGAAGGAACTCGCTTTAACTTAATTGAGTGAAGATCAAAATTCCTAATAGTTCTCTATAAAGTATGTAATTCTCAATGATTTGATAGAAGTGATCATTGTTCAGACGCTCTTGGCTTTGTTTGAGTCTCCATAAAGAGATCTTAACTTAAATCCAATTCCCACGGTTGACGAGGTGTTACATACCATGAATGGTTCTAAGGTCTTCAGTAAATTAGACCTTAAATGGGGGTACCACCAGCTGGAGTTGAGCCCAGAATCTAGGGAAATCGCAACCTTTGCTACACCTCATGGTTTGTTTCGATACAAGCGCTTGCTCTTTGATGTCTGTTCCGCCAGTGAAAAATATCAGCATGAAATTGCTTCAGCCCTGGCAGGTATTGAAGGCGTCGAAAACATTTCGGATGACATTGTGGTCCATGGTCCCGACACGGAAACACACAACAGCCGACTCCACCAAACTATAAAGCGTCTGCAAGAGTGCGGTCTCGCTCTAAATGCTGAGAAATGTTTGTTCAACACGGACAGGCTGATGTTCATGGATATGCTGCTTTTGGAGAAAGGCATTGGTCCTACAGCAGATCGTGTTAAAGCAGTATTAGGGGTGGAAGAACAAAAGAATGCCACAGATGTACGTAGCTTTCTGGGTTTAGCCAACTACAGTAGCCGGTTCATACCTCTCTTTGCCACTCAGTTATCCGAACCACTGCGAAGGCTGACAAGGAAAGAGACACCCTTTGAATTTGGGCCGGAGCAGAAAAAGTCATTTGAATGTCTCAAACAGAAGATGGCAGAAGCTTGCACTTTGACATACTTCGATAAAAATGCACCCACCAAGATAATCACGGATGCCAGTCCAGTTGGGCTGGGCGCTGTTCTCGTACGGGAGCAGGACGGTGCATGGACACCGGTATGTTATGCAAGTCGTAGTTTGACCGGATGCGAGCAAAGATATTCCCAGAAAGAGAAGGAGGCAATGGTTGTGGTGTGAGAGATTCCACGTGTATGTGTATGGGATGAAGTTTGTTGTAGAGTCTGTTGTATGGTTCACGATCAAGACCATGTGCACGGATAGAGCGATGGGTTCTGAAATTACAGCCATATTACTTCAGTGCGATACACAGGCCTGGGCGTGAGAGCATTGCTGATCCATTGTCGCCACTACTTCATAGGAAAGTTGAAGCTGACAACCACCAGCGGTGTACTGAAGAGTATGTTAGGTTTGTTGCTTTAAGTGCAACTCCAACAGCACTCACAACCCGTGAGATAGAAGAGGCTTCTGCTGATGATGAAGAGCTGAGAGAAGTGAGGAAAGCTATTGCAACGGGGCGGTTTGAAAAGTGTACACAGCATACGACAGTGGTGGGGGAGTTGTGTGTCATTGGTCAGCTCGTGCTTGGAGGTACACGCATTATTATTCCTAGTAAGCTGTAGCCAAGGACCTTAGCACTTGCTCACGAAGGCCATTTGGGCGTGGTTGGCACCAAAAAGAACCTCAGGACCAAGATGTTGTGGCCAGGGATGGATGAAGCGGCTGATGAGAGACATTGCTGAGCGTGCCATGGGTGTCAGCTGATGGCACGGCCAGATCCCGCTGAACCTGTCCGATCCACATCATTACCCGATGGACCCTGGAAAGACTTAGTATTAGATTAAATGGGACCACTACCATCCGGAAATTCACTATTAGTCTTTGTTGATTACTACAGCCGACTTTACGAAGTGGAGGTTATGCAGTCCACTACCACTGAAAATATCATAGACTGTCTGTCTGATACCTTCTGCAGACATGGACTGCCAAATACCATCAAATCAGACAATGGTCCAC
>NC_090870.1:47257601-47262601 GCF_036669935.1 Montipora foliosa
CATGAGAAGGGTTAATCCGGAGGGTGTACTTTTGAGAGCCCTTGAGCTGCGAACTGTTCGTCGGAGAAGATATCAAGTTTGCGGCCCTCTTGCTTTGTGGCATATAGACGGAAATCATAAGCTGATAAGGTAAATTCATTTAAAAATACCAAGTTAATTAACTATAAATAAATAAATAAGTGAATAAATAACATTGGCTATGTTTGTTGTGCCATACTATTTCATACCTTTACTTTCATCATTCATCCCAGCACCATCCATTGCCTCATTGTTCCTTGTATGTAGTATTTTCATTATTTTTTGCCAAGTGAGTAAAGCTTGCGAGAAACCCTGAAAACCCGCATGTATAATGCGTAGACCAAGATTATAAAAGAGAAATCTGGTTCAGATTTCTTATTCTCTTGGCTAGGCTTGGTCACGTGGCCCCTACACCAATGCTCAGGATATCTCTGAGGACAAGGTAGGACGAGATGTTTTTAAAATGGTGGGTACGTTAATTTACTGTACGCTACTGTTCCTAATTTCAGGTGGAGACTAGTCATCCATGGGGGAATCGATGGCTTCTCAAGGATGATTGTTTTTCTAAAATGCAGCACAAATAACCTGGCAAGTACCGTACTCGACTGTTTCGTTCAAGCAGTAGGAAGTTTTGGTTTACCCTCAAGAGTGCGGTCAGACAAGGGCGGTGAGAACGTTGATGTTGCTCGTTATATGCTCAGTCACCCTTTACGAGGACCTGATAGAGGTAGTCACATCGCTGGAAGAAGCGTACTTAATCAAAGAATCGAACGTCTTTGGCGAGACCTGTTTTGTGGGTGTCTTCACCTATACTATAACCTCTTCTATGCGATGGAATATTGTGGAATGCCAGACCCATCAAACGAACTCCATTTATTTTCCCTTCACTTTGTTTATCTTCCAAGAATCAACCAAACACTACAACTATTTGCCCAGGGGCATAACAGGGCTCCTATCTCCACAGACAGGGGAAAGAGTCCTCTTCAATTATGGATCTCTGGCAGTGTCTCAGCTTCCAATCGGGGAATTGATGATTTCTGGATCCAGGTGTGGAGGGTTCATTTATTTTAAGGGGTAAAGCGGGGAGGGAAAAGAAGCTTGGAAGGACGTTAGAATTTTCGAGGGCTAATTTTGCACAGAAGTGGTGATTCACAGACTTGTTTCACATCATCGCAAATGATTATGTTCCCAAGATAAGCGGCATATTTCCCAAAAGTATAGCCACATATAGCCGTTTGACAGGCGATCAACTGATGAAGCAACTTTCTTGAGTGTTATGAACAAAAAGCTATTACCACTATTATTTTTTAACTGTAATGTTTAATAAAATTAACATTTGCATCCTGGAAGCAACAGTTTACTACCATTCTTAGTCAGTACAGTTTATTTCAAAAGCTGCTTGACAGTTTTCAAAAAGAAACACACAATTTTAAATTTGCAAAACATGTTTCGGATGATCGACATCCATCGTCAGTTGTGAATACAAGTGAAACCGCTAGTCGGTGTTATATAAAAGATAGCTAATAACATGCATAAGTACTGATTAAATAACAACGTGAATAGAAAATACAATGATGAGAAGACAATGGGTATGGCATAATCAATTATGCAATTGGGAATCCTTATGTGATGTAAGGCCAGATTACCACCATCATTTTGATGCTAGCAGGACTTCAAACGGGATGTTTGACGAGTTAGCCGAAAGGTCTCTGATGAGTCCCTTGGCAGAGATGAAACATACGTATGTAAGGCTAGCCACATAATTATCTGTGAAATATGTAGTAGTCATAGCAAATAGTCATACTGATTGAGACAATAGTTATGTGAACATTAACTCAGTTGTTCTCTTCTTGATTGTAAAGAAGAAAATGTAACAATATCATGTATAACTTTTTCATCTGTGATAAGCTTCTCAAGTTCCCCCTCCCTTCCACTAGTGCAGTGCATGATGTGGTAACGATTTCATCATTCAGGAGCTTTTTTTCCTAACTTATGTCACCTTGACTTTGCTAAAGTACTGTCACCTGCTTTACAGCACAAAAGTTCATTTACTGATATCTCCAGGTCAAAGTTATTCTTGGTAAGAGTTATTAATAGATCCTCTTCAGTTTCTCCTGGAAACATTTCCCTCAGAGTTTCTACCAGGCATCCTATAACAAAATAACAGAAATTTCCTTTGCAAGTTGTAGGTATGTGTATGATCAATTTTCACTGTGAAATTTCTTACCTCTGTTTAATAAACTTGGACTTTTAAAGCTTTCACCATTGATTTCAGCAGAATCATCATGGATACAACTGTCCTCAAACGACCCAGAACAACTGGCACCCCCTTCACGCTTGCTGTCATGTGCATGCCACTCACTCAGTGCTACTTTTTTCCAACAGTTGAGACAGTCAATCAGAACTGCATCTGTAGACTCTAATGTTTCCTGTTAATACCAGTACAAACATGTTACCTTCATGCAAACATTTCATAAATTATACTTCAAGCTAATACAGTACTGACTTTTCTCATACAACCCACTTCAAGTACATGTAGTTATTTACCAACTATAGTAGTCCTTCACTTCCCAGTCCAGTTCCATGCTCAAAACATACAAGAAATCAGGAAATAATATGTGACCCTAATGTTTATTGGTCTACAACAGTATGTAAATGTATATAAAGTAAACAAAATGCTTCTGAATGACAGCTACATGTACCCAGTAAACAGGTCTTGGGCAATATCAACAGTACTTCTTTTAAGGGTAATATTTTCATGAGTTGAGTAAACTGCAGCTTAACAGCAAATACCTTTCCAACGATACCCCCTCCCCCACTAAGTTTAGGTGTATTTTCCCCACCTACAAAATGCCAATCTTTTACATTACATTCCATATCATTTCAATATTCAGAGCCCAGGTGATATTTTAATAGAAAACAAAGCTTGACTTGACAATAATGAGCATTATTAAGAATTAGATTCGTAGCCTGCAAGGGCTAGCCAAGCCAATTAAACTGTATGATTTGCATTTGTCCACTAGTTGGGTGTTAATTAGACTATAATAAAATTGTAAACAAAGATTCCCCGGCTAAATAACACAAAACAACAATCAAGAGAAAGAAAGTCACCTTGACTACTGGATTTCGGTCCAAATCACGTTGCAGGGGTCTAATGTAGGCCAAAGCCTGTCCCAATCCGGAGCTGTCTCTCAGAAAGGGTACAGAGTATCCACTTGCTGGGGGTATTATGGTAGTAAGGGTGGTGTTACTTCCCTGATGGCCTGTTCTCATTAGCTCAAAGCCTCCACCTTGAGAAAGTTTGGGATATTCCTCCTCTAGCTTTCTGCGAAGTTCGGGGAACTTTGTCTTTGAATGAAAACAAATCTTCTTCCGGCCTAGTCCTGCCTGTTGCAGGTCGAATTTTTCGGCTCTTGAAGGAGCTCTAACTTGTTCTTTGGAGTATAAACAGAAGAAGTCGTGTGTCCAAGTTTCCTTCGGTTGAAAGAATTTAGGCTTTACAGGATTCTTCTTGGTTGGCACCGATGATGATAAAGACAAACTGGATTGACGGTAAGGAGCAAATATTGTGCGAAAGTTGTGCAAAGCGTTGCTGGCTGATGCTTCAACCTGACCTGTTGCGACATGTTTGCTCGGCTGATCTGTTTCCTCACTCAGTAAAATAGTCACTTCACGGAGTAGCCGTATTGCTTTCGCACTTTTGCACTCAGAATCCCCCTCTTCATCGCCCCTTGGGCGTACTTCATCGCCGTCTAGCTCGCCTCTTCCACGTTTGTGGTCCGCCATGTTTGATCTGAACAACGCACTAACACTGGTAATAATTAGAATAAATTATAGAAAGGGCGGGAAATTTCCTCGTCCCAGGACTGCCCGTCAGTTTCTTCTCGCGAGGTTCCAGTCCGCTTGCCGAACATAATTTGAGGAAGTCACATTGCGAACATAATTCCATAGAGCGGAACAAAATTCGATGTGAATAATAAAAGAAAAAAGTCATAAATCAAGAAGCCTACCAACGTAGTTATCAGCCAAACAAAATTTGGGTGGTTGGTCTAAACTTCCGAACATAATTGAAAGGAGCCGAACATAATTCGATCAAACCTTGGAACATAATTCGAAAATCGATAACATAATTTAAAATGCCAAAACATAATTCGGGAACTTAACGAACAAAATTCACTACTATTTCATAACAGAATTTGCATTCTAATAATGACCCTTGTAACGCCTCATAGAATATAATACTGCTTTTATGAAGTTTGTTAACTTTTCCTGTTTAAGCCAATCAGACGTAAGTACAGACAATAGAAAAGTTATCACCTTTTTGTATACCAATTGAATTCCAACATGTTCGTTGCCGTTGTTGCTATCGTTCTTATCTGGACCGTTTCTTAATTGCTTGTAATCCAAAAGTTTATCCGCAGTTGTAGTTCAGTGTAACTGGACAATCTGTGCTAACAGTTTGTGCATCCCACGTATACGCCCTCATAGGCGTCGTGTTTCTCTATTGTTTTGTGCACCAACTTGGCTGCTGTGACGTCAGGTAAAAACCATCTATAGAGTGTTTTCACTCACGCGATCCGCAACCTTGTTTTTCTACCGAAACGAAGGAAAACGTTCGCATGATACTAGAGCTCAATTCCCGGAGAATTAGTTGGCTACGCCAACATGGCCGCCGTTCTGTTGTTTAGTTACACCAACATGGCTGCCGTGAAGTCACGTGTGAAAACACTTTATAGGCCATTTTCGAAATATAAGATATTCAACTTGAGGTAAAAAACACTAGAAATGTGAAAAATATTTACATATCACCCACTTTCCTTTGTCTTTGTCCTCACTGCCTCACTATCAAGCTGTTTTTAATATATCGAAAAAGGTCCATTGAACTGTGACAATCTGTGAGAGAGAAGTGCCACGATAGCAACTTGCAATTGTTTAGGGAGCGTTCACAAAACCTGTTGTGGGGGGGGCAGGGGGGACTAATG
>NC_090870.1:47267601-47275101 GCF_036669935.1 Montipora foliosa
AATGTTTTTCAGCCTCAGCCCAAAACACGATTGGCAATGGAATGCATGAAACGTGGCGCAGTGAAGGACGCTTGGGAATCGTTAGCCATAACAGGAAAAAAGAAAAATTGAAGACGCGAAGGAAACGAAAAAGTGAACACAGGCGGGACCTTGAACAGTCAGCAAACACGACAGGCAACAAAAGAGCGTACCTAACGGCAAGACAGCAGACAAGAGGAAAAGCTTGACAGCAATACTACAGGCTCCACCGCACTGAAGAATTTGCTCACGCACGATCCCGCCATACCACACTTGGGTCCTAGTTTATGCTTGTTTACAACCATCAGACATTTCATTCTGTGAGTGATGCATTACGTGCTCGTCCAAGTGAATAGCGTAGAAACCGACGGGGCGCAAAAATAACAGTTTCTCGGTAAAGACATTTTTTAGATCACCGCATTCAAAGTTAATCGAGGGAATGGTTATGAAACCTCAAAACCTTAAATAGCGATAACAATGTTGTCGCAAGCTATACTGAATTGACCGTGACCCTTCACAATCTTTTGCTTTCGCTTCGCACGGGTTTGCAAATTATTTGAGCAGAATTGAATCGAAGTATTTGATTGGTTATGTTCTCGAAAAAGGTGTGTTTTGTGCAGGGTCAAGGCCAAAAATGCCGACAAAAAGATGAAACAAAGGAATCTGTTGAGTTTCATAACCATCTCCATGCATTAACTATGTCGCAGCTAAGCATCCACAGTGCTTGGTTCAGAATCTCTGATCCGCCATCACGACACAGTACAAAAACCGCTATCTTTTCTTGGTTGTAAAAGGATTCAGAATTTCTGATCTCACTTAAGCAGGTAACAGCATACAGTGGGTTTATGGTTGTAAAGGGGATTCAGTATTTAACGCGTTCCAAACTAAAATGGGTTTTTCCAAAATGATTAATTTCCGATGAATTAGTAAATACTCCTTTGGGCAAGGAAGGTTTTTTATCGAGAATCCTTTGAATTTTACACTCATTTCCGATGGAACTTCAAAACCTGTTTCATACAAAAGGTATTCTCCGGGGCACGTTTCCATTTTACACCAAAAAAATCAGCCATTTTTGACGTGATTCTTTGCATTTGTTCTGAATTTTCTCAAATTGGAACACCACATCTTAGTTTGGAAGGCATTCTGGATTACCGTACGATCCGGTTGAAAATAGAAAGTAGGCGTACCTGACGAGAAGCCTAGAGTAGAGTCCATTGGATTCACCGTAAGTGTATCCGTGAGAGACTTATAAAAGAGTCACTATCCTTCTTGGAGGGGTGACAGTGAAAATATTGTCCATCGGCGTCCACTGGATCCATAGGTCACTACTAGACTCGCTAGACGCCAGTACGTAGTCCATTAGTCTCACTAGAAGTGTAGCCGTGAGGTAAATCTCCTGTTTGTCCATCGGAGCCCACCGGATCTATCGGTCACGACTAGGCTCGAAGAAAATCCAGTGGGTGCACATGAACTCCATCCCTGACAGAAATCCCCCGTATGCTCAAGGAGAGACCTTGAAAATGTCGTTCATCGGATTTCACTGGAGCTATCAGTGCCGACTAGACTCAAACAGAGTCCAGTGGACTCATCGAAAGACTACTCGTGAGGCCATTAGAACAAATCCGCTGCATGCTTCGAAAGTTAATTCGTCGGAGTCCTAGAAAAAATTGCATGCATTTTGGAAGGGAGACCGTGAACATTTCTTCCATGGGAGTCCACTCCATCCAGAAAACTTGAACATCTTATCCACCTGAAACCGCTTCATGAGCTCCTCTGCCTGTGCTGGGAGCAAGGTCACATCCTCCAAGACATGAGAGATGCCAACATAGTCACCCTGTACAAGAACAAGGATGACCGTAGTGATTGCAACTATTATCGTGACATCTCTCTTCTAAGCATTGTTGGCAAAGTCTTCGCCGGTCCCCTTGACCCCCCTGCAGAGCCTTGCTTCGCAAGTCTATCCCGAGTTACAGTGTGGCTTCAGAGCCGGGAGGTCCACAGAGGATATGATCTCCCTCCGTCAGCTGCAGGAGAAATGTCGATAGCAGCAGCCATTGTCACCAAAGCTTTTGACTTGGTGAACACACGCGGGCTCTTCAAGATCCTCCAGACGATTGGCTGCCCTCCAAAGCTCCTGGTGATCATCACCTCCTTTCACCAGGACATGCAGAATACGGTCTGTCTCGATGGGGCCACTTCCAAGGCATTTGCCTTCCCAGTCAGTAGTGGAGTAAAGCAGGGCTATGTTCTTGCTCCAACCCTGTTCGGGATTTTCTTCTCGATGCTGCTCCAGTATGCGACTATTAAACGACTATTAAACGACTATTTGTTTAGATATGGAGTAAATATGTTAGACAACGTTAAGTCTTAAGTACGTAAGCCTAGCATTGTGTCCCTACGGAAATTTCACTCTTGCGAGGCAAGAATTGAAAAATGTCGGCCTCAAAGCACTGTTTAAATTAAGAAAAGAGATGGGATTTCATTTCTGTGAGAACATCAAACTAACAACTAAGCTATTTGACTAATTAATATCGCCCATATTCCTTTATTGCAGTGAAATCTGGGGTATTGATTGGACCGGTGATCCGGATAAAGACCCGACGGAATTGGTCCAAAACAAATTCTTGAAATGTCTTTTGGGGGTGAATAAATATTGTAACCATAATGCACGTAAGCTCATGCACATCTGAAACAGGCAGATTCCCACTGCGAATTGTGGCCCAGCTAGGCCCAATAGAGGAATTTTACGAATTTTAGAGGAGATTACGATTTTTCAGATTTATTATTATGCACTATTTCAGAAAATACATAATGGACATGGCAATTAAAAGAAAGAAGGAAAAAGACTAATTATACATGAGTGATATTGAAACTGGAAAAGTGCGTCAAGTTAGTGGGCATAGTAGCAAATGCTTTTAAGATAGCCACTACTATAGGAATTACATGAAAGGAAGAAATAAATATACATATATATATATAGAGAAGTGGACTGGCAAAACAGATAGTACAAATAAGAATACATAGTAATAAATTAACAAACTGACAATTTAAATAATAATAATAATTTTAATAATAATAATTAGGAAGGAAAGGAATATAATCATTATGTTTGGCTGTCAAGGAGCGCTTATATTGTTTAATAAATAGAGAAAAAGGTAAAGTTTTAATATTATATGGTGCATTTTCCAAAATTCTAGAAGCAGTTGGTGTAAATCTTGAAAGCTCATAATTTGTTCTGGACACTCTATAAGTTCTCTTTCGAGGCATATCTAGCATTATAGCTATGAATTCTGCATGCACTGAGGTATTATTAAATTATGAGGAACTCCTGGCGTGTTATCAGAGAAATGCTTAAGCTTATAGATAAAGGATGCCATCCTATTGTTGAATACATTGTCAAGAGTGTGAATTTCGAGTAGTTTATAGTAAATAAAAGCAGTTGGAGACCCAGGGGAATAAAGAAATTTGCGGTTGACAAACTTCGGTCTGCCACCCTGGTAACGCTCAGTTTGTTTTCAACAGTCGAAGCCGTACGCCATGGCCACTTTTTTGATAAAGCATCTCCTTCGAAAGCTGTTTTGTTGCAATTTTGCCGCCGGACGTTGCTCGCAGGACTGCTATTGCGTTGATAGTGGGTTGAGATGAAAGTTCAATCTTTGTCAATTGATTCTGGTGTGGAATTGTGACCGTGGGAACATTTTATCCAGGAAAATTTGGCTCAAATTTGTGGCTCCTGAGAATTTAGTCTCCGGCCTTGGGATTTTATTATAACCGTCGACAACCCTTAAATTGAAAAATGGCTCAAATCGCGTCTGATCTGGAAAATAACCACACAGGAAGGAAGCTACCCACAATGGCAATAAGGTTAGGCTTTTTAATTGAGATTTTTTCATATAATTATCTTCTTAAGCTTTTTATTGAGATTCCCAAACAAATCGTTATATTTTTGTGGGCAAGGCGCGCACTGAGCTTGGGGTGCCTGCAGTCTGAAAGCCCGAAACTCCCCTGCCCAGCCGCGTGCACACTTATTGCATTCGGAATTTGTATTTATCTGAAAAGTTAAGCGTAATGTTTATCTTGTTGAACTAAAGAACGTTACACTCTTGAAAAGAAATGGTCGTGTAAAGAGAGAAATTGACTCTGTGGCAGAATGAGCGTGAAATGATGAAATGAATTGCAAGAGGAGCTGCTCTTGATTTGTCAGAATGTTAATAGATACTGGAATGTAGCTTTTAAAGGCTTTTTCGGGTAAATAAAGAACCGTTGGGTGATGAAAGTATGGTTGTTACTCAACGAAATGATAAAACTGGTAAGACACACAGAGGAATAAACATTTCATGTAAATCGGATAGCCGATAAGAATGATTAATTACCGACCAGGGTGCGAAAACAAAGGTTTGACGTCAAACAAATTATGCTTACTGCGGAAAAATGTTTTTATGGTTACCTAACTAACAGTTTTTTAGAAAAAAATGTTCTACCTATGTGCACCTATGGTCCCGAAATCTCAAATGAAGGACGCTTATCAATATTAAACGAATTAACCAAAAAGGATCATTCAACTACCTATCTTCGAATTGCCCTCCAGCAATGCGAGAGTAAATTGCTCATGTATATCGAAAATTCCTGAATATTTTGTGAGGGTATCTTGTGAGCATTCTTGGCACAGCAACCTGACCTGCGCGACTGGCAATTTATCAGGGTTTCCAATCCCACTTTTAGACCCAAAAGTCGGACATCTGATAAAGTAAGTATAAACTTTAGTCCGCTTTTTGTTACACGCTCGATAGCCGCCTTCATATTTTCGCCAAGGTGTGTTAACTCAGTAAAAAGTGATAGTGGTATAGTTAACAATTAGTTTGACAGTACAGTTGTCGGTCACAAAATCGAAGACGATCTTCAATTGCAAGAGGGTTGGTAGCCAGGTGTCTTCTTTGGAGATTTTAATCATTATAACAGTGGTGTGAGTTGTGCTGGCTTTAGTCATGTGACGCCATTCACATCAACATGTCCAAAGGCATTGAAGAACGGAAAAAAAACGTTTCATCGCGAATATATTTGACAAGCATTCCGCCGTGACAGGCATCGCATGGTTCTAAAAGATCTCACAATTTTAGGGTTTACACTTCCTCGTTTTATCGAACGGTTTTTCGTTGATGAATTGACACCTGAGACTCTCTGGGTTACGCTATGGCGGCCTAATTAAGGCAATCAAGTTTGGCGTCGACTCATCGAAAAATCCTGAATAGTTTCTGGGGGTACCTTTTGAGCATTCTTACCACAGCAACGTGACCTGCGCGACTGGCAATTTATCAGAGTTTTCAATTCCACTTTTAGGCCCAAACGTCGGACATTTGATAAAAGTAAGTATAACTTTAGTCCGCTTCTTGTTTCATGCTTGATAGCCGCCTTGATACTTTCGCTAAGATGCGTTAACGCAGTAAAAAGTGATAATGGTAGAGTTCATCATACAACTAGTTTGACAGTACCGCAGGCAACATTTGTCGCACACAAAATTGACGACGATCTTCAATTGCAAGAAGGTTGGCCGCCAGTTGTAAAACATGAGCGTCTTGTTTGGAAATTTGAATATGAACGGTGATGTGTGTTTAATATGCTGGTTTCATGTGCCGCCATTCACATCAAGATATAGTCTACTAAGAACAGAAAAAAAAAACTTTTCATCGCGAAATGACAAGCATTCCGTCTTGGCAGGCATAATATTGTTCTAAAAGATCTCACAACTTTGCACTATCGTAACTCTTTCGAGGTTGTCAGCCCATCTTGTTCGTGTCGTGCAATACGGTCATATTATCTTAAAATTAATTTGGCATGCGAGGTTTTAGAGAATTAATATAATATCAGTTTCGTTTCAGATCATTGTATGTTCACGTTGGCGCTGGATTTTACGAATTGTCACGACGCAAGTTACCGCAAAAATATTTGCTAAAATGTGTGCTGCACGATGTTTTTTCTCGTTAAGCAATGATATTATTGTTTTGTGGCAGCGAAATAAATGTGAGTGAAAATTTTGCATGAAACGTATTCTACTTAATCCACTTTTACTCCCTAGTGGTCAAGAGGTGACAAGTTCCTTTATGTTATATCTAACGAAACGACGAAACCGGTTGTCTAGCACCACAGAAGGTAAAGTATCTACGGTTCCGTGATCTCACAAAACACTTAAGTTGAAAAAGCAACCGGAAAGCATTAAGTTTTTGGTCACTAGGGAGTAGTCTTTATTTGTTCTTTTCTGTCTTTTGTTTCTTTTGTTTTACGTGATTTCTGCTCCGGTAAGTCAGTTTGTCAGTATAAAAATGCGCAAAGTGGGTGACTTTCACAATTGAGTTTAAAAATTCTTAGTATGCTATTTCAACATATGCCATGTCCACTTCGAAAAAGACTTCGAAAGATTCCTCCAATTACAAGCAGCATGTTAAAGCAGCACTACAGGCATGTTTTCCGGCTAGTAATGAAAATAATTTATGCTATTTTTGCTATAGTGTTTTGACATAACGTTATGGCTGCCATATTGGTGTCGCAAAATAAAGCTTTGCGAATTGTTCTTTTGATACAAATCCTTTCTTTTGTCTCAGAAAACAACCATGCATGTTTTCTAGTCATGATAGTAGAATTTCTCTACCAGTCTGAAAATTTACACTTTGTAGAGTCACTCTTGTTTTTGAGCATGAACCTATCCAGTCTGAAATGATCATGATACCACGATATTCATTTGAGTAAGGCACAAGCGAAGCCTCGTGATTAAGTTTTAATGTTCAAGTTATCATATTTTCAAGGGCAACCTGCTTTGTTTCCAAGGTGACTGTTACGTTATAGACTTTCGTGGGCTTTACCGTCCCCGATGTCTGAATTCCCTACTTGCATTACTCAACTGAAAATCACAGTATCATTGTTATAGATTACTCATATAGAAAACAGATCGTTTAACATAGTAGTAGTAGTAGTAGTAGTAGTAGTAGTAGTAGTAGTAGTAGTAGTAGTCGTAAACGTTATTTCAACTCGGATTAAAGAGTAGCACATGAGCGCTAATAGTTCTGAGATAAAATATATAACTAAATAACTGAACAAATAAATAAAGATAGTATTAAAAAAATATGTGAGGGAGTTAGTTCCACTTTTGAATGATCCTTAAGAGGCTGCGTTGTGGTTGCTAAGTAATGTAGATTTGAAAATTTTTCCACGGCTAATTAAGCACGAAACATTTCAGTTCACAGTCAAAAACATTTGTTTCCTGCTCCGGAAGCATAATAAAAGTTAAAAAGTTTTACAAACTCGGAGCTAAAAGTTAAAACTTATGAAATATTTCGTCCGTTTTTTCAACCGGACTTCATCAGTCAATGATATGAATGTTAAAAAGATGAATTTTAAAAAAGAGTTTTAACGCCTCTTGGGGGTTAGAATCGTGTCATAGATAGCTGCTAATTCGTAACCATTGTCTGTTTAACGCCGGTTTCGTAAGTT
>NC_090870.1:47280101-47292601 GCF_036669935.1 Montipora foliosa
TGGAAAAGGGTCATAGAATTCCCTTTGAAAATGTACCAATTAAGCCAATTCCACCAACCTCGGTGATGTATTGTCCTGGTGAGTCAAAAAATCACCATGAGGAAAGCACCCAAACACCAAAATCAAGTTGCCACTGCTTTCCAAAATCAAGCAAAGGAATATCTGTCAAGGTATACACAATTCCAATAATTCTGTATACATACACACACTGTATGTTGATGTAGAAACACATGTTTTATTACACTGACAGTGTACTAGAAAATGAAATTTGCCATTGTTATAATGGCATATCCTTAAGTTTCAAGTTTTTCGCAAATTACTTAGTTTAACTTTTTACAAAAGATGCCATATCCTTATCCTTTAGGAGGCTCAGAACAGATGTTCCGCCAAGTGCTCCGGCTTATTGTCACACATGCCACCTGAGCCGCTCTAGAGGATCATTAATGAATCAAGATTAATACAACCAGTTTTAGTTTGTTAGATTTGGTCAGGTTTATCTCAAAAGTTTGTCTAGCGTCGTTCCCTGATTTGTTTGGAAACAAGTGAGAAGCGTTATTTTGCATTCTTCCAGTGGAATTTTTTTCATCTTTCAGCTTTTTCTTAAATATTTCAAATTCTTCTTCAGTTTATAGTTCTTTCTCACATCAGGTGCTGGGTCACAGAATTATGATATGGTTTCAAAATCTAAAAAACAAAATACTGCTCACTGAATTGGTTTTGAGATACTTTTCAAGCAACAAGTTTTAGAGGGCCTTTGAGCAGCACTGTACCATTAGCATAGCAGCAGTTGGGACCCAGCAAACACCCTTTAAAACATTGCCTTGCAATAGTATTACACAGGTATGAAGCTGTAGCCCTTTTGTAAAGATTGGAGTAATCTTTTTCCCATCCCTTAAACTGAGAAAATAATTTCTCTTTTCATCAGTGACCACATTTCTGTCATTCTGTGGAGTGCTCTTTACCTCTTTGAACAATTGTCTATCTAGATTAATGCTGCAGTGACATTTTGCATTTTGCCTGAGTATAATATTTATGCTGATTTCAAAACCCAAGCAGCTGGATACAGTTGAACAACAACAATAATAGTAATAATAATAATAATAATAACGATAATAATAATAATAACGATAATAATAATAATAATAATAATAATAATAATAATTATTATTATTATTATTATTATTATTATCATTATCATTATCATTATCATTATCATTAATATCATTGTTGTCGTTGTTCAACATACTTGTACAATAGAAAGAGTATGCTTTATCGTTCTTTCTGTGGGAAATATGAAAATAGTACATAAATCAGTTACTAATGGTTCATATTTTGAGGTTCTATTTTGTTTCCCTAAACTGAAATATTGTGCTACTTTTTCTGATGTGTCCAATAACGCTGACAAATTAATAAAAAATATTGAACGAATGTGAAATAATTATTATAAGTTGTCACATTTTTGGGATCTTTGATGTAAAGAGAAATATCAAGGTTAAGATTTTATATTTGCAGAGGTACAACTCAGATTATGTACTACATGGATCCAAACTCGTTTTACTATTGGAGAAGATTTCTTTCAGCATTGTTTTAGAAACCTCAGGACTCCGTTGTTGTTATTACTGTCGAACACACAGCACACTTTTGTATGAAATATGAAATAGCAAACAAAAATTTCCTTAGAGCAAAATTAATGTTGCTTGAGAACATTAATGACAACCCAACTTACGGTGCTCATAAAATATTCACAATCTCTTTCCTGTGTTCTTTACAACTGTCTTTAATCTTTTTTCACGTTCAGATTATTGTCCATTATCCAAGTAAAATTGTCTCAAAGGAATTGCCAGCACATTTGCACAGCCTGGGTATTGCCCTTTGCAAGGCTTTTAAAGAACACATCAGCTGTTACTTTGGCAGCATTCAGAAGCAAACGTTTTCTCTGGAGATCAGCAAAATTTCAGCCACAGCAATTGATGCAAGAAATCTAGAAATACCTCGACTAAGAAAAGGAGATCAAAAGTAATCGCTGCTATTTTATTAGGTGAATCGGTGAGGACATCTTTAAACAAATTTCGCACACTTGGAAATACGCTACTGTACCAATACCTGCGAAAGGTCCAGCGTATTTCTCCGCCGATATTCCGAACGATTCCCTGTATATATATTTTGTGCTGTGATTGAGACTTTTCTCCTCGAGCAAAACCTTGCCAAACGAACCAAGGCGAGTATGGCGGTCAAGTGATTTCCGTGTAAGAAGACACGAAACGACTTCACGGCCTGCTGACCTCTGATTGGCCAGAAAAACACAAAGAATTTCTGGCACCAATCAGAATTGAGGATTACCTCTGCTGTTTGGAACTGGTCTGGTAAGAACTTGTCCCCAGGGGCTCTTCTCGCCCTACTATGTTTTTCTTCGTCGCCATCTTCTTTCGCCCGTTTTGACTTTCCCTTGCCTCCGCGATCTGCCCCTGGGTCTCCGAGGATGGCCTCCGGCCAGTTGGAATTCTTAACAGTTGTTCTTGTTGTTCTGTTCCGTCATTTCGTTGTGTTTCATTAGCTCTGAAAAGCCCCTATGGGAAGCGGTCAATTAAGTATGTTTTGTAGTATTGTATTGTAACGTCACAAGATCTTTTGGAGTTAGAGGCACCAGTTATAATACCTGCTGCGCTGTTATGCAGCTTTTGCAAACTAGCCATCTGTGTGTCACCTATTGTGTCCCAAACAATAGGCGAATCGTTGCTGACGACATTGTTTAAATTTTTTCTCATTAACAGAGTTTGCAGAAAGAAGGCGCAATGCTATTTCCATATTCACTTGAAAAGGTAAAACAACGTGTTAACCTTAGTTAAATCTCCAATCACAAGCCTTTTAGCTTTGATAACGAGCGAAATATTAGCCATGAACAACTGTGCAAAAGCGCTAATGAGCCCATACATTTTGTAAAATTCCGAATTTTCTTCATTACTCAGAGATTATCTGGTAAACTGCGCTCAAAGTTTCAGAGATAGCTCATTATGAAATGGACTGTCAATACTCAGTACTGCTTTTTTGGCTGGTAGATTAGAAAACAATGAGCTTAGGCCACTGAATCAAGCAAAAAATGTAAGCAAAGATTCCCCCATTCAACAGTTGTAAAAGAAGGCTTTATTATTGTGCCAGTCAGGTTTTATAATCTTAGCACAGGTTTCATCCTTTTTAGCGAACTTAAAAGAAAACTCGGCAGAAAAACCATTAGGGCTAAAAGCGGTTGTTTATACCTGTAAGTAAAACCGGTTTTAAAGTCTTAAACGTGGTGATTTGAACGCCTTCTCGAGCGCATTACCCCTTATAAAAATTCTCCTAACCTTTTTTGCAATCGCAGTTTGATGGGAGATTATGACGTCAATGCGTGGTTGGTTTGTCAACACTGGACGAGAAGGTGTTCAATATGTAACAGGGTAAACAAACATGTCCTACGAATTTTGACACACACTGTTTAGAAATAGCTGACCTTGACTGTAACAAGTATTCTAAAAACAAACGTGATGATCCTCACATTAATTTGTCTTCACTGACAGTACCACTCGAGGTTGAAATGAGCGACTGAAATGGCAGGCTGCCATTTGAATACAATCGCATAATTTAATAGCAATAATAATTCGTCGCAGCGGAATATTGGAATGTGCTTTGTTCAGATGCATTTTTTTTACTTGAGGAAGATTTAGTAAATGTCCGTTTGTCAATGTTCTTGTTAGCAGATTTGAGCGGCTTGGTAAGTAAGAGACCAAATGTTCAGGACACTTGAAGTTGTACACAATTTTCAAGATGAGTTCAGTGAAAATGAAGAAATCTCCCACATTTCCTTCACGTCAAAATAACTTCATCTTACGGCTGAAGGACACTAACAATGCTATGACATCAGAGGGAAGTTAAATATATGTTATTTGCCAGGCGGGAGGTCCGTGTGGCGAAAAACGGTGACCGGGGTCTTGAAAATGACGCCCGAGGCCGCAGGCCGAGGGCAGCTTTTTCAAGACCAAGATCACAGTCTTTCGCTATACGGACCGACCCTTAGCTGGTAAATGACTTATTTTAATTTTTTTCCTCTCTCTCTCTCCCTTTTTCTCTGAAATCACTTGTTTAATTGTTGGCTCGCACCGCGCTTGATAGCGAATATAGTGTTAAGGCGACTTACAAACTGAACGTTTCAAAGAGAAATATTTTTATTTGAATTCTATTTCCATGCTTCTGTATCTGGATTCGGTGTCAAAAAAATGGAAATTTAAGGCCATCACACAAGCTCACGCAACGAAGGCTAGGATTCCGCCCGCCGTGAGCGGGCCGGATGAGAAAATTCCGCCCGCTCCCGGAACCAATCAGATTGCAGGATTTGTTGAATTCCGTCCGCTCACGCACTGAAAAAAAAATTAAGATATTTATTAAACCACTTTACAATGATAGCTCAACCGACGTACTCCGGCTCTAAACAACAGAAAATTACAGAAGTTACATAAAATAAATTTCTCTTCTACGCCATGTTGACGAATGTTTTGACCACGCAGTAAGTAAGGAATTTTCGCGGTAACCATTGCGCAAATAAACATAGCGGCAACCGGAAATTTTGAAACTACATTCGAACCCCACGTTTGGGAACAACGTGGAAAGCCATCAACTTTAGAACTTTGAAACATGCTAAGAAGGTCATTAACTATAGTTTAGGCCCAAAACTCTTTTTCAACCGAGATTGCCTTTCATTTGAGTGGGTTGCCAGAATGCAGAAAAATCTTTTCGAAACTCTTCGTTGACGCGGAAACGTTTGTCAACAACCTAGTTGCTTTACTTTAAAAATTTTAATTACCTTTTAACACTTTTTCCATGTAAATCTCCTCAGGCACTTAGAAAGGTTTTTCTTACGCCTGAGATAACTTCTCTAAAAGAGAAACGATTTTCGTTACCCACAGTTTAAACTACTCTCATTCTTTATCTTGTTTCTAAATCTACATATGCAGAAGACCGACGTCCAAGCTTTGGAAGAGAAACAAAGGGAGAGACAAGATCATCTTAAGAAATATTGCAAATCGCACAATCTTATCCATTTTAACGGAACTATTGACCGGAAAAAATTGGGATATTTTATGGTAAACGAGAAGTATAAAGTACTGTATTGCTATATCCCTAAGGTGGCGTGTACTCAGTGGAATAAAGTATTTTACGCTCTCAAAGAACGCCCGAATGTCCACCTTGACATTCACAATCCAGGAAACTACAAGTGGCTTAACAAAGGTTATTCTGACGAGGAAATTAAATGGAGGCTCCAAACTTACTTCAAATTTGTATTCGTTCGTGAGCCTTTCGAAAGGTTGCTGTCAGCCTACCAAGACAAGTTTGTTGAAACGCCAGATATACATTACATGGAAAGATATGCAACCAAGATTATAGACAACTTCAAGCACTACACAGATCGCAGTTCAGACAACGAGTTAACATTTAAGAAATTCATATACTACATAACCAGCATTGGGTTCAACAACGATCGTCACTGGGCAACGTACGAAAGCCTCTGTCTTCCTTGCGATATACAGTACGACTTCATTGGTCATTTCAACGACATGCAAGAAGAAGCTCGGTACGTTCTCCGACGGACAGGAATGGACAAAGAAGTGACTTTTTCGCCATTTCTCAGCCATAATACATCGAGTAAAATGATGACGAATTTCGCTACGATTCCCAAAGCTAAGATTCTTCAGCTTGCTAAGCTCTTTGAGAAGGATTATCAAATGTTCAATTATCCCTTTCCAGGAGTTCTGTCAGACCTTCTGGGAGATTTTACGGGTTAAGATTTATATTCGCTAAACACTGAGGAAAATGGAACGTTAAATTAACATTTTTAGGAAGGGAAAGGAACTTTATTCAAGTGTCTAGTCTTCCTAGCGCTGGAGCACTAATTCACTACTTGCACAAATCCCATAATACACCTCTTTTACCCCCCAAAAATCTGCATAGGCATTGTTTTCGACTTGTCTTGGGAAATTTTCATGTCCCAGGAGGGAAATTGCAAACAATGGCTATGCAAAAGTTTTGGGGGGTAGTAATTAACATTTTTAGGAAAGGAAAGGAACTTTATTCAAGTGTCTAGTCTTCTAGCGCTGGAGCACTAATTGGGGACAATGTAAACTGAAATCAACAAGTTAACGCAAATCAAATCAAGCGTTGAGTTTTTGGGGGGAGGGGAAAACCGTAGATTCCCAAAAAAGACCTCTCGGATAAGAGTAGACAACCAACAAATTCAACCCACATCATTATGACGCCGATTCTAGGAATCGAATCCGGGCCACATTGGTGGGAGGCGAGTGCTGTTACAACTATGCCAGCCCATGCCTAAAAGCATGTTAATTAATTCCTGCTAAAATTGTTCAATTACCAGCGTGTACATTTGCACCGTTTTTGACATGTTATTGAATGTAAAAGTGGGCTAAAGCCCTTAGGAGTAACTTTCTATGAAAATGCAACGGGATACCAACTTTGATAAATAAAGCTAGCTGGACGAATTTACTAACTGTTTTGCAAATCGATGTTTTTTTTTTTACTTTGCTTAATCCGTTTAATCTTACATACATTTTTCTCGTTTTGTTCTTTCGTCTTGTATTCTGTATATGTGATTGCATTGTAAACGTGCACATTTGTCTGCAGGTATTTGTGTTTTTCAATAAAGATGTATTCATTCATGCACACACATTTTCAACCGCTCCCGTATGACAAACATTTGAATAGACGATTGGACATGGACGGCAAAGAGAACTAAAAACTATCCGTCCAGTTTCCGTACCACGGAAAAGCAAAGCAAAGCAAATATGTTTTGCGTCAGTCAGTTATCTGTCCGAAACTGAAACACCTTGCTATTTAAAGGGACACGGTCACGGTCTGTGCATGCTCGTGTAACTGATCGAAATTTGAAAAAGTCAGCCTGACTTTTTTCAAGTTACTAGCAATCACAAATTCAAAATGGCGTCTAGCGGAGGATCCGGGCATGGCGGTAAACGCATCAACTCAGGGCGGAAACGAAAGGTCGAAGACAGAGGGGAATTTGCTTTAGATAAAGATAGCATTTGCTTTCTCAGGTAAATTAAGGCATGGATAAACAATGATTTAATAAAAACGTAATGGGGGGGGGGGGGGGGGGGGGTCTAAGTCGGAGCACTTACGCATTAGAAAGATGAAACTTTGCCAGACACATACATGTGTAATTTCTGTCAATTTGGTGTGTTCCAATTATGCTTATGTTGTCACGTGACTGCACGCGGCCAGAAAACAATAAAATGTCTTTAGACAAAAATGGCAACACTTTTTGTTGCGAGTTATTAAACCGGACTGGTTTAGGACAATGTGTAATGCAAACTTCTACAAAATTGTGCTTGGCCTTTTTTGAATTTTTTACCGTTTTTGAAAATAAACGGTTTTTTCAACTAGACCCAGTCTCCCAAGGCAGTTTTATCCCATCTTGACGCCTTCGCTTTTAAATATCTAACAAAGGCCAAGCACAGAAGTGATATATTAATCGGCCTTAACATTATGCAACCGGTAAAACAATTGAGAACACACGAAAAAGTGTTGCCGTTTTTAAAACGTATGGAGGTCACGTGACCTAATTTGCATAATTAAAAAAAAAAAGAAATTGACTTAAACTAAAAATGTAAGCAGCTGACAAAGTTTTATGGGTCTACATCTGAAGCTGTAAGAGATAGACCACGCCTCACTTTTGAAGTGAGCAAATTAAGGCAAATTGAGACCCATGCCTTAATTTAGCTGAGTTATATAAACTTGATTTAATGCAAAATATATGCTGAATTCTTCAACTTACCGATATTTCCATAATGGTGGTCGAGCGCGACAAGTCTCGGAGAGAGTGAATGCTACTGCGCATGTCAACCCGTGACAGTGTCCCTTTAAATTTCAATCGGGTTTCCACCCCAAGCAGTCGACACTAACGGAAATTTAAACGGTATATGTTTTTAGATTATCAAATATTTTTTCATTTACTCAGGGCCTGTTCACATGGAGATGGGGGACTCCGGGTAGGTGAGGTTCCCCGCCTCGGTGGGGTAACTAATTTCTCTATACAATTTCTCTTGCATGTGAAGGCTCGCTTTTTTTGGTTACGCGCGGTACCTAACCTAAGCGGGGTCTCCCACTTCCATGTGAACAATCCTTTAATCATGGCATTCTACAAAATAAGATGAACGAGCATTTTGGTGTCATGGACATGGAGCTGAAGTGGTTCATCGTATTTGACAAACCTAGAAGAACAATGGCATTATCAATGATAAGGAAATAATGCTTTGCGGAGTTTAGTTTTTGTGTTCTTTTTTGTTTGTTTGTTTGTTTTTTTTTTTTTTTGCAGTTCCGTTTATTTAGCCACACTATTATTACAGCACAAAAAAAGGTTGACACATGACAAGGGAGCCCTGAAGAAACCATGGGGCTTATACCTGGACCCCCCGCTACAAGAAGAAAATATAAAACAGAAAAACCTTACATGGACTGATAAACTATAAGAACTGCACAACTAAATTACCATAATGATTAGACATAACAAGATGTTTTCCTTATTTGACGCTGGTGGTAAGTAGGGGAAGGCATTAAAATATGATTAATATGACAAAAGATAGAGCGAGTTTCAATCGAGTGACGTAAAACCAAAACCAAAGTAATTACTTTGGCCAATCAAAAAGGACGGAAACAATCCAGTAACCAATCAAAACTCGAAGTAATTACACGTAACGGACACAAAGGGCGGGAAAATGTGAACACGCGAGTCACGATTGGTTTTGGTTTCACTTCTGATTGGTAGAAAAAGTGGCGCGAGAACTTTGAACCAATCTCTGAGTGAAGTAATGCAAAACCAAAGCAATTCGCTAATTACTTTCGACACTCAATTGAAAACCACTCTAGTAGGGTAGGTTGAATTCCAAATTATAATCCAGTATTGAAAATAAGGGTAAACTATTTATGTATTATTGTATTACACTTTGGGGCTCAACATACCATAGTAACCTAGCCTGCGAACGTAGACGTATTTCCGGCGGTCGTTTCTCTATGAATTTATACATGTGCGAGAGGGAGATCATTTTCGTCAACGAAAGAAATTTCTACACTAGTTTACTACAATAGTCAAAAACTCGAACAGAATCATCTGTTCACGCCGCCATAATTCTTAAATAGCCGTCAACAATTCGTGAACCGCGAGAAAATCTCAAAATTCGATCAAAATCAAGCAAATCAGACAAAATCTTCGGGAAACGGAAAACGTTTTCTAGGAAGTGGACACTAGAATGAGACAGCGGTTTCCAGTCTCTAAGAGGACTCGTAATTACAGTGAGACCTCTATATTAAGACGACCCCCAATCAGCGGACACCCTCTGTTAAGCCGCCGTGTGTCGGAGAAGAGAAATAGAGATCCCCAGAAATTAAATGCGATGGAGAAGCGCTACAAACCCCAAGAAAAGCTTCTCGAATATGCAAGATCTAAAGGCAATGAACAGATCTGCTGCAGGAAATGGTTCTTCAAAACCAGAAGCAAGCCACAATTCATGATTTCTTTGGAAAATAATGTGACATGACTGAGACACTTATAGAAAATGCGAAATATATGTATATTATGATTTTGAAAATTATGTAGGATAAAAACCGTTTAATGTGCTAATAATTAACAAATATTGTGCGATTTATCCAAAAACGGACCTCTACTAAGCGCCCACCCTCTATTAAGCGGACACTTGACAAGGTGCCAAGAGGTTTCTCTGTATGTGGCCATGAATTGCCATTTGGTATGCAAAGGGTTGATTTTTACCTGTAGTTTAATGGAGCCAAAAGCAAAGAATTGCTTTCATTTTCATTTCAGGCATCCTGCTGATAAACAGTCCGCTGTTTACAGATATTTCGCGACCATAATTTGTTGCCTGTCACCTCGCAAGGTTCATTTATACACAGTAGAACACATATAGTTGCGTATAATTACAACAGTAAATGTATTTCCTTATTCAAGCCAAGCGGCTAGGAGTTTCTCCTCTGCGCCTTCCTCTTTATTTTAATGTTGCAGCCGAAAGGTGTGATATATGTACAATTTGTTAAACTCAAGTAAAGCTATGATCCTCGCAGTTATAAAAGCAATTTTAGCAATTGCGTAGAGGAGAAGCCTGAAAAATTCAGGACTTCAACAATCATTGATTCATTCATCACGGGAACATAAGAACCCATAAATGAGACAGCTCCCAACGTCATTGACTTCATATCTCAGTTGGTTGAGAGCGTCAGAGCGTTGCACCGAGGTCACTGGTTTAAATTCCGTTGAAGTCCTGAATTTTTCAGGCTTCTTCTCTACGCAAGTGCTAAAGTTACGTTCATAACTGCCAGGATCATAGCTTCCCTTGATTTCATATCCGCAGTTCAATATATGATTCATTTCATACATCATTTCGTTAATTTGTAACTCTAAAACTAGTCTTTCCAAATTGATCAAAACCAGGAGCCCAGAACCTGGAGTCTACCACTCCAATACTTGGTCTGCGTAACTGCATTTTCACAGATCAAGTTATTTTTAGACGAATTCTGAAATAAGATTTGGCTTGCGCGAGTGCCTATTCTCAATTACATGGGTAACAACTTCTCATGCAAGACTTGGGATTGGCTGGACAGGTCTGGTTTCGCGGGAAAATCGATCTAACAATAAATCGGCTTGCAAAAAACGCTCCTATTCATTGGCTCCTGTTAAAAGATAAAACATGCCCTCCCCCTCAAAAAAGATAGAGCAAGAGAAAATAATGCGCAAAAAAATTGTTACAAGGCCAATGGAGGGAAAAAATCCATGCGAGCTGAAAAATTCTTATTTCATGACATGTAATAGTGAAGCTCCACATATTATAGACATTGGAGATCAAGGGGAATGCAACCCAATGGTCACTTGATATGACGTCGTAGATGACGCCATACACCCTATAAAGAGCAATATCTCGAGAAGCAAACATCGTTAGATAATCCTTCAAAATTGTGCAAAGCTATTACCGTATGTTGGACGGCCAAGAGGAGGTAAATATCATAGACCATTTTTGCAGATACGGCAGCCATTCTATTATTTCAAATAGCTATTATGGGATGCACAGGGCGCAAATATATATTAATTTGCCCACTAAGCATCCCATAATGTGTTTCGAAACAATAGAAATAAAAATGGCTTCGTATCTGCAAAAAGGTCTATGGCCACCTAGTATGACGCCAGTGATTACGTCATCAAAACTAACATCGATCTCGAGAAGAAAACGTCAGCAGACACCCAAACTTGGGCAAAGTTGTTTGGGGTCAAACATGGACACGTGCCATCATATCTGGTCTGAGAGGTCCACTTTTAGGCAGTGTGTAAGTCTTAATATAAAAAAAAGTTACTCTGTCACTTATGTCGGTTGCCAGCAGACACGGAACCAACTACTACTGTGGTGTACGATCCCCTGGGGGACCGCAGTTGCAAGTCTGCAGCTTTCTGTCCGCCTTTGAATAAACTTGGAATTTGCCGATCCCCTGGAAACTATGCGCTACGAGGTCATAGAATATCTAGACAGAAAAAAATGAATTTCCCAATTTAGAGACATTATCAGTGTTTTCTGCACCGGAGGAGTACCTAATATGCATGGCTTACCACAGAACTTTCGGGGATAAGTTGACATTGTAGACAGCAGCTAGTTTATTCAACTTTGAGATATGTCAACGTGAAGTCCTGCATTTTTCATGCTTCTCTACGCAAGTGCTAAAATTACGTTCATAACTGCCAGGATCATAGCTTCACTTAATTTCATATCCACAGTTCAATATATGATTATTTCATATATCATTTCATTCGTTGAGATCTGTATTGTTTCATCTCTTGGCGTCGGTACACAACATAACTTTCAACGATTATCTTCCATCCCTTTATTGACTGTCTATATTGGCCACTACTCAGAAAACCAGGGGAAACATGTCTTTCCCCAAGACAGTGAATCAGCTCATAGAGGTGACAAGTTTGCTCGGAACCCAGAGATCGCCACGATCTAGATGAAAATGCAATGCCGTTGATTAGCAAGGGACAACAACAACCTCGAGGAATGTCAGTTTCATCGATCGACAGACTGGTCAACGAAATCGTTTTGAAGGAACTAGAATCTGCAACTAGTATTGCTGTCCGACATCGGGTGTTTCTTTGCATCATCCATATCGCTGCTGTGTGCATGCGCTTTCGAGAGGTCATGAAGACGCTTACCAACATGCTGCATCGGTTATTTAATATTGGCAATTTGGGAAGTGCCAGAAGACTTAGTCTAATGCGTAATTTCGGGCCTGGCAGTAGACTAGACCCTAAGAAAGTAGCATTGCTGTATGGGAAAAGAAAAAGAAAAATGCCAGGACGCCTCTTCATTGAGATTTTCAAGCTATCAAATTAACGCCCATATTTAGCTCTTCATGGGTCTTTATTGGAAAATATAAAAGAGAAAGGAGTT
>NC_090870.1:47295101-47342601 GCF_036669935.1 Montipora foliosa
AGATATGATGAGGTTAGCGCAATGAAAAGACCTTTAGCCAGATATTATGAAGTAGATTTACCAGAAAGGTAAGAGGAAACTTTACCTATCTTAGGCTATGGTAAACATGTGTTCACATGGTAAGCGTTAAAAAGAAAGAAAAGCATCGAAGCGATTTTTGCCATTTCCATTTCGATGCCTTTGTGTTGCTACACCTCAACCATGACAAGGCAGACGTTAAGAAAACAAAATTAACAGAGATGAAGATAAAATAAAATTTGAAGAAAACTGGGGCAAGAGAACGCATAGAACTTACTATAACAGTACACTTCCTTTGTGTCGGTCATCTAAAGAGACTGTCTTCAATAGAGAAATATCACGCAAGCAATTGCCTTACACGTCTTCTCGTAATTGACATGAGTATGTTCCAGAATTGCATCTTAGCATGCTAAATACAGGATGAACTTCAGTGATGCAGTTTTGGTTGGCCGGGAAACAACATTGTGCCACCTAATTGACATGACGGGAATAATAGAGCCCTTGCCAAAATGCATCATGCATAGTTTTCTATCTGTGCATAGTTGATGTCTACCGAAACACTGATGGCAATTTCTTCTTCGTACTTTCTGGCTTATTTTAACAGAACAAATCACCTTGAATCAACGTCTTAGTAGCTTTGAAATATCGCCCACCCGACACTTTATTAATGATAAAATCACATCGCATGCAAGTTTCTTAAGCATCACGAACGCTATGTTTTGTTTTTACTTTCGAATTGAGCATGGGTACTTCACAAGAAACCGTTGAGGTTAAAATTAAGATCGATTTTCGAAGAGGAATTGCCACCCTGAATTGCTGAAAAGAAAAGCTCGGCTTTATTTATCCTAAGAATGGAGTCGGACTGATTGACCATGAAAGTGCACCCGCTACATACGGGGCTCTAAAACCTCTAAAAGTTATAGAATATTAAATGAGTGCTATCTTCTTACACGTCGTAAAAAGTGTAGTTACTGAACCGTAAATTGAAAGCTAAAATTTTACGAGAGTGCTTATGCCTAAAGTATTTGTTTTTGAAAAATGAGTGCTTAGAATTTTATTGTAATCAGTGCTTAGGCCTAAAAGTATTTGTTTTTGAAAAACGAGTGCTTAGAATTCATGGTGATCAGTAAAACCAACCAAACCTAGTGTGCAGTTTAGACGTTCTAGAACTCACTTAGGGAGTATTGCTATCCTAGAACTCTAGACATTCTAGAAGTTAGAACATAGAACGTCTAAACTTAGAACTTAAGAAGTTTCCACTTACGACCGTTTTATCTAGAATGCTATAAAACCATAACTAGAGCGGTTCTAGAATGCTATAAAACTTTTTATTTATAATTTCAACCATTTTAAATTCTATTTAATCACGCACTTTTTAGAGCTCTTCTAATTAGAGCAGTTCTAGAATGCTATAGGACTTACTAATGTCAAGACATGCACCTTTATGCAGGTTATGTGTTCGATATTATTACTATAAAACGAGTTCAAAAGTGTTGGTTTAGGTGGCTACTGAACCATACATCCTAAGCTGCTATATGCTGCAGCTGACTTTGATAGTCTAACGAAACACCTTATCTTACATTCATGGCCTGTGATGACAAATTCAAGTGTAGTTAATTTTCATTAATTGTCATTCCACTCACCAGAGTTAAGTCGAAGAGATTACCAGAAATTGTTACGTAAGCTAACAAGGGCAACTCTGCTAAATTTACCAAATTCTTGGTTTCTTTTTCCTCGGCGAGAACATCTATTCCTGGAATTTCCTTGTGATGTAGCCAGAACATTCTCATCTACTGCAGGACGTTGCTACATCCAGAAATAATGTTCAGTGAGAACACCTGAGAATATCCTCAGGGACCTTACTGATACTAAATCAACTGGGTTGGCGGTATATCTGCTTGGATGATTCTCTAAGAGTGCTTACCCACTTAGTGGTGTCACGCTATCAATGATAAAGGCGCCACAGCAGATGAAGGCAGGCACGTAGATGTTGTTTTCCTGGTCTTCGCCAAGGCATTTTACAGAAGGGCGCATGGCATACTGCCACAAAAGTTGTATAACGATGCACATTTAAATAGTGTCGGGAAAGATGATCTAAACGACCGAGAACAGAGAGTTGTCATAAAAAAAAGGAATCTACTTGATGTGCTATTCGAGCGGGTGTACTTCAAGGCTCCTTATAATGTCTACATATCGGGCCCTTTCTTTTTCGTAATCATCATAAGTTATGAAGATTACGAAAAAGAAAGGGCCCGATATATAGATATAATAAGGAGCCTTGAAGTACACCCATTCGAATAGCACAGCATTATCTGCCTGGGCTAGCGATAGCAACACCGCGTCCGACTCGTTATAGTGTCGAAGACTGTGGTAAACTTCCCAAATGACCTGGTGGTCCGATTTACAGTTCGATCAAGAAAATCCATATTCCTGGAGTTAAAAAAACTTCATGGAGTTCAACGTAATCTTTTATGTAAATCACTGAAAGGTAAACACCTATTCACTCTGACTGCTTCCCTAGGGCCGCTGTTAACACGCCGGTTTCGTAATGATGGCTTGGTTACCAGCAACTATCATTTATCCTATAAAATAATATAAAATATTGAATTACGTAAACATGATCCTGGGTCTTATCAAAAGAATTTATAAAGGGCTTAATATAAGATGGTTCCGACACTGAGAATGTTTTACCTTGTCCATGCAGGTCAGATCAGAGTAGGTTAGTACTTTTCAGTGTTGTGTGGTTATCTTATCATGTAAATTTGGTAAGAATTAAGAGAAGTGCAACTGAGTTTAATTTTAAGTATAGACCAATACAAGCAAAGGAGAAAAAAGCTCCATTTGTTATGCTTAGAGCAAAAGGGGATGTTTGCATCTTTTGAAGTCCGTAAAGTACAGCTAAGGCTTCACGTTGAATCTCCGCATATCTTTTATCCACCATCTGTTAAGCTTCGTGATGCATAAGTAACAGGGCGCATTTGATTCTCTACTTCTTGAAGAAGCACACACAACCCAGGAAACAGGGGCTGGCATCAACCACTAATTTGATTTCTGCTTTCATTGAGTAGTATAGGCTAAACACGGGGCTTTCGGTTATCAATTCCTTAATTCCTTTCTAAGCTGATTTCTCTGCTGTTGTCCACCTCCACGGTACTCCCTTTTGTGTCAGCTTCCTTAGGGGGCCAGTAAATGTTGTTAGATGAGCCCCGTATTGTAACAAATATGTGATGCTACCGAGAAATGAGCGTAATTGAGCTTGATCATATGGAAAAGGTGCCTCGAGAATGGCTTTCACCTTCCCTGGGACTGGTCGAACCCCATCAGCTGAAATAATATGTCCTAGGAATTTCAATTCGGACACTCTCATAATACATTTCTTTGCATTCAGCCTGATCCCCGAGGTTCGCGAGGTATCCAACGTCGTCCGTAGGTTCCACCAGTGTTCTTCTGGGGTCGATCCATACACAACGATATCATCAAAGTATAGTTCATCACACCACCCAGTCCTTCATGCACAATGCTCATAACTCTTTGATGCGCCTCTGGAGCTGACGCCAACCCGCCAACCCAAATGGCCACCTTTTAAACTAGTAGACCTTTCCAGCCGCCATGAAAGAAGTACTCTCTCGTGACTTCTCTGGCAACAGTATTTGCCAATACGCTTTCCTTGGGTCCAATGTTGAAAACATCTTTGCTCCACTGAGTTGACGGAGCAGATCTTGGATCCGCGGAATCGGAAACCTTTCTCGTATGACAGCCTTATTCGCCTCTCTGAGATCTGCACAGATTCTCAGCTCACCATCTTCGTTGTAAACAATGTGCATTGGTGATAATGATAATAATAATAACTTTATTTATCGACCTTCGGAAAAATATACAGTAGATTTACATGTAAAATAAACATATATCAAAACGCATGAATTAAGATTTCAAAGGTACACTTAATAGGTTTAACTATGATTATCTTTGAATTAGTCTTGTTGCTGTAGGTATAAATGAACTCATAATTCTTTTAGTTCCTGATCTTGTTATTTTTACATTATTTTTTTGGATTTGACCTAAGGCTATAGTTCCTATTTACATGTGTAGCAATAAATACTTGATTAGGGTGTTCAGCATTGTTCAATGCTCTTTCGAGTTCTCGTTTTATGTACTGTGATCGTCTTTCATCTAATGATGATAGGGTTGATCTAGCAGCATCAATGATGTCCAGACTCTTGTTTTGTACTCTTTGGAGGTCATCTGCAAGGTAGTGGGGCAGTCCGCCCCAAACCGGTGACGCATATTCCAAGAGAGGAGGAATTTTAGAACACTAAATGGTCAAGCCGACTTCCAATGGCATACCTGCTTTTCTGGTTTTTCGTAGATAGTAAAGTCTGTTATTTGCCTTTTTGACAGTTTGTTCAATGTGGTATCTCCTACCCATTTTATTTTGGTGCCATACTCCGAGTAATTTAAATTTAAGTACTCTTTCTAGATACACATCTTTGATATGCAGAGCGTCGGGTTGAGTTGGCGATTTCTGGAAAGAGATCAACATATCAGTCGTCTTTGTTGGATTCAACATGATGTTGTTTCTATAGACCAGCTCTGCAGACTGTCAAGCACTATTTGCAGGTTAGATTCACTACCTTTTGGGATACATTCAAACTCGGTACAGTCATCTGCATATTTACACATCATTCCTCTTCACGAAGTTCCTCTGGAATGAAATCATCAAAGTCGTCAATAAAAATGTTAAATAGTAGCGGTGATATTACAGAGCCTTGTGGAACTCCTGCCGGACATAGTACACCCGGAAGCTTTACTTGTTGGGATCTACTTTCCAAGAAGATTTGGATCCAGAGCCACAGATGTTTGAATGTATTTCTTGATTTTAGTTTGGTCGATAGGATGGAACTATGTCGAAGGCTTTGCTGAAATCAATAAAGAGGGAATGGATCGCTTTTCGACCCTCTGGGGTGTTGTCAGTACAAGTAAACAAGATAGATAGATAGATAGATAGATAGATAGATAGATAGATAGATAGATAGATAGATAGATAGATAGATAGATAGATAGATAGATAGATAGATAGATAGTTTATTGACTGAATAAATGGCAGCCCGTGAAGGCTGAATTACATATTCATAAAACTAGAATAGATAAAATTACAAAACTAAGTATAAATTGTATTGCTTATAAATCCAATTAAAATATCAATGTTAAAGTCAATGTTCATTGTTTCTGTTAAGACTGGAGGTTATAATAAATGTATTTTTGAAACGGTCGGTTTTCCACTTTGGTATAGAAAAATATCTGTTATGCCTAAGAGAAAGTATTGAATTGTTCTTGGGAGGGAGCAGCTTATTTAAACGGTTATCACTGACTTTTACTATGGCGTCGAACATCTTATCGCAGATAGCTTCATTATAAGTAGTAATCTCTGGAATACCAAGAAAATATAGAGCATCGTTGTACGCTATACTAGGGCAGATGATTGCCAATTCTCTTTTCTGGATGCGCTCCAGTTCGATTTTCAAATACTTTGGTAGTGCATTGTGGAACACAGGTACTGCGTAAGTTAGGATGGATCTAACACATGTGGTATAGAATAGCAGAAGGTCAGTAAAGGGCACTTTTGCCCTTTTTAGCTGTACCAGAAAATACAAACGCTTGGCTGCTTTTTTGACTATCTCGATAATATGATTGTTCCACGAAAGATTATGTGATATTGTTACGCCAAGCAACTTTGCACTTTGAACGATTTCTAATTCCTCTCCGTTGATAAGGATAGGGTTGAACTCCGGTGATTTCTTGGCGAAAGAAATTCGCAGCTCTTTACATTTGTCGCTGTTGAGTTGAACTCTGTTGTCGATAGACCACTGGATAACTTGATTGGTAATAAGTTGTGACTTGCTTAAATTACCTTTGGCAACAATCTCAGATATTGTCGTGTCATCAACATATTTCCATAGCTGAGCATTTAAAGAGCTGATTTCCAAGTCGTTGATCAGGACAAGGAACAACCATGGACCAAGTTTAGTTCCCTGAGGGACCCCCGATGGCACAGGTGCCCACTCAGAGAAGCAGCCTTCAGATAATTTGATTCGCTGAGAACGGTCAGATAGAAAGTCGATAATCCAATTGATGATGTTATTCGGTAAATCTAATCTACCCAGCTTGCCTACCAAGATCGAGTGGTCTATGAGATCAAAAGCTTTTCGGTAGTCGAAAAGTATCACTCTAGCTGTTGCACCATTTCCATCAGCTCCCATCGCCCAGTTGTGTACCATGTGTATTAAAGCTTGAGTTGTTGATGACTTAGGAATAACACCATACTGATTTGGATCGAGAACTTTTAAGACAGCCGGCTTCACATAATCGGCCACGATACAATCTTGAGCAATTTTCGATAGACATGAAATTAAAGAGATGGGTCTTGAATCTTTCTTTAAGTCATTTACTGGTTTCTTCTTCTGTAATGGTGACACATTGGCAAGTTTCCACATGTGAGGTAGACGTTGTTCAAAGAAAGAGGCACTTATTATCTTACTAACTGGATAAACGAGGAGGTCAGCGTATTCACGTAGTAACCAATTAGGTATATCATCAGGACCGCTTGCCTTTGATGGATTGAGTTTCGACAACAACTTGTGTATACGGAGCTCCGATGTATCAGGGAATTTCGATGAGATTTCGTCAGTGGGTAGACGAGTCCGCGGCTGGTGCAGACGATACTCTTGTAGGAGTTCTAAAAAGGCATCGTTGATTGCGTTCGCCAGGTCATTTGGAGAAAGTTCTTGAACATCATGAGCATGAATTTGACTGATCAGATCGCTTGAATGTTGCTGGGCTCCGCGTAGTCTTTTAACTTCTTTCCACCACACCCTTGGGTTTTTCTCCTTCATATTCTCAACTTTAAGCTTGTAGAAATTTGCTTTACATACTTTCCTCTCGCGGTTTACAACGTTCCTGTACAGCTTGTATTGCACTGATTTGGGGCCCTTATTATGGAAAGCTTTTTGTCTTTTCAGAATTAGTGATTTTAAATGCTGTGTCATCCACGGGGCGTCAGATGAACAAACGCGAACTTTCTTGACTGGTATGAGAAGGTCAAGACCCGCGTGGACTGTTTCACAGAACATGCTTAGCATGTCTTCGCAGCTTTCAAAGGAGGTAAACAGACTAGGCCAATCCATACTGCTTAAGAATCTTCCCATTTCGGCTTTGCGGCTTCCTCGCATATCACGCTTGAATACATACTTTGTTGAGCGACTGCTAACACGAGTCCTTGGTTCTGCTGCTAGGGTATTATGGTCTGAAAGACTGAACGGCGGAAAATGACGTGGATCATCATAGAAATCATGTAGGTTGGTCAGTATCAAGTCGAGGATTGCGTCCTTTCTGGTTGGCTTTTTAACGATTTGCTTAAGACGAAAGTGCTTCTTCAATGATTTAATGTCGAGGCGATTAAAGTCACCCGCAACAATAAGTGCACAGTTGGGAAATTTCGACTCAGCAAAAGAGAGGACCTGAACAAATGCTCGCGCATAGAGGAGTTCTCGGTCTCAGCCCAGTGAGGATGGTAAACTACAGCAACAATAAGGGATGAGAAACCTCTTGGCAGGCGGTTTGGCCGTAATTGTACCCACAAGACTTCGTGATCGTCACAACAGGACAATTCTTGAAGTTGTTTGAATGTGGAACCGTTTTCTTTAATATAGAGGCAAACTCCGCCATGATCGTTCGACATTCGATCTCCCCGAATGATGGAATAACCAGGAATATCTACAACGGTGTTTGCGATGGTTGTTTTCAGCCACGTTTCGGTAATAAAGGCGAGATCAACTTGAGTACGAAGGAGAAATTCTTGCACTTCCACTAACTTTGGTACAAGAGACGTTACGTTTGATACCATGATCTTTGGTGTATAAAAAACCGATCTCTGAGGAGATTGATCTGAAGGATTTGGTCCCGAGGCCTGTACTCCATCCCGCGAGAGCACTTGTAGATAGTTTACCACAGTTGAGTGAAAAGCGTTCCTGGCCAAGGTGTTAGCACTTCTAAAGGCTTTTGGCTTGCTTTTTCAACCGTTACATTATAACCTTAGTCTGCATTGTACCCCTGGTCTGCAGTCTTCATTTTACCCTGGCCAACTCAGTCGAAAATCCAACTCGAATTCCAACTCGAAAATCCAACACGAAATCCTAACTCGATAATTAGTCTATCTCCCTGTGAATCACCAGCTTGACAATGGTCAACTCTAACTAACAGCTTGGAAAGCTTGAATTCCATTTAAGGAGGCTCTAACCAGCTTTAACACGTTGAAGAGAAACTCTTCAGAAAGACTGACACTACAGACTGTATCAGGTAACAGCAATGTTATTTTACCATATGAAACACCGATTATTGCCGAATAAGAGGCGGTCATTGTTGAAAGGTTACCTTGGCAACCTGAAAGCCCAGCAAAAACACCCTATATTTGGCTTTAGTTGCTCATATCTCAAAAACAAATTCGGGGACCCACATCTTTTATTGATAACAAAATGTTTTTATGCTCTTAGGCAAAATGATGTATACGCTGACGTGTGTGCTAGGCAAGTTTTCCTGAATATTGCTCATTTTGCCTTTTTCAGGGCACGAAAATCCTTTGGGACTTGAAAGCCCTGTTGGCTTTGTGTATGCACTGTGTACACTCCGACAGCAAGTATCTTATTGTTCTCTTTCAACTTGATCCCGAAAAAAAATGCGCTTGCTTGGTGTACAAATTACCAAGCTCATATTCCTCATTGTGGTTTGTGTCTTGGCGGTAGCTATTTTCTCAGGTAAGTTCCAATATTTCCTTAGAGTTCAATTTTTTTTAATGAAAGACCACCGCGATCTAAGAATAACAGAATTGATATTTAACAATTATTCTACGAGGGCGCGCTGGATAGGAAGTGACAGAAAACCAACGAGGCGCCCAAGTAGAGCAATTGTTTTATTAAAAACTCCATGGTGTTTCTGGGGGTAGTATTGTCGACTGAAGTATATTGATTTCTGCCTCGGTCTATTTCCGTCCAAAACGGCTTTTGTCGGTCATATTTTTCAGAGCTGCAAAAATGTTTTCAGCACGCTTTATTGCTGACGCGTTCCTTGACCGTATTAGGTAACCAGGTATATGAACTGATAGCCTGTGTCCGGCGAGCCAATGAAAATGTTGGAAATCTCATATCCGTCGTTCAGTTTTTAATTCGAACCTAAGACCTGGGCAACACTGGTCGGATGCTCCACCGCCATCATTGAACTCCTAGAACTCCCGGGAAAATACAATCATTGAATAAGGAGGGGGGGGGGGTGGGGTGGGTAGAGAAGCAAAGAAGACGTCAAAAGCCCTAACCTTTCCAACGGTTTTGTCTATGATTGTATGAGAGTAGGAAATCTGCTTTGAACCCTTACAACTCTCGTGGTATTTATCATAGACAAAAAGTAGTCGGGAAGAGCTGTATTTCAACCCCGCTTCGGTTAAAGCGCAAAAGAAATAGTTTTAATTAATGGGAAATTGTTGTGTTATCTTCGAACATTGAATTGGGCGAAGGGGGAAGAAGAAGGAAAAACCCTTCAGTTTTGTACAACATTGAATAAGGGGGGGTGGGGAGAAATGCAAAGAAGACGTCAAAAGTGCTAACCTTCCCAACGGTTTTCTCTGATTGCAGGTTAACCTCAGTAGCTCCCCAAGGGAAACTAGGGGCTTGGGAACTAGGTCGAAGTTCCAGTAGCTCAGTGCACTGGGTGGAGCATCCGAACAGAGTTTGGGAGGTCGCAGTTTTGAATCCTGCCTTGGACTCTGATTTTTCGGTTGTTCTTTCCCACGTCGCTAGGCAACTAGTTTTTCATCCTTCCCACGGACGCATTACACCTTAAATATCTATATATGGTTTTCCCCTGACGTCACAGTAGCCATGTTGGAGCACAGAACAACAGAGAAAAAAGTTTTTGGGGAATTTGACTCGCATTTAATGCAAAACATGAGTCATAATTTGCTATTGTTTTGTGCACGAGCATGTCCGTCTCATCACGTGGTTGAAAACTATCTGTAGTTGCATATATTTAGCAATTATTTGCCAATATTTACTGAGCCTGGGGCAAATAATTATTTTAGTATAATTTCAGAGCTGAACAACAAAGAAATCGATAGTTTGTTTAGCAAATCAGTTTTAAGGCCACCCTGATTGACAACAAGTTTGTTTTCTCGTAATGGCTTCCGTTCTTGTTTCCTTGCCGACAATTACTAAATAAAACTTTGCAAATTAATTACGACTCTATTGTGCTACTTCACGAAACACGTATCAGACGCCCAAGCAGGCTATGTTGATGCTAGCTCTGGGAGAAGGCTGACTTACATTTGAAAAGTTTAATACCATACTTGGTTGCATTTTGCGTTGCCTTTATTTCCGAGATGTCCTCGTCGGCCGGCTACTGGCAGCCATTTTGTTTTGCTTTACATTCACCGCCTAGCGCGGTGAAAATAGCGTCATATAAGGAATCTCTCTGCCAATCAAATTGCTGGAAACTCTTTCTTCAGCTCTCAAGTTATACTAATTAACAATTATTCGCCGAGGGCGAAATAAATATTGATGATTGTTATGTACCTAGACTTTCACTCAACAAAACGAGCACTGTGATCGGTTGATTCTCGGTCACGAGCTCTTGGTCAAACTCAAATGTATCCGGACCTACGATTGTTGAAGGAAAAGTCTAACTATATAAGAAAGCACTTAATATACGGTCCCTCCAGAAACTAGTTAGTTTTGTTTTCCCTCTAGTCCTGATGTTTCCCTCGGAAATGAACTGTTTCCCTCGGGACCATACATTAAAGTGCCCCTAACCCTTCAACTTACTTTTTTGGGGGTAGATTTTGACATCTTTCAAGAACTCATTTTCGGAAAAAATTTTCACAAATGTTGAACCCTTATTTTTTTACGAGCGCTTGAAGTTAGTAAAATTTGTAATTTTCTGCGCTCTATAAGCCCCGCTGGACAAATTATTCTCTCGTGGGCTCCTTAGGAACAAGCCAATGAGAAGCGTCTGATGACACCGCGGCAAAATGAGTGCGCAGGCTTGAGCCACGCGCGAATCGTTTCCACGCGCGAGGGACTGGTACCAATTAAATTTGCAATAGAAACAACAGCGCGGCAAAATGGCGGCAATTTAAATTCTCTGTGTTTGTTTTCATTTTGCGATGATAAGGACAACACTACTTTGATAAGGTTTAAATTTTGAAGAGAGCTTCCTGAAAGACTAATCTTCCATGTGTCTTTTCAAACCAAAAAACTATACTTCAAACCAGGAGAATTTTACCTTGCATTCGAGCGCTAGAGCAAAAGTACGAAGTTCGTAATTTTATTGGTCGCGATGGTCTCTGCGTTGGTAAACCTCTGGGGGGAAAACTGTGCACTGAGAAGGAAAACGCCGGCTAAACATCTTTGCAAGGGCAGAATGATAATTCCTTCTGCGAAGATGGCTCCTCTGTTTGTTTCATTGGAATCATTTTAAAGTGAGAAATAAGCTTAAGTTCTTTTCATGCCCGCATCCCACTCATTCGGCAACTTGGATAAGTCACTTACCTGCCCTCCATTCTCATATTTTACAACACTAGTTACTTTTACATGAGCGAGGCAATAAAATAAAGAAAATAAGTCTTAATTTTAAGAGAGGACCGCAAAAAAGTTTTGAAACTAAGTATAAATTTGACTCCAATGCTACTTGATGTTTCCCTTTTACTTGGAGTTTGGCAGTGGTCCATCGTTGAAAATATTTTTTCAGTATTTTTCCTGCAGCTGGCTGGTAACTGTAATTTTTTTATCCAGCTTTGTCGATCACCTTGTAGAGCCTTACTGGGATGAGGGTGGGGAGACATGAGAATCATGATAATGAAACCATTCACCTGCATGTGTTTGGAAAATACTGATTTCACTTTTGCATGCATTGCACCAGCAAAAATCCAGCCTAAATTTTGTGTAAAGATACTGAGAGAGGAATGTAATCATACATCCAGCAAGACAAAAGGCATTCTGCTTCATACTCTAACATTTTATTGTGCACAACTGATCCAGTTTCACTACCCAATGATAGACCCACAATGGCTCTATCTGGACCCACAATGACTCTATCTGATTCCTTTTCAACAACACCAACCACAACAACTACTATGGTATGTGTTACCACAAAACACAATATACAGTAACTCAAATATCTCTCTAATTTTATTGTTGTAAGTACTGTATATTCATTATTAAGACTATTACAAGTAGGAGCATTCTCAGAAGTTAATATCCAAACCCATGCTCAGCAAGAGAAAGACTAGAATAACATACAGCTGTCTTTAAATGAAAGTAAGACAGTTTACTTGAATTAAAAAACCAAATTATATTTGCTTGTTCAAACATTGACTTAAAAGGTGTGGCAAGTAAATAATTATCGTCCCTTTTCTAGACAATTTTGAAGAGCTGTTTGGAAACCATCTTGTATTAATCACTGACGTGCTCACATCTGTGATGTTTAATTTGCAGTAATACTGTTGTCATCATGCAGGATCTCATGCAGGAAAAAATGAGAGATAAATAACAACCCTGGCTTTTTTCATCACAAAACCAATAAAATATTCAATGCTGAAATCCTCATCGCAATCTCTGAAAACAATCTGGAACGTTGCTTGCCATGCATGGTTTGACCAGATCAGCACACACACACACTAGGAAGAAAGCACTGAAATAAGAATAAATGACATGTTTAAGAAACAACAGGAAACTGATCAAAGTAAAGCAATAATATTATTATTTCTTGGTCATTTTCATGCACAGATGTCACTTAAGATACTTGAAAAAAACATGGAAATCTGTGCCCTATTTGTAAAGATCCCTTTATAAAAAAACTAAACAACTGAACTGTCTCCCTTAATAAGAGGTTTTGTCTAACAATGCAGGTAAAAACAGTTGCTCACATCTTGAAAGTAATGACAGTCAAAATGACAGCCAGCCAGATATCAACACAAGATTTCTTCAGGTCAGATGACTGGGACAATGAAATCAACAGAAATCTAGAGATCAATTAAATTTAATCATACCACAACCTAGTGTGTCCTGCAAAGCAACAAAGAGCTGGAAAGGAAAGAGCATCACCACCTACCATACAAACCATTGCTCTTGCTGTGGAGAACCAGGTCACAGAAAAATCCATGGCTCTCGTATCACATGTTAGAGGTTAAAACTTCTGTTGTGTCAAAACCCTTAGCGTTTTTAGAGGAATTGCCCTTAAGCGAAAAACATTAAACGAAAAATGTTGTCAGTTTAAAATTACAACTTTTAGGTCTTCAACGGTGAGACCGAAACACGAGCAAACATGGTTTGGCAAAGATAACTTCCATGGAAACGACATAAACAAATAAATATATTTCATGCCTAAAATAAGCTTACCTCTTTTGACTTTCTCGTTGGAAACAACTCGGAACTACTGTTTAGTTTTTCTGTCGAGTCCATGTTGAGCGTGAGATCTTGATCATCAAAAGGTCCAATAGAACTTTTCCTTCACCGCCGAATAAACTCAAAAGCAAAGAGCTCAAAAGCTCTAATCAAATGAATCAAATGTCTTAGAAGCGAAGCATGCGCACTCATTTTGCCGCGGTGTCGCGTCTGATATCTAACACTTTTTTTTAGCTGTGACGTAAGAAAAGGACACCATTCCATAACATAAGAGTGCGAGTTCGAAGATTATTTGTGAAAACTTACAATTGGTCTGAAAATATGTCCTCTTCCAAAGAGTTTTCCGACTCAAGTACGGAAGAGTATCTTTCGGACGATTCGGAATGCCTGGATTTTCAAGAAATAGAGACGGAGCAACGAGAAAATCAAGAACTTTTATCAGAAAGTTCGACTGCCGACAAAGAATCAGACAGCGAATTGCAAGCCTGTATGGACGAGCCTCTCACTGATGAAGAATGGCTCAAAAATTAAAGACAACAAAAAGAAGAAAAAAACAAGCAAGAAGTTCTTACGAAGCGGCTAGCAGACGAAACCAGTGAACTTCAGCCGTCAGATCGCTATCAGAAGGAATCTTATGCATGCCGATTCCCTTCTGTTTATTGTTAGGTTGCTGCATCCATAAACCACGAACTTTTCAACCATTTTCTCTGTGTTCTCCGCTAATCTTCACACATCCCAACAACTCAAGCTTGCACGATGTCCTTTTTTTACGTCACGCTCGATACTTTGGCCGAGTGGGGGACTGATGCGAACGATAGGTGAAAAAATAGTCAAGACCACCTCCACTTTCAGCGCTCGTAAAAAAAGCCCGGATTCAATATTTTTGAAATTTTTTTTCGAAAACAAGCTCTTGAAAGATGTCAAAATCTACCACAAAAATATAACTTGAAGGGTTAGGGGCACTTTAAGTGTATAATATTTACCGAGACGTTGTCGTGGTAACTATTCCCCAGTATTCAGTGAACCTGAGGCGAATAACTGTTTTAGTATAATTTTCAGCGGTAAATATCAAGAAAGTGCAAAACAAAGTGCTAAAACACGATTAAAAAAAGAAACGAAAAGTACTTGCTTAGGTTAGCAGCCGCGCCTCCAAAACGTTATATTCACCGAATAGGGCGGTGAATAAAACACCGAACTATTACATTCACCACTGAAAATTATACTAATTAACAATTATTCCATGAGCCCGCGTTGGATACGAGATGGTAAATAGCCAACGAAGCGCGTAGCGCCGAGTTGGCTATTACCAATCTCGTATCCAACAAGGCCGAATGGAATTATTGTTTTATTAAATTCTCAACCTGCGGTTTTGCTAAGTTTTATTTTAGTTGAAGAAACGACCGGAAAGTGACGCGAATTCCCAGCGCTAAACCGTTAATGCTGAGAGATATTTGCCGAATTTATTTCCATATGAGGTCAAACGCATTTATAATTGCTGATAACCGAGATTCAGTGAACCAATCAGAAAGCAAGAATTACATTATCCGAGGTAATGGATATTAATCATTTCCGCGCTGCCCAATTTTTCGGCCATGCAGTTTCACGTTGGATATTAATCATTTCCGCGATATTAATCATTTCCGCGCTGCCCAATTTTTCGGCCATGCAGTTTCACGTTGACAGCAAGTGACATACAATACTCAATGAGGGATAGAGGTCCATTCAAGAGAGAAGATTAAACGTAAATAATGCTTTAACAGAAGGCATGAGCACTTTCAATAAACATTTGTAAAACGAAACCACAAGACTGCAAAAAAGCGTGCTTATTCTGGGACAGAGGATTACCCCAGGTTGCGAAAGTCCTCTTAAGTCATCACGGAACCATAAAATAACTTGTTAATGCTCCTGATATTTTTAAGGGGAAGGAGGAGCGGGAATGCCGTTTGAAAAGACTGACGCAATTCATCTTTCAGACAATTTAGTTTCCCTGGTACAACATTCCTGTTTTTGTCCTTTCCAGTATTTTTAAAACAAAACCATTGTGCCTATTTTATAGCAAGCAGTTTTTGTTTAATTTAGTGAAAGTTTAGCTTTAAATATTCGCTTTTTCAGAGCTCGCTTCAAAATTCAGCCCAGCACCAATGCCAACCCTGCAAACGGTAAGTTTGGTAACCGCGAACTACCAATCCAGTTTTTCAACAAATGTCCTAGAATTATTTTGTCTCTTTGTTGCTTAGCTGAATCTGTGTTTCAGACAGCTTTGTTAACAACTTTGTTTTCTTTGCAGCTGGCGATCACATGATACAAAAACAGCCATTGCGCACTGGGACATCTAAAACCATGCAACGTCATTTAAATTTTATTTGTTTTAGATGCCGCAGTAGGCAGTGTGCTCTCCAGTATAGCAGTTATTGTACCATGTGATCGCCAGCTGCAAAGAACCCATTTTACCCCACTCGATCTGTTTGTCCCTGTAGTGTGTACAGCTGATAAGCAGAGCCTGGTATTAGTAGTTAGCAAGTAGTCTTTCCCTTGCGAAAGGAGAGCTTCGGAGAAGATTCTGGCGGCAAGAAAATTATCAGTGTCGACATCCAATTTTTTCTTTCTCGTAACTAAGAGAAGTACATTGACTGCCGTTTCGACAACCTGAGCGGAGGTAACCTTCAGAGTTAAATAATTTGTGTAACGTCAGTAGATGGTATAAATATTCTGATCGTAGATGTGATTGGTCAACGAAGTTGTGACTGTCAGCTAAGCCTGCTGTCATTGGCTGTGAAGACCTCTAAACAGTGATCTGTCTTAGTCTAATGAAGGGGTAGTTTCTAAAGAAACTGTGGTGCTGCGTCGGTGGGGAAGTAGTATACAAAAATTCCGATTCCGCGAACACCTTCGCGATGTTGAGAAGAATGACAAGGATGCATCCAAGCCAGTCGCTCGCCATTTTAATCTGCCTAACCACTCCAAAAAACACATGGCTATCTGCGGCCTTTCCCTACATCTAGGTACGACGGAAAGCCGCAAGAATCTGGAACAAAAATTCATCTTTCAAATCGGCACCCTTAATCCTCACGGTATTAACGAACGCTTTTCATTTAACTAATATATTCCTATTTTTCACGTTGCCATGTTACCACCAATAGCGTAGCTCCTACTCTACTATAAAAACTACACGTAACCCATAATCCCTCGATTCGCTCCGACGAAGGGCTAACGCTCGAAACGTCAGCTTTTAGAATCTCTGTACGGTGGCCAATTTACATTATCAACTCCGTTGATAAAACCAAATTTTTGTCTTAGTCTAATGGCTGAAAGCGTATTGTTGGTAAAATTGGTCGGCATGCTGCGACAAAGAAACTACATGTTCCAAGCTCTTTCAATATTCTTCGATCATGATCCCCGAATATTACAACTCAATTTTTGTGCAATGCAATTGGCCCGCACAGTTGGCAACGGTTCAAAGTACGAATTTCTCGAATAAGCAACGTAATGACAAATTCTTAATGTTAAACACGAGCGCGAGTAACGCGCTGTAATATGGTGAATTACTCAGTGTTATTAAAATAAGTCCGCCAGTCGTTTGTTTGCCTGTTGTTGATGTTGTCGATAAGTCGCTTGTAGGGGGACGGGAAGGGACGGGAAGAGGTGTTATTCCTGACCAAGAGTGAATTAGGTAAGAGTAACAAATCTACTTTACGGGTGAAAACAAACAAAGACTGGGCCGCCTCTTTAACTAATCGTGAGAAGAGTGTCACGCGTGTACATGTCTGCTTCTGCCATTTTTTTCCCAGGGACATGACAACTAATTTTGGCAGGAACGGGTATTTTAAAAATAGACTCATTTGCGACTGTGCTGGGGAGCACATCAGGGACATAGGAACACTCTTACCTAATTCTCTCTTGTCCTGATCTAGCTGGTGTCTGCCTTGTGTCGTTTTTTATCTTAAGCACCGCGCATGCACTGGTGGCTCAATTGGTTTCAAAAGCACCGGGCCGGTATTGACTCCGGCCGGACCAATACACAGGGTCTTAAAATAGCTGAGGATAAAGTGCTGCCTTTTAGATAATGAAATCTGCAAATGGGTAGACTATCAAGTCTTCTCGGATAAGGACTATAACCCGTAGGGACCGTCCCACAACCTTTCCTGTTAATCAACATTGTGGGACGGTTACAGAGCCCACACAATGTTCTTAAAGAGTAGCGGGGAGACCCCGGTAATGTGGTTTGTCCTCCTTTGGCATACATGCGTTGGTTGGGTGACATCAAGTATAGACTGATAGTGGCAGCCACAGGCGCCTTTACAAGCTGACGTTTGATCTTACCCTAGGGAGAGAATTGTAACCGCTTTGGCCTGACTTTGTCATATGTTCGGTATATATATTGAGCACGTTATAGTCGCGCCAGTTTTCAGTTGTGTCTTCATGCAGTGTTGTTCGTTTGTTTTTGAAGAGTATAAACAGTGATTGTTGCGACTGCTAACAGTCTTCACAACCAGTCGCATCAGGCTTAACCGAGAGTCGACCAATAACATCATGACTTTGTTGACCAATTACATCTACGACCAGAGTATATTTTACTAGTCTGAAGTGTCAGCCGTCTCCTCGCCTCCCCTGCCAAACGGGCGAGGCGGGCACCAGGCTCAATCTGTTTGGACTGCAAGGACTGCATTGATGTCGTAGGAGTTTTAAAGGGTGACCACAACTCTTCAGAATGCCGCGGCAAATCCGGGACTTAATTCCACAGTCAGCGCGAAAATTCAAATTCGATCTGGTTGCTCGATAGCTAAACAATAAAGAAAATGACCACAAAAAGGCCGAAGACGCATACGTTTTTAGAGATTGCCTGCTTCGTACTTGTGTTTCGTGGTGGTTATCATACGGCTTTTGTAGATGAGATATTGATGGATTAAATGAGACAATTTTCAAGATCTTACGAATCGCGAATTTAGTCGTTTTTCTTCTCTGAATTTGGTCTATTTTAGGGAAAATACTGTAAGAGGAAACATTTGGAGCTGGACTTTTCTCCCTTTTAAGTGTCCCTTTATAACGGTTATCATATGGCTTTGAATATTTGTTGTTCAAGGAAGTTTCATGCCAAGTTTTAACGGAAAATGAGGGTTACAAGCGGTCGTTCCATTCAACTTTCGAACACCCCAGCTGACCTTCTTGCCTTCCTGCTCTTCGGAAACAAGAAGAACAATAGAACGAAACTGTTTTGAATTTCCCGGCCGAACATTAATATATGCTAAGCTCCGCCTCCGCAAACAATCGATGCTATCAGGCATTGTAATTGAGGTGCTAAACTGTATCATTTAAAAGTCTCACTTCAAGTAACGCTTTGCGTCAGTTGCAACAAACAATTCGATAAAGTTTCAATACGCGCGCATTCTTCACAGAACTCCAATATGCCGTCCGTGCAAAAAATGCAACGCGTTGATCGGGAGCTCTCTTTAGAGCTCATTGAATCCCCGATCAACCCCGCTTTACCCCAGGTTTAGTGCCTGTTTTCCGTTTGACTTTTCGGGCCCGAAAAATGTACGGAGCTTTAAAGACACAATAGACATAAATTCCAGTAAGATTTTAAACAACCCACCCGCATAGAGGTTGAAGTTGACCGCCATCTTGCCTCATGTTTTTTTAGCAGACCTGCGCATATACTCTAGTAACAACACCGCTTGACGGAACTGGCGAAAAACAGGCAGTAAAAAACACTTCCGGTGCGGTTTGTTTTTCATTGCCCGCGGTAACCGTTTCTTGATTGCGCATGATAATGGCTAACCGGGAGAAAATCTCATCCTCTGTAATACCGAGCTGAATGAAATAAAATTGACTGTTGTCTGTTCTCCGTTTCCTCTCCAAGGGACCCGATGGTTCTCTTATCGAAATTTTCTGCCGACTCTGATAAAAAAAAAGGTCTAGCATGGAAGTCAGAAACCTCTTGCTCTTACCAATGTGTCATTGCCGAGAGGCACAAAACATAACGATTTATCAATCGCACTGACTACTACCGAAACAATGTGGAGAATTTGAGGTTGCAAAAGGGCCTTCGCTTCACTTTAGTTCAATAGCCATTTTCCTATTGAGTAATTTTTTTGATCTTTTAATGTGGCCATTACTTTTCTGCATAAATATTCACGATAAGAAAAGCTGGGGAGAAGAGAAATAAAGGGAAATTTGAAACATCGGGAGACACCTCGTTGGTCGTTGGCTTTTATTGGAGTTGGACATGTTGGTCATTGGACCGCAACTGTAACTTTTTATGGTATGTCGAAACAAATCGAAATTTGAATAATTATCCCTACAAAAATGCAAACATATTCCCATAGGATTGAACAAGAGAATTACAGGGCCATTTCGGTCCTACTTGTCGAAACGCTTTGGAGAACAAGGCGTATCAGAATGGGTTTTATTGACACGCAAAAACTGGCAGGGTTTAACGGATAAACCCCGCCATTGTTTGCAGTTGGGTTAGAAAAAAGTGTCCTTGACATTGGGATGTCCTTCTCTCCGGACATTTTTTTTTTCCGATGGAGAGTAAATTTTCTTCTGCCCATGTCGTCAAGCGTATTCAACGTTACGAGTCTCTCTTCGTTGAAAAAATCTTAATAATGAAACGATCGAGAAGTTTAACAAAGTGAGTTCATTATTAAGACCTGGTTTTAAAGTGCTTAGTACGCACTTTTCAAGGTCAACGCGAGTCCAGGTTGCTGTGACAGTGTTTGAGTGGATATTTGTTTGTGGAGCTTACCGGCTAATGGAGTACCATCTTGATTTCAATTCATGCGTTTATCTTTTAAAAAGTGGAGCAAAAAATATATCACTAAATTTCCAAATGGTTTCTCTTTCGACTAAATATTTGCACACTGTTTCCGCGGGGGCCCGCATCTAGCAGAAAATGTTAAGATTTTTGCATTTTTCTTCCAAATTAAGTTGTTAAAATGGCCATTCAAGTGGTCCATGAAGGCAAATTTTTTAAGACGGGGAAAAAAAAGAAATGCATGACGTCCCTGAAAAGTTAGAAATATATTTCAGTCGTTCAAATATAAATTTTAAAGTGAATTTAGCACCAATGTCATACATAACATGCCATATAAGCACCTCATATTGGGTACAGTAGAAGGAAACCTTTTAGTTGCAATTATATTTTGCTGTAGTCATTTCAAGCAAATGCCAATCGTTTCCTTCCCTCCAAATTATAGAAATAAACATAGATTAGGTTAACTCTGAATAGCCAAAACAACAATACCGGTATTCCAAGTTGAAAATTTGATTCAGAAATCCAGCTCACTAGCAGGGGGGATTTTACTGTAACAAAATATTACTACAGCTAATAATACACTTTCAACACATTGTAGTGGGTTAATGTGACAACAAAAATAATTAATCAAGAATTGGTTTTATCTTCCAGCAATAAAACAACAGGAGGATATAAAATTAGGTATCTTCAAAGTTTAGAAAACTTGTTGAAGGTGATTCAGTGCTATTATCCAAAACAAATTTCATGCTGGCCTACTAAATACTTCGAGTGCAATAGATTATATAACCTCTCTTTGTGGACTCTGGTTGCAACACAGTGGTTTCAATAATTTTAAAAAACTCCATAACTTCATATTTATGTAATAATTGTTCAAAGTCATCAAGCAAAAGCATACAAAGCTACATTTGAAAGGGGCGTAATCCCATGTTGGAGTTTTCTGGAGAAGGCTTTCACAGAAATAACTGCTGTTTCCTTTCCATATGGAAAAAATATTTCAACATTAGGTGCAATGAATTTTTAGCAATTGCTTTAAAGAATACTAATCATTCCTACCATTTCCAAGGATGAATAAATTAAAGTTGAATGCAGTAAGTGTAAGAAGTAAAAAAAAAGTGGAATATTTTTTCAAACTGTAATCTATTTCCATTCTTGATTTAGTCCCCGGATAGTATTAAACAATGGTGGTGAAGTAAACAAACTGCCCCAAGGGGGGCTCCCTTACGAAAATGACAGGGGTTCTTTTTGGTCCTTTTTGGAGAAAAAAATGTGGATTTGTACTGCCTATGATGCTGAGACCAAACAGCTGGCAGAGTTGCTGCAGTACATTTAAGGCTATCAATCTGAAAAATGACTGGAACTGTAAGACAATTTGGTACACAAGCAAATAACTTTTACTCATGAATAATTCATAAGTAAAAGTTATTTGCCAGTCATTTGTCACTTTAGAACTGGTTCCTCTAAGGGGTCAGACTTCTTTAGCCTACGTCCACAAAACAAGGTTCTGTTACCTTTAAGGGTCCAATAAGTGGCCTGCCATTTTTATAGGGAAAACCCCTCCTGAGCAAACTGCACCCTCATGTTTGGATTCCCATAGATTTAATGATATAGGCAAATTTGTTCTACAATATATACTCAAATACCATTATAGTCTTCATAGTTTACTCCTCGAGCCACCAGCTTCAACTTTGATACTTTGTTCTAAAAGCCAAAGCAACGCAAAGCAAAGCATAGTGGAGGTGATGATTAATCACTTGTTTTGGTTCAAATGAAGAAAAAGAAAGTCAAACTAACAATAGCACTTTAACTCTTTCACCCCTAAACCGGCCATACTTAGCATTTTACTCTGTCTAACACCAGACGATTTTACTTGTCAGTGGGGAATCCCCAGGAGTCAATGGGTTAATCACTCACTAAAAAATGTCCCAATAAAATATTATGTTCCACTAATGACCAAAACTGTACTAATAATTTGAATTACAGCTAAGGTCTGTCAAATTTCCATCTGAGTTACCTGACAGCTCTTACAATACTTCTCAACATAAAGAAAATAAATTCTGTGGACTTAAACATTCCCAAATAGAAATGTTGTATATTCTAAATATTGTTACATAAACTCTTCAAGATTTACCTGCTTCAGGAACTTCAAATCAATGAATATTTGGAATAATTTTCCTGGACTCCTGCAAACTATGTGCACTTTTTAATGGTTTACCCTTTAAAAGTAACACTCAGAAATAATAATGCAAATACAACTGAGGCTGTTTTGCCTTATCTACAAGACAAGACAACAATATCCTTTATTCAAACACAATCAATATTAAAGCAATAATACATGCTTGTGGGGTCATGTGCTAACTATAATAAAGATACACTACAGGAAATAAAAGCTTAAAACTAACTATGTGACAGACATAGGATATCTACACATAAGGGATAAGAAAAATAAATCAATTGCTATCCAAAGATCTTATTGCAAATACACCAAAAGGTAACGGTTGATTGACAAGTTCCTTGTGCAAAATGGTAGAGCATGTTTGAAGTCCATCAGGACCAAGATGAGAAGTTATGATAAAAACTCTTAAACATATTTTTTACCAAAATTATTTTACTGCCATCAAACCCAATGAGACCTTATGCATGGGACACTGTTTCTAGCTGCAGCTATCAAATCACATAATATATTAAAATTTTGGCATCTAAGAAAAGAACAAACATGTGGGGTGTAACCAAAAAAAGTCCAAGGCAATAATGGTTCCTTTCAGCCTTTTCAGGAAAAACTATCCACTGTCAATCATACTTGACTCAAAACAGATTCCTTGATCCAACAACACATGACAGTCCCCCAAAAACCAAAATTACATCATTAATGCTTCCAGAAAACAACAGTCTAAAAAACAAAGATTTGCAAAACAGTCACGAACCTGAATCTATAGAGATCTATATACATCTGTACCTACACTTCTGTTCTTCCAAACATTATTTTAACTAACATGAATTTTGATTTTGATTTTAAACTCAAATTAATTGCAAATCCATAACTTGGCAATTACGTGAACGCAAGGATCGTTGAGTTGTGACTGCTAAAAAGTACAATAACTTAGACATTCACCAGAAAAGGGAATTAATATAAATGACCTTAAAATCGAACTTAAGACGAATCCAGTTTATTTCCACATCAAAAGAGAGCAGCGTGCAAAGATAAATGGACGATATTAAAGCATTTCTTAACGTGAAATTACAATCATGATGGAGCTATAACGCTAGACGAACGCTAAGCGGAAAAACAAAATTGTAAATTATTACTCACAAATTAGTTTGCGAAGTCATCTTTTGCACACGATCCGACTTAGTCTCGTCACTCTCGCCTTTATATGAACTTCATGCAGTCGCTCCTTTCGGTTTAAATTCACAACAACACCTTTAGGAAGTGTTTTCTCAAGACCATTGGAACGAAAAAAAAAGTCATTTTTGATATTTTATTGTGGAAAAAACAACGTAAACGTAGTCCACATCTCAAGCTTAACAAACCATGGGCAGCTTTAACAAACGAGAAAAACAGAGTCCGGTTCATCTACCACTAGCAGCGAACATTTACACGAGAAGGAACCAGATAAGGGACAATATCTTTTGGATAACAACCGCCGATCTCTCTAAACTTCGTACAGAGGTAAACTAGAAATGTCGAAGGCGCAACTCAACTGATTATTAAAATTTGAACAAATGTACGAGCGGCCTGGTGAGAGGTTAAAGTACGTGGGGAAATCTCATTTGTCGTCCGCCATTTTGAAACATTGATGGCGGGAAATAAGTGAGCATGCGCAGTGGTTTTTGAGACCTGTCGCCGTCATCTTGGTTTTTCATGGTACAGCGGGCTCAATTATAACCATCGGTTTTGTCACTAAACGAACGCTGGCACTGGAAAAACCGGTTTGACGAGAGAAAACAAGATTGACTCGCCCAGAAGTTCGGGCTGCGGCGGCTTCAAAGAGTTGACGCGATTCGGGCAGAGCCTACTTTTCTCCTTCTCAGTAAAGAAAAAGACAAATGGAGGCTCTGCTCGCAGGGTGCGTGCGTGGAGTGGACTCATGGCCGCCATCTTGTTTAAAACTCGAAATTTATGCAAAACCAGCATAAATTAGTACGTGACGTCACGGGACAACATTATAACGCTGGGAATTCAGACGTCTCTCTCGCCCGCTCGCCCGTTTGGCAGGGGAGGCGAGGAGACGGCTGACACTTCAGACTAATATTTTACCATCTACTAACGTTACACAAAGAACTTCACACTGAAGATGACTTCCGCTCAGGTTACGGTCAGTCAAAGTCTTTCTAAACAGTCATTCTTAGAACTATACACTCACCCGGCCGATCTTACTTCAATTAGTTCTGATACGTCTCCTGGGTCCAAAACTATAACGAGGTTTATCTTGAATTGAACGCCGGACTTGAAAGCTGTTCCAAGCATGCTGAGTGCAGATGCTTCTCTCCTGCCAATATCCTGAGCTGGGGTTATTATTATTATTATTATTATTATTATTATTATTATTATTATTATTATTATTATTATTATTATTATTATTATTATTATTATTATTATTCAATTGGCTTGGTAGAGCACGGCGCTTGTGTCTCTCAGTGGTCGTGGGTTCAGAGCCATGTTTAATTAAACCTTGTTTTTAGGGCTTTCCTTTTGTTACGTAACTTTCAAAACAGCCATGATCTAAAAATCTTAACAGGCGCATTTTTTCTCACCTACAGATGGAACCGGAAAATGTCCAACTTTTGGAAGACAGACAAAGAGAGCGACAAAATCACCTAAGGAAATATTGCAATTCGCACAAATTCACCAATGCTTCGCGAGATATTGACCAGAAAACATTGAAATATTTCATGGTCAACGACAAATATAAAATAGTGTATTGCTTTATTCCTAAGGTGGCTTGTACTCAGTGGAATAAGGTGTTTTTGGCTCTCGACAACCGCCCGGATGTCACCGATAGAAATGTTATTCACAATGATAAGAACTTTAAGTTTCTTAGTCGGGATTATTCTGCCGAGGAAGTTGATTTAAGGCTTCGAACCTACTTTAAATTCGTATTTGTTCGTGATCCCCTGGAGAGGCTGTTGTCGGCCTATGAAGACAAGATAGTACGTGATCGGGCATGGCATTTTCATGATTCGTATTCAAAGAAAATACTAGACTACTTCAATCGCTCTGTAGATCCGAGATCAGACAACAAGATAACATTTGAAAAGTTCATATACTACATAAGTACCATTGGATTCAATGAGAACCGTCACTGGGCAACGTACCGGCACCTTTGTCTTCCTTGCGACATACAATACGACTTCATTGGCCACTTCAATGATATGCAAGAAGAGGCTACCTACATTCTTCGACAAACTGGAATGGATAAAGCAGTGACTTTTCCACCTTTTATCACCAGTAATACAACGACTAAAATGCTAAAACGTTTCGCAACGATTCCCAAAGCTAAGATTTTTGAGCTTGCCAAGCTCTTTGAGAACGATTATGAAATGTTCAATTTCCACTTCCCAGGAGTTTTATCTGATCTCCTGCGAGATTTCCCAAAATGAGGCTTATGCATCCACCTTTATGTTCTTCGTTTTTTAGATTTGTTTTTTACTGACTCCTTTTTTTACAATAGATACACTCTTTTCCCCTACATCAATACACCAGTGCAAAAAAAGCACTACGCTACGCCACAGTACAATTCACTTCACTATACGTTACCACAGCAACAATACAACCTACACCATGCTGAGCTTACTATGCACCTTTATACTCGTTACCAATAATGCATTGCGAAGACACCAAGGTGCAGATAAACAGATCATGCATTCAGATAATTGTTCACTCATTTTGCATGCATGAATGATTGCTTTGCATCAATTTTTACGAACGAAAATTTTGGACAATTTTCATAATTTAAGCAAGTTATTAAAAGACACGAATCTTAGCCCTTTTGTACTGCTCACCGAAGGATGTTAACAAGATTTTCAGGTAACTGAAACCTAGCAAATCTCCCCGGCAGCCCGAATAGTATTCATCCCACCATCTTTTATGCGCTGGAACTTTGGCTCCATATCACTTACTGACGTCTTCTACGCGTCCTCAGTCATCAGGCTTGTTACCTTACTACTGGAAATTGGCTGGCATCACTCCTTTACACAAGAAAGGTGCTAAAAACGAGTTCGCAAGAACTACCGCTCTGTCTGGCTAACATCTGTGGCGTTTAAAGTGTGTGAAACGATAGTTAGACAGCATCTTGTTCAGTTCTGGATACTAATGAGATCTTTATACCATGGCAATTTGGCTTTCTGAAGGGGAAATCTTGTTTGTCTCAACTACTATCTCATTTCGTGATTCAAGTTGGGCTCGTGAGAGAAACACAGGGAAGAAAAATGATGTTACCCCTGCCAGGGAACCGTGTTGAGACCCATTTTATTTGTTATGTATATTAAGGATATCTCAAGAAACATTACATCACACACCAAACCTTTTTTGCAGATGACATGAAAGTGCATAAGGCAATGACGGATAAAACACGATGTTGAAGAACTATAGAAAGATGTTACCAACTTGGAATCTTAGAGTAACGCTTGGCAATCGAAGTTTAACATTGATATGCATCTCTAAAAAGAATGGATAACTCAAGTCCTCAATATTGTCTATGAACGGTCTTTAAAAAGACGTAAATATCTTGGAGAAAGTACAACGTAGGGCACCAGAAGCTCGTGACCTTGAATCGTGTAATTTGCAACTCTTTTCCTTGGATACAAGCTGGGGATTTTAGGAAACCAATTTTATGCCCAAATATGGACAAAAGTAAGATTGAAACTGAGCACGCGGGAAAATACACCAGCTACGTTACATCCAAATAAGGAAATTTTTAAACTAAAAAAAAACCCAACTCTCAACCAGATTGAACGCTTCAAGCTAGGTCATGAGGTTCTGAGAGCACCGCGCTTTTTTTGATATGAGATGGTTATAGCCAAATCGGAGCTACGCGTCTCGTTGGCTATTTACCATCTCATATCCAACCCGCGCTCATGGAGTAATCTTGACAGATACCTATTTGGTTTGATTTCATAATCTGTCAAAAAAAAAAAAAAAACAGGTCGAACTGAATTTTATAATTCCCTGGTTGCTGATACATTACTTTATTGAGACGTGAGACGTTCGATACACTGGATTCAATTGATTTTAAAGAGTCAGCACGCCCATGTTTAAAATGTTTGTTTCTTTGAAGTAGATTTGAAGTCTGAAGTATATTGTACGTCGCATAAATTGAATAAAAAAGGAAATGTCAATTTGAGGGATGGCAATGAGTGTTGACCCTTGCTTCGGTTCTCCGTGGTGCATTCTGGGACGATGTTACGTCCAAAGTCAACGGCGGGGTTGTTACACGCACCAACGGCAACAAATTCGAGCAATAATGTTGTAGGTTTTTGAAAGTGATTAAAAAACCTGCAACTTGTTGGAGACAACTTTTTACGCAGCGATGTTGCGATAAAAAAACGTCTCGTGAAACATTACCTTAAGATCTACGACGGCGACGTAGACGAAAACGTCACCCCAAAATATAACTTTGCTCTACCATAAGTTTTTCGCACTAAGTCAATCTAGTTCGCGCCGTAGAATGTGGCGAAGTATCCTTAAAAATAAATTGGTACAAGGGGTTTCGGAGTGAACATAGAGACTAAAAGATTCACATTTGTAAACTTGTTTCCCAAACAATAGGCGAATCTTTGCTGACGTCATTGTTTAAATTTTGTCTCATTAACAGACTTTCCTGACAGAAGGCACTATGCCATTTCCATATTCACTTCAAAAGGTATAAAAGAACGTGTTAATCTTGGTTAAATCTCCAATCACAAGCCTTTTAGCTTTGATAACGAGCGAATTATTAGCCATGAACAACTGTGCAAAAGCTCTAATGAGCCCATTCAAACTTTTGTAAATTTCTGAATTTTCTTCATTACTCAGAGATTATCTGGTAAAACTGCGCTCAAAGTTTCAGAGATAGCTCATTATGCAATGGACTCTCAATACTCAGTACTGCTTTTTTAGCTGGTAGATTAGAAAACGATGGGCCACTGAATGAGGCAAAAAATGTAAGCAAAGATTCCCCTATACAACCCTTAGCTGGTAAAAATGAAATCGCTTGTTTCATTGTTGACTCGCACCGCGTTTGATAGCCAATGTAGTATAAAAGCGACTTACAAACTGAACGTTTCAAAGAGAAATATTTTTATTTGAATTCTATTTCCATACTTCTGTATGTGAACGGATTCGGTGTCAAAAAAATGGAAATTTAAGGTCATCACACAAGCCCAAGAAACCAAGGCTAGGATTTCGCCAGCCGTGAGCGGGCCGGTGAGAAAATTACGCCGCTCCAGGAACCAATCAGATTGCAGGATTTGTTGAATTCCACCCTCTCACGCACTGAAAAAAAAAAGATAATTATTAAACCAGTTTACAATGATAGTTCAACCGGCGTACTCCGGCTCTAAACAACAGAAAATTACAGAAGTTACATAAAATAAATTTCTCTTAGTACGCCATGTTGATGAATGTTTTGACAACGCAGTAAGTAAGAAATTTTCGCGGTAAACATTGCGCAATAAACATAGCGGCAACCTGGCATTTTAAAACTACATTCGAACCCTACGTTTGGGAACAACGTGGAAAAGTATCAACTTTAAAACTTTGAAACATGCTAAGAAGGTCATTAACTATAGTTTAGGCCCAAAACTCTTTTTTAGCCGAGATTGCCTTTAATTTGAGTGCTGGGCTGCCAGAATGCGGAAAAATCTTTTCGAAAACTCTTCGTTGACACGGAAACGTTTGTTGACAACCTAGTTGCTTTACTTTAAAATATTTAATTACCTTTTAACACTTTTTCCATGTAAATCTCCTCAGGCACTCAGATAGGTTTTTCTTACGCCTGAGATAACTTCTCTAAAAGAGAAACTATTTTCGTTACCCATGCACAGTTTAAACTACTCTCATTCTTTATCTTGTTTCTAAATCTACATATGCAGAACACCGACGTCCAAGCTTTGGAAGAGAAACAAAGGGAGAGACAAGATCATCTTAAGAAATATTGCAAATCGCACAATCTTATCCATTTTAACGGAACTATTGACCGGAAAAAATTGGGACATTTTATGGTAAACGAGAAGTATAAAGTACTGTATTGCTATATCCCTAAGGTGGCGTGTACTCAGTGGAATAAAGTATTTTTGGCTCTCAAAGAACGCCCGAATGTCCACCTTGACATTCACAATCCAAGAAACTACAAGTGGCTTAATAAAGGTTATTCTGACGAGGAAATTAAATGGAGGCTCCAAACTTACTTCAAATTTGTATTCGTTCGTGAGCCTTTCGAAAGGTTGCTGTCAGCCTACCAAGACAAGTTTGTTGAAACGCCAGATATACATTACATGGAAAGATATGCAACCAAGATTAAAGACAACTTCAAGCACTACATGTACACAGATCGCAGTTCAGACAAAGAGTTAACATTTAAGAAATTCATATACTACATAACTAGCATTGGGTTCAACAACGATCGTCACTGGGCAACGTACGAAAGCCTCTGTCTTCCTTGCGATATACAGTACGACTTCATTGGTCATTTCAACGACATGCAAGAAGAAGCTCGGCACGTTCTCCGACAGACAGGAATGGACAAAGAAGTGACTTTTTCGCCTTTTCTTAGCCATAATACGTCGAGTAAAATGCTGGCGAATTTCGCTACGATTCCCAAAGCTAAGATTCTTCAGCTTGCTAAGCTCTTTGAGAAGGATTATCAAATGTTCAATTATCCCTTTCCAGGAGTTCTGTCAGACCTTCTGGGAAATTTTACGAGTTAAGATTTATACTCGCTAAACACTGAGGAAAATGGAACTTTTAATTAACATTTTTAGGAAAGGAAAGTGTCTAGTTTTCTTAGCGCTGTACCACTAATTCACTACTTGCACAAATCCCATAATACACCTCTTTTACCCCCCAAAAATCTGCATAGGCATTGTTTTCGACTTCTCTTGGGAAATTTTCATGTCCCAGGAGGGAAATTGCAAACAATGGTTATGCAAAAGTTTTGGGGGGTAGTAGAGGTGTATTATGGGATTGTGCAAGTAGTAAATTAACGCAAATCAAATCAAGCGTTGGTTTTTGGGGGAGGGGAAAACTGGAGATCCCCGAGAGAGACCTCTCAGATAAGAGTAGAGAACGAAAAAATTCAACCCACATCATTATGACGCCGATTCTAGGAATCGAACGCGGGCCACATTGGTGGGAGGCGAGTGCTCTTACAACTATGCCAGCCCATGCCTAAAAGCATGTTAATTAACTAACTGGTTAACTTTGGATAAAATTCCTGCTAAAATTGTTCAATTATCAGCGCGTATATTTACACCGTTTTTGACATGTTATTGAATGTAAACGTGACCTAAAGCTCTTAAGAGTAACTTTCCATGAAAATGCAATGGGATACCATCTTTGATAAATAAAGCTAGCTGGACGAATTTACTAACTGTTTTGGAAATCCATGTGTTTTTGACTTTGTTTTATCCTTTTAATCTTATATACATTTTTCTCGTTTTGTTCTTTTTGCCTTGTATTCTATATAAGTGATTTCATTGTAAACGTCCACGTTTGTCTGCGGGTATTTGTGTTTTTCAATAAAGATGTATTCATTCATACACATACATTTTCAACCTCTCGCGTATGACAAGTATTTGAATAGACGATTGGACATGGACGGCAAAACTATCCGTCCAGTTTCCGTACCACGAGTCGCGTGCAAAGCAAATATCTTTTGCGTCAGTCAGTTATCTGTCCGAAACTGAAACACCTCGCTATTTAAATTTCAATCAGGTTGCCACCCCACGCAATCGACAGTAAAGCCTTCTTGTCAAATGTGGGATGACTGGCTTGAAAATGTGCATAATAAAAGGTTAAACGGTGTATGTTTTTAGATTATCAAATAGCTTTTTATTCAACAGGAAAAGAAAACAAACAGCGGTTACAAACATTTTCATCTTATACTTGACGTTTCGTATGTTGCAGCATACATCATCAGAAGTGACGGTTAAAAACTGTTACACAGAATTTTAAAAAACTAGAGCGAGGAACTGGTGACTAGTTAAAAAGTGTGATAACAAAATCGTAACTTCCGGTAGTCGATTCTTCCGGAAGAAATTAATAAAGAAAAAGCTTCTCACTACCAATGTTTTCATTGAGAGAGGGTTTTAAGTCACTGATTAATAGCGTTTCTTTAATTTTACATTGCATGTCGGACTTCCCAGTTACGAGGATTTCAAAATGGTCCCATTTGATGTTATGACCGGTAGAAATTGTATGGTCTGCAACAGCAGAGGCGTGGCCGACTTGTGTAAGAGCTTTGAAATGCTCGGACTTCCTGTCATGCAATCTTCTTTTTGTTTTGCCGATGTAGAAGGAATCACAGTCCCAACAACTGGCTTTGTATACTATTTTTGATCTTTGAGAACGACTGAAACGATCTTTGTAGGGAAAAAAAAGACTTAATCCTGCAAGTGTTTTGAAAAATAACCCTAAGATTGACACAGCCATAAAACTTACTAATACAAGATTTAACACGTCGAGTAAGAGCTTCACTTTGAAAGCCCAAAAAAGGCAAGACAAGAATGATATCTTTCTTAGGAACAGTGGTGGCAGGTTCAGCAGACCTGTTTTTTTGTCTGTTCAAAACATCATTAATGTTGTAACAAAGGACGCCTCTTGGGTAACCATTTTGAAGGAGAGTGTTCTTGAGATCGAAGAGAGTCGACTGTAACAAGGAAGAACTCGAGCAGATGCGTAAGCAGCGATAGGTGAGGGTGCGGATTAAATTTATTTTATACTTTCTAGGAGTGAAAGAGTCCCACTTGGTGTAGAGGCCAGTGAAAGTTGTTTTGCGATGTACTGTTGTTGTGAAATTGTTGAGATTGCGCTTAATGCGGACATCTAAAAATGGAATCTCCTGGTTTTCTTCAAGTTCCATTGTAAATTTGATGTTAGGATGTCTGGTGTTAAGAAAATGCAGAAAACTGGCCGCAGTGGCTACAATGGAACTTGAAGAAAACCAGGAGATTCCATTTTTAGATGTCCGCATTAAGCGCAATCTCAACAATTTCACAACAACAGTACATCGCAAAACAACTTTCACTGGCCTCTACACCAAGTGGGACTCTTTCACTCCTAGAAAGTATAAAATAAATTTAATCCGCACCCTCACCTATCGCTGCTTACGCATCTGCTCGAGTTCTTCCTTGTTACAGTCGACTCTCTTCGATCTCAAGAACACTCTCCTTCAAAATGGTTACCCAAGAGGCGTCCTTTGTTACAACATTAATGATGTTTTGAACAGACAAAAAACAGGTCTGCTGAACCTGCCACCACTGTTCCTAAGAAAGATATCATTCTTGTCTTGCCTTTTTGGGCTTTCAAAGTGAAGCTCTTACTCGACGTGTTAAATCTTGTATTAGTAAGTTTTATGGCTGTGTCAATCTTAGGGTTATTTTTCAAAACACTTGCAGGATTAAGTCTTTTTTTCCCTACAAAGATCGTTTCAGTCGTTCTCAAAGATCAAAAATAGTATACAAAGCCAGTTGTTGGGACTGTGATTCCTTCTACATCGGCAAAACAAAAAGAAGATTGCATGACAGGAAGTCCGAGCATTTCAAAGCTCTTACACAAGTCGGCCACGCCTCTGCTGTTGCAGACCATACAATTTCTACCGGTCATAACATCAAATGGGACCATTTTGAAATCCTCGCAACTGGGAAGTCCGACATGCAATGTAAAATTAAAGAAACGCTATTAATCAGTGACTTAAAACCCTCTCTCAATGAAAACATTGGTAGTGAGAAGCTTTTTCTTTATTAATTTCTTCCGGAAGAATCGACTACCGGAAGTTACGATTTTGTTATCACACTTTTTAACTAGTCACCAGTTCCTCGCTCTAGTTTTTTAAAATTCTGTGTAACAGTTTTTAACCGTCACTTCTGATGATGTATGCTGCAACATACGAAACGTCAAGTATAAGATGAAAATGTTTGTAACCGCTGTTTGTTTTCTTTTCCTGTTGAAATTGAAATGGCCAAAGGACAAAAGCTTTTTATTCAATTTAGGGCTTGTTCACATGGAGATGGGGGACTCCGGGTAGGTGAGGTTCCCGGCCTCGGTGGGGTAAATAATTTCTCTATACAATTTCTCTTGTATGTGAAGGCTCGCCTTTTTTGGTTAGGCGCGGTACCTAACCTAAGCGGGGTCTCCCACTTCCATGTGAACAGTCCTTTAGTCATGGCGTTCTACAAAATAAGATGAACGAGCATTTTGGTGTCATGGACATGGAGCTGAAGTGGTTCATCGTATTTGACAAACCTAGAAGAAAAATGGCATTATCAATTACAATTATCACTTAAGGAAATAATGCCTTGCGGAGTTTAGTTTTTTTGTTCCTTTTTTTTTTTTTTTTTTTTGCAGTTCAGTTTATTTAGCCACACTATTATTACAGCACAAAAAAAAAAATGACACATGACAAGGGAGCCCTGAAGAAACCATGGAGCTTATACCTGGACACCCCCCCCCCCCCCCCTTGCTACAAGAAGAAAAGTATAAAACAGAAAGACCATATATGGAGTGATGGACTATAAGAACTGCATAAATAAATTACCATAATGATTAGACATAAGATGTTTTCCTTTTTTTACACTAGTGGTAAGTAGGGGAAGGCATTAAAATTTGATTAGTATGACAAAAGACAGTAGGGTGTGTTGAATTCCAAATTATAATACCTGCGAACTTAGACGTGTTTCCGGCGGTCTATAAAATTTATACATGTGCGAGAGGGAGACCATGATTTTCGTCAACGAAACAAATTTATACACTAGTTTACTACAATAGTCGAAAACTCGAACAGAATCATCAGTTCACGCCACCATAATTCTTAAATAGCCATCAACAATTTGTGAACCGCAAGAAAATCTCAAAATTCGATCAAAATCAAGCAAAACCGACAAAATCTTCGGGAAACGAAAAACGTTCTCTAGGAAGTGGACAACAAAATGAGACAGTGGTTTCCAGTCTCTAAGAGGACTCGTAATTACAGTGAAGCCTCTATATTAAGCCGACCCCCAATTCAGCGGATACCCTTTGTTAAGCGGACTCTTAGTTGAGTCCCCATTCTCGTCACCAGAGCCTCGGATCGACCCGAGGTTCTGGAAAACTCTATGTAGGAGAGCATGCGCCGTAGGGTTCCCATAGCCAAAAAATTGGCTGTTTGAACTTTACGGCGCCTGCACTCTCCTCCTGCTAACATGAATACGCCAATTACAAGCCCTTTTTATTGTTCTTCACGAAAACCAATGAGAAGACACTTTGTTTCAGGGTTCCCCAGAGATCTCCTCCCCCTCAGTCAAGAGAAGAGCTCTGACGTTAAGATTGGTGGGTCCTGAAGATAGCGTCTTGTATTTCTCTTAATAACAAACCTCTATTCAGCGGACACCTCTGTTAAGCGGACGCGGACACCAAAATGCATTTTATTTAGATAATTTCTGTAAAAAAAAAAAAAGGTCTGTTAAGAGGGACCCCAAAGTCAAAAAAAACAATTAATACAACCTTGTTGACGAGTCTTATCCAGAATGCAGAGCAATAGTGCGGGAAGATATGTTGCTCGCGGATGCATGAAGACGAAATGGAAGAGGAAATCCGTGCAATAGGGCCGTGGGTCGAAGAAGAGAAATAGAGATCACCAGAAATTAAATTAATTTTGAAATACTTCTAGGGTAGACCAAAGCGAAGTTTGTTACTGTGAAGGGCTGCTCACTAAACAAGAATGTTTTGAAGCGCTTAAAGACATGCATTCAAACAAATCCCCTGGTAGTGACGGCCTCCCGGCAGAGTTCTATAGCACTTTTTGGAACGAAATAGCCGGACCTTTGTTAAAGGCACTAAATCATGCATATGAGACAGTTTGTTGATTTTGAAAAAGCCTTTGATTCCTTGGATTGGACCTTTATTATTAGAACTTTAGAAAATTTTGGTTTGGCCCATCTTTTATTCATTGGATCAAACTTTTCTACACAGATATAGAGAGCTGCGTTTTGAACAATGGTTGGGCAAGCAATACCTTTAAACTTCAAAGAGGGGTCAGGCAAGGCTGTCCTCTTTCTCCCTATCTTTTTATTTTATCGGCCGAAATATTAGCAAAGGCAGTCAGAAAGAATAATATAATCAAGGGAATTTGTGTGAATAATCAAGAGATAAAACTAAGCCAATACGCTGATGATACTAACTTTATTCTTGATGGAACGAAAGAATCCTTGACAGCTACCTTTCACCTACTTGAGAGTTTTAGTCTCTCTTCCGGCCTTAGAATTAAGTATAAAAAAACTGAAGCATTGTGGATCGGTTCTTGTGTAGGTAAAGAAGAAAATCTTCTCCCAGAAAAAAATATCCCATGGAACGAAAGTAAAGTTAAATTTTTGGGTGTCTGGCTCTCTACAGATCCCAACATCACCTTGAGAACCAATTATGATTAAAAAAAAAAAAAAATCGAATTGTTTTAAATAGCTGGAAACTTAGACGATTAATACTGATAGAAAAAATTGTTGTTCTTAAGAGTTTAGCTGCTTCACATTTACCCTATATATTAGGGCCACTGGAAACTGACGAAAGATTTCTCAAAGAGATAAAACAAATATTTTATGATTTTTTATGGAATAACAAAGGAGATAAGATTAAACGTAGTGTTTTGATTAACAGTTAGGATAAAGGGGGGCTCAAAATGATCGACATCTCCTCGTACAATAAATCCCTTAAATTAGCTTGGGTAAAAAAGTATCTTGATGCGGAAAATATGGGAAAATGGAAACTCTTCTTTGGGGAAGAACTCGAGAAATATGGTGGAAAGCTTCTTTTCAGTGGTAACCTCAATAAAAAGGATACTATGGAGATAACTGATGTAAACAACACCCTAATCCGAGAAATTCTGAGTATTTGGGCAGAAGTTAATTTCGAAAGGTCGGTCAAATCGCAGAATCAGTTCTTGGAACAACCTCTATGGCACAACTCATTAATTAAAGTAGGGAACAAACCTATTTTTTACAAAAAGCTATTTTTGAAAGACATTTCTAAGGTTAAACACATAATGAGGGACCACAACAAGTTTACCCGAGGTATCGAATATCTACAACATACAAAGACAACCATTAACCTTCTTTGGACTCGTATCTTCAGTTCGGTCTATTAGAACCCCTGTGACAAAAGAAGCAAATGAAAAAAGACACGAGAATTTCTATAGTTCTTTTATTTAAAGACGAAAGGCCAACAAACTGGTTTATAAAAAGCTCATATCTATGAAAGCTAATAACCTAGGCTCGATTTCCACAGCGGCTGGTAATCGAGCCTACTAATAACCCTGAAAAAAGCCAAATAAAATGGGACGCAAACTGTGAATCTGAAAATTGCCATAAACCTGACTGGAGAAACGCCTATAAACTAGCTTTTCGCTGCACCAAGAGCACTAAATTGTCTAACTTTCATTAAAGGTTCTTACATAGAATATTACCGACGAATTGTTTTTTGACAAAAATTGGCCTTAAAAATAATTCTAACTGTACCTTTTGCGGAGATTTCCCTGAAGACCTTTGTCATCTCTTCTGGAATTGTAAAAAGTCCTCTTTCTTGTTTTTGGGATGATTTATTACTGTGGTTGAAAGAGAAAGCCATCATACCAGATATTTACCAAAAGAGTATGACGGTCTTATCAGGATTGAAACCAGAAAGCTCTTCACGTACGTCATAATAATGTTTTAATCAATTTCTGTTTCCTAATTGCCAAGTTCTTCATTTGGTGCTGTAAAATGAGGGAAACCCCTCCAAACATTAAGGGTTTTCTTCCCCTACTGTCTTTTCAATATAGGATCGAATAGACAGAAAAAAATGAATTTCCCAATTTAGAGACATTATCAGTGTTTTCTGCACCGCGAGGAGTACCTAATATGCATGGCCCACTACAGAACTTTCGGGGATAAGTTGACATTGTATACAGCAGCTAGTTTATTCAACTTTGAGATATGTCAACGTTGAAGTCCTGCATTTTTCATGCTTCTCTACACAAGTGCTAAAATTACGTTCATAAATGCCAGTATCATAGCTTCATATATCATTTCATTCGTTGAGATCTGTGTTGTTTCATCTCTGGGCGTCGGTGCACAACATAACTTTCAACGATTATCTTCCATCCCTTTATCGACGGTCTATAATGGCCACTACTCAGAAAACCAGGGGGAACATTAGCTCAGACCTTCTCCCAATGGCATTGATGTCCTTCCCCAGGACAGTGAATCAGCTCATAGAGGAGACAAGTTTGCTCGGAACCCGGAGATCGCCACTATCTAGATGAAAATGCAATGTCGATGATTAGCAATGACTCCGCAGTTACTAGTCATCTTGATGCGGTCATGACATGCCACGACAAGATAACCCTGAACAAGAATTCCCACTAGATAACGCCAATACAGGTTCGGTTAGTTGCGTGGAGCAAGGGACAACAACAACCTCGAGGAATGTCAGTTTCATCGATCGACAGACTGGTCAACGAAATCGATTTGAACGCTCTGCAACTAGTATTGCTGTCCGACATCGGATGTTTCGTGGCATCACCCATATCGCTGCTGTGTGTATGCGCTTTCGAGAGGTCATGAAAACGCTTGGCAACATGCTGCATCGGTTATTTAATATTGGCAATTTTGGGAAGTGCCAGAAGACTTAGTCTAATGCGTAAGTTCGGGCCTGGCAGTAGACTAGACCCTAAAAAACTAGCATTGCTGGGAAAAGAAAAAGAAATTAAAATGCCAGGACGCCTCTTCATTGAGATTTTTCACGCTATCAGGCGCACATATTTAGCTCTTTATGGGTTTTTATTGGAAAATATAAAAGAGAAAGGAGTTTTTGAGTAACAACTAAAAAATGCGTGGCCTTAAAATAACCAAATATAATGAAATTCGACCAAGAATGCAATCTTTGTGACATGAAGGGACTCTGTAAGACCTTTTTGTGTTTTCATTGCCAGTAAACATCTGTAGTAAAGTTGACATATAGTGGATCACCATGGTCAAATATTTGTAAAACTCTTGAAGCGAACTTGAACAACCTTCTTCGTTCTCACTTCAGAGTATCCTCTTTGAGAATTGATATGTTATGAAAACTTAGCAGTTTGGCGGGAAGACTTCTAATTATGGTACCAGCCTACAGTGTAGGTGTTATAACGTAAATGTGGTCTTCCATTCGCAGTCCAGCACAACTACTGAGTATTTGCATGTCATTGAACAAAAAACGTGGTAATTGTCCTATATTTTGTTCTTATTCTATATTGGCTCCCTCTGTTCAATATATTCAAAAACATTGATATTTACATTTCAAAGATTCCGGTAAACTTGAACAAATTTGAGGACATTGCCTTAAGGAACTATGTTTCCTGATCGACCCCTTGGTCTGTCAACCCAACCATAAACAATATATCAATAGAAAGGGTATGTTTTCCACTTTCCGGAAATTTTTTTTTCTTTTTTCCTGGCTTTTATCTAAGTAATGCAGGCCATGAGACACCAAATATGACAGTCAAGCTGTATGCTTTATATAATTGATGGGCACCAACATATTTTTAGAGCCAGTATATACACGACAATAAATTACCCTCAAGCAAAAGAAAAAGAAATCGGCAAGTGACCTCGCTTTTTGTGTCAGTACATTTACGATTTAAGACACAAGTGTTAGGTCTAGGAACGAATGAAGAGGCACTCAAGATGGTTGCACTCATCAAAGCGCGTAAAACATTTTTACTGTGGCCTCAAGATCGAAGTATGAAAATTGGGCCAATTTATTTCATTGGCTCTTAGGAGTGACACTTTATAGATTTTACTCTGTCTAACGCCAAACGATTTTACTCCTCAATTCGGGCCATTTTAGGAGTCAATGGATTAAATGCAAGACAAGAGATGAATATTTTGAAAATGTAGCCGGTGTATCATTACGACTGTGACAGTCTGTGTAAGTGGCGCTTTTTTTTTCGATCAGCTAAAACAACACTGGTCTTAAAAGTTCACGTATTTTAGCATTTCAGTCATGTTTCTGGATCTTGAAGAAGAACGTTGTTATGGTCAAAAACAGCCATGACAAAAAGAAGACACAAACTGGGTCATCGGTCATTATCGACTTCTCATCACGCTTGATCAGTGACACTTTGTTTCGTAACATAAGGATACATAACGAGCGAGAACAAGAGGTGATGAGGTTAGCGCTTAGAAAGACCTTTAGCCAGATATTATGAAGTAGATTTACAAGAAAGGTAAGAGGAAACTTTACCTGTCTCAGGCTATGGTAAACATGTGTTCACATGGCAAGCGTTAAAGCGAAAGAAAAGCTTGGAAGCCATTTTTGCCATTTCCATTTCGATGCCTTTGTGTTGCCACACCTCAACCATGACAAGGCAGACGTTAAGAAAACAAAATTAACAGAGATGAAGATAAAATAAAATTAGAAGAAAACTGGGGCAAGAGAACGCATAGAACTTACTATAATAGTACACTTCCTTTGTCTCGATAATGTAAAGAGACTGTCTTCAACAAAGAAATATCCGCAATATCACGCAAGCAATTGCCTTACACGTCTCCTCGTAATTGACATGAGTATGTTTCAGAATTGTATCTTAGCATGCTAAATACAGGATGAACTTCAGTGATGCAGTTTTAGTTGGCCAGGAAACAACATTATGCCACCTAATTGACATGACGAGAATAATAGAGCCGTTGGCAAAATGCTTCATGCATAATTTTCTATCTGTGCATAGTTGACATACATACATACATACATACATACATACATACATACATACATACATACATACATACATAAGTCTTTATTTAACAATGCAAGACCGACGTCCTGACGTGGACCTGCTTAACTACAGCTAATTAAATACAATTACATTAAAATATAAAATTAAAATTAGGAAAACAAAGTGTAAGTTTCTTCTTAATTACAATAATAATTAGATACATTTAAAAATACAAAACATACATAATAAATTAGTATCTAAAAGTATAAAAAGTCATTATTTTTCATTGAAACACAACAGGAGCATCTGGCAAAATTTATGCTATTCAGAAGATGCTTGTTCGCCTTAAGTCCAATCTACAAGGATCTTAAGTTTGCACATTCCTTGCACACTGATGGCGATTTTTCTTCGTACTTTCTGGCTTAGTTTAACCATAGACTAAACATAGCTATGGTTTAACAAAACAAATCACCTTGAATCGACGTCTTAGTGTTTTTGAAAGATCGCCCACCGGACAGTTTATTAATGATAAAATCACATCACATGCAAGTTTCTTAAGCATCACGAACACTATGTTTTGTTTTTACTTTCAAAATGAGCGTGGGTACTTTGCAAGAAACCGTTGAGGGTAAAATTAAGATCGATTTTCGAAGAGAAATTGCCACCCTGAATTGCTGAAAGGAAGAGCTCGGCCTTATCTATCCTAAGAATGGAGTCGGACTGATCCACCACGAAAGTTCTCCTGCTACATACGGGGCTGTAAAACTTCTAAAAGTTATAAATTTCTGCAATATTAAACGTCGAGCGCTATATTCGTCACACGATCTCGTAAAAGGTGTAGTTAACTGTACCGTAAATGGAAAGCTAAAGGTTTACGAGACTTCTAGAACTTAGAACTTTAGAAGTTTGCACTTACGACCGTTTTATCTAGAATGCTATATAACTATAACTAGAGCGGTTCTAGAATGCGATATCTAGAACTTTAAATTATAATGTCAACCATTTTAATTTATATTTAATCACGCACTATATAGAGCTCTTTTAACTAGAGCAGTTCTAGAATGCTATAGGACTTTCTAATGTCAAGACCTGCACCTTTATACAGGTTAAGTGTTCGATAAATTTCAAGCGAGTTCCGGTAGTGTTGGTTTACTGGCTACTGAACCATACACCCTAAGCTGCTATATGCTGCAGTTGTTGTAGTAACGCCGACTTTGATAGTCTAAGGAACACCTTATCTTACATTCATAATGTGATAAATTCAAGTGTAGTTAATTTTCATTGATTGTCATTCCACTCACCAAAGTTAAGTCCAAGAGATTACCAGAAATTGTTACGTATGCTCACAAGGGCAACTCTGCGAAATTTACCAAATTCTTGGTTTCTTTTTCCTCGGTGAGAACATCTGTTCCTATGGAATTTCCTTGTGATGTAGCCAGAACATTCTCATCTACTGCAGGACGTTGCTACATTCAGAAATAATGTTCAGTGAGAAGACCTGAGAATATCCAAATAAACTGGGTTGGACGGTATATCTCCTTGGATTCTCCAAGAGTGCGTAGACGGGAATTATCGTAACCTCTATTGAACTATGGTGTTAAAGTCGTCAAGTAAAAAAGTTCCCTCATCACGAAAAGATCTAATGTCATTCCTGTTTCCAAAGCCAATGCTAAGGTTGTAGTTCAAGATTATCGATCATTCCATCACTATGATACTGTACACTCCCATAAGGCTCCCTGACAGACTGGAAGTTTGAGTTTGTGAGGGGACGCTTGTGTGACCCACTTAGTGGTGTTACGCTATCAATGATTAAAAGCTCCACAGCAGATGAAGGCAGGTATGTAGATGTTGTTTCCCTGGTTTTCGCCAAGGCATTTGACTGAAGGACGCACGGCATACTGTCACAAAAGTTGTGTAACGATGCACATTTAAATTGTGTCGGGAAAGATGATCTCAACAACCGAGAACAGAGAGTTGTCATAGAAAAAAGGAAGCTATTTGATCCGTTATTCGAGCGGGTGTACTTCAAGGCTCCTTATAATGTCTATATATCGTTTGCGTTTCCCCGGTTCATATCAGTGGAATGCAAACGCAAGAGGCAAGAGGCTAGGTTGTGGTTGCTAGGTAATGTAGATTTGAGATTTAAAAAATTGTCCACTGCCAATTAAGCACGAAACGTTTTCACGTTCTTCCACACGTTGATGACTAAAAATTTTCTCGTTTTGTCTTTTTCAAAGCACACAAAGTCCTTTGGAACTGGGAAGTTCCGCTAGAAAAGCAGTCCCTATATTGACAGCAAGTATCCTATCGCTCTCTTTCGTCTTGTTTCCGAATCAAAATGCTCGTGCGCCTGGTAAAGTTCGCCGTTGTGATGCTCCTGTGGTTGGCTTGTTTCTTCGTGCTAATTTCGTTGTCAGGTAAATTATGCTGTTTACTTAAAAGGGTCAATTTATTATAGGACGAGAACTGTGACCTAAGAATAAACATGTCATTTAACCAGCTGGGAGGTCCGTATTGGGAAACAGGGAGCTTAAGCACGCGAGTTTTTTTAGACGCGGACGGCAACCGGAAGAGAACTTTGCCCGAGGCCGCAGGCGAGGACGGTACTCAAGACAAAGGGCACAATGAGATGCAGCTATTTTTGAATACCGCTCTCTCGCGCAACTGGAGAAAGATGAGAGGTGAACATTAGCGAGCTTAAGTACGCGGCAACCGGAAGAGAGAATTTCACGTGCCAGGACAGTGGTGTCTCTCAGACTTTTATACTAATCATCTCTAATGGGCAATATAAATGTGATTGTGTGAAAACAAGTTAAAAGGGAAAACAGCTCACTTCCGTTTGTTTCCCGCGTCTCAAAAACACGCGTGCTTAAGCTCCCTTTTATTGCATCCATGTCTACTCCACTTTTACCATAATTGCTTTTGGTTAAAAGCCGATCTGTTTCGTCAGGAGCCCATTAGTAGAGTGCTCTCTGATATCTCGTGGGAGATCTTTATGGATACCCCTGCCTTCTTTCCCTAACTCTAATCTGCACCTGCTATATCAAAGGCCTTTCATTGACTCAGATTTAGAACGCTTTTAAAAACATAGGTTTCTTAATTAATTATTCCTGATAACGACCGCACGCGAAGTTTCAAGTTTGGTTTAAGTGACACACACTGTGCGCAGGGGATAAAGGTCGATTTTATTGAAAATTCAACAACAAAAAATATGCTTAAAAGAGGGGAAAGACATTTTCCGTTAATGATTTCCGCATGAAATTTTCAAAAGCACTACATAAATATCTTGCTCTGGGAAACAGGGTAACTTCAGTATACCAATTAAGTCGCCCGAGAGCAGACTTACTTGTTTGGTGCATCGAGCTAGTATTGGGGACTTTAAACGTGATATTTTAACGCCAATTACCAATCCATGTTACACGAGACAACTTTTAACACAACTTTGTTGCGGCAACGGTATGTTATACACGAGACGATTTTTAACGCAACATTGCTTGCAACATCTGAGCCCACATATATCGTTCTCTGTGATGCATTCTGGGACAATGTTACGTCAAAAGTCAACGGCGGGGGTGTTACACGCACCAACTCAAACAAAATTCGGGCATTAATATTGTAGATTTTTGAAAGCGAGTCAAAAACTTTCAACTTGTTGGAGACAGCGTTTTACGCAGCGATGTTGCGATAAAAAAACGGCTCGTGTAACATTACCTTAAGATCTACGACGGCCACGTAGACGAAAACGTCACCCCAAAATATAACTTTGCACTACCGTAAGTTTTTCGTGCTAAGTCAATCTAGTTCGCGACTTAGAATGGGGCGAAGTATCCTAAAAATAAATTGGTACAAGGGGTTTCAGAGTAAAAATAGAGACTAAAAGATTCACATTTGTACACTCGGTGTTGTCGTCGAAGCTTCAAATCTTGCAATTTCACGTCGCTGTTAAAATGCGGGAGTGCCGCACGTGCAGCACGATTATTTTCCCTGTTTTAACCAATGATATGAGGGAAATTAAGCAACGACAACGGCGACGGCAACGAGGGCGTCACAAATGGACCTCTTTACATTTGTGTGCTTAGTTACCTGGCCTTTAATTGAAAGAGAGGCTAGTGTTGATAATAGCTGTGATACAGACCTCCATCCTTTTCTTGAGTTAATGATATTGTTGTCATGCTAATTAGTAAAAATTTAAATAGGAAAAGCAGTGAGGTTTCTATCAAAACAAGGTCACCTCCAGCCACATCTCCATTCATAGGCTTGGTAACTAAGCACACAACTGTAAAATGGACTATTTGCTCATTTGCTAAGCCTCATTTACACTAGCAAGTTTTCCTTGACAAGTTTTCCTTGGTAGTGTAAATGGAAAATGTGACAAGTTTTCCATGACAAGTTCACTGGACAAGTAATTTACACTAGCAAATATCACCCTTCACAAGTTCCTAGTTCACAAACTAGCGTGCTAGTTTTTCAACAAGGACACTTGTCAAGGAAAAAATTAACATTTACACTGCCAAGGAAAACTTGCCATGGAAAACTTGCTACTGTAAATGAGGCTTTCTTCAGTCACAAAAGTAACAGCTTTCCACGCCCTACACGTGCGTGTTTCATTTTTGTCCATTTCTTTGCCGTCGTCTGCAAAACAACCACGTGAAATACCCAAATTTGAGGTTTTATCAAGGATTTCAGCACTTGAGGATAAATTTTCATTTTTCCCCCTAAATTAAGCGCCGTACCGACCAGTGTCGTTCTAGAGGAACTACCACACCCTTGTCATATTAAAAAGGCTGAAATAGTCACGAAGTGATTACAATAACGCGAATTTGTAATTTGAGATGCATGACGTTCTCGCTGCCGTCGCGTCGCAACTACGTCGTAGATCTTAAAGTCCCTATTTTGGCGGCGTAGCCACTGCCGCCATGTGAGCCACCAGTGTGACTTTCTCACACCCTTGCGGCTCCGCTGCCAAAATACTTAATCAATACCACAAACAAGGCTAATGAATTAACAAGCGAACGATCGTCATATGTTGTTTTTTGAGAAGCAGGAGGGTAACTTGAAAAGGATCCAATTTGTACGTTTCAGGCAAATTTAGCTTCTATCGATGTTTTTGTGATAAAAGGTTTTTAAAGTGGACTTGTTTTCGGTCTCTCAGGAATCAATAAAAAGTACACCACAATATCAAAAGCTATCCACACAAAGGTAAGTTGTGTGTCATCTTTTCTTAAAATCGGTCCTGCATGGAATTCGTTCCTGATTACCCTGAAACAATGAAAAATCACAATATATGTGTTCCTCACCATATCTGCTCGTTAGATAGATAGAGTTCAAGAACAAATCATTCTTCAGGGACGTTTCATTGCTCAAACTATTAGTTAACTCGTTCCACAATTTGGCTCCAGTAGATGCAAAACCAATTTCATATTAGTTAGTGCGATTTTTTGGAACTTAAGTTTGTTTCTGAGCCCATGCAAACCAGCCATCTGTGTGTCACCTATTGTGTCCCAAACAATAGGCGAATCTTTGCTGACGTCATTGTTTAAATTTTGTCTCATTAACAGAGTTTCCTGACGGAAAGCACTGTGCTATTTCCATATTCACTTCAAAAGGTAAAAGAACGTGTTAACCTTGGTTAAATCTCCAATCACAAGCCTTTTAGCTTTGATAACGAGCGAATTATTAGCCATGAACAACTGTGCAAAAGCTCTAATGAGCCCATTCAAACTTTTGTAAAATTCTGAATTTTCTTCATTACTCAGAGATGATCTGGTAAAACTGCGCTCAAAGTTTCAGAGATAGCTCATTATGCAATGGACTCTCAATACTCAGTACTGCTTTTTTGGCTGGTAGATTAGAAAACGATGGGCTTATGCCACTGAATGAGGCAAAAATTGTAAGCAAAGATTCCCCTATACAACAGTTTGTAAACAAAGGCTTTATTATTGTACCATGCAGTCAGGTTTTATAATCTTAGGACAGGTTTCATCCTTTTCACCGAACTTAAAAGGAATCTCGGCAGAAAAACAATTAGGGCTAAAAATGGTTTTTTACACCTGTAAGTAAAACCGGTTTTAAAGTCTTAAACGTGGTGATTTGAACACCTTCTCGAGAGCTTTACCCCTTATAAAAATTCAGTTGCATTCTTTTGCTTGAGGAAAATTTAATAAATGTCCGTCTGTCAATGTTCTTGTTCGCAGACTTGAGCGGCTTGGTAAGTAAGAGACCAAATGTTCAGGACACTCATAGTTGTACACAATTTTGGAGATGAGTTCAGTAAAAACGAAGAAATCTCCCACATTTCCTTAACGTCAAAATAACTTCATCATACGACTGAAGGACACTATCAATATTATGACGTCAGAGCGAAGTTAAATATATGTTATTCGCCAGCTGGGAGGTCCTTTTGGCAAAAAACTGTGACCGAGTTCTTGAAAATGCTGCCCGAGGCTACAGGCCGAGGGCAGCTTTTTCAAGACCGAGGTCGCGGACCGACCCTTAGCTGGTAAATGACTTTTTTTTTTTTCCTCGCTCTTGCTCTCTCTCCTTTCCTCTCTGAAATCACTTGTTTAATTGTTGACTCGCACCGCGCTTGATACCTAATGTAGTATTAAAGCGACTTACAAACTGAACGTTTCAAAGAGCAATATTTTTATTTGAATTCTATTTCCATACTTCTGTATGTAAATGGATTCGGTGTCAAAAAAATAGAAATTTAAAGTCATCACACAAGCCCACAAAACCAAGGCTAGGATTTCGCCCGCCGGGCCGGTGAGAAAATTCCACTCCTTCCCGGAACCAATCAGATTAAACCAGTTTTCAATGATAGTTCAACTGGCGTACTCCGGCTCTAAACAACAGAAAATTACAGAAGTTACATAAAATCAATTTCTCTTAGTACGCCATGTTGATGTTTTGACCACGCAGTAAGTAAGAAATTTTCGCGGTAAACATTGTGCAAAAAACATAGCGGCAACCCGGCATTTTAAAACTACATTCAAACCCTACGTTTGGGAACAACGTGGAAAAGTATCAACTTTAAAACTTTGAAACATGCTCACAAGGTCATTAACTATAGTTTAGGCCCAAAACCCTTTTTTAGTCGAGATTGCCTTTAATTTGAGTGGGCTGCCATAATGCAGAAAAATCTTTTCGAAACTCTTCCTTGACACGGAAACGTTTGTTAACAACCTAATTGCTTTACTTTTAAATATTTTAATTACCTTTTAACACTTTTTCCATGTAAATCTCCTCAGGCACTCAGATAGGTTTTTCTTACGCCTGAGATAACTTCTCTAAAAGAGAAACTATTTTCGTTACCCATGCACAGTTTCAAACTACTCTAATTCTTTATCTTGTTTCTAAATCTACATATGCAGAAGACCGACGTCCAAGCT
>NC_090870.1:47347601-47362601 GCF_036669935.1 Montipora foliosa
ATCACGGGAACATTAGAACCCATAAATGAGACAGCTTCCAACGTCAGTGGCTTCATAGCTCAGTTGGTTAGATCGTCGCACCGAGGTCACGGGTTTAAATCCCGTTGAAGTCCTGAATTTTTCAGGCTTCGTCTCTACGCAATTGCTAAAATTGCGTTCATAACTGCGAAGATCGTAACTGCATTTGATTTCATATCCGCAGTTCAATATATGATTCATTTCATACATCATTTCGTTACCGGTAATTTGTTACACTAAAAGTCATAGTCTTCCTAAATTGATTAAAACCAGGAGCCCAAAACCTGGAGCCTGCAACTCTAATACTTGGTTCACGTAACTGCATTTTCACAGATCAATGCAAGTCATTTTTAGACGAATTCTGAAATAAGATTTGGCTTGCGCGAGTGCCTATTCTCAATCACATGGGTAACAACTTCGCGTGCAAGACTTGTGATTGGCTGGAAAGGTCTGGTTTCGCGGAAAAATCAATCTAACAATAAATCGGTTTGAAAAAAACGCTCCTATTCATTGGCTCCTGTAAAAACCTAAAACATGCCCTCCCCCCTCAAAAAGGATAGTGCAGAACACTTCATGCGAAAAAAAAAATTGCTCCAAGGCCAATGGGGGGAAAACATCCATGCGAGCTGAAAAATTCTTATTTCATGACATGTAATAGTGAAGCTCCACATATTATAGACATTGGAGATCATGGGGAGTGCAAACCAATGGTCACTTGATATGGCGTCGTAGATGACGCCATACACCCTATAAAGAACAATACCTCGGGAAGGAAACATCGTTAGATAATCCTTGAAACTTGTAAAAAGTTAATAATCCTTGAAACTTGTGCAAAGTTATTACAGTATGTTGGAAGGCCAAGAGGAGGTAAATATCATAGACCATTTTTGCAGGTACGGCGGCCATTCTTTTATTTCAAATAGCTATTATGGGATGCACAGGGCGCAAATACATATTAATTTGCCTACTAAGCATCCCATAATGTCTTTCGAAACAATAGAAATCAAAATGGCCTTCGTATCTGCAAAAAGGTCTATGGCCACCTAGTATGACGCCAGTGATTACGTCATCAAAACTAATATCGATCTCGAGAAGAAAACATTAGCAGCCACCCAAACTTGGGCAAAGTTGTTTGGGGTCAAACATGGACACGTGCCATTATATCTGGTCTGAGAGGTCCACTTTTAGGCAGTGTGTAAGTCTTAATATAAGAAAAAAGCTACTCTGTCACTTATGTTGGTTGCCAGCAGACACTGAAACAACTACTACTGCGGTGTACGATCCCCCGGGGGACGGTAGTAGCAAGTCTGCAGCTTTCTGTCCGCATCTGAGTAAACTTGGAATTTGCCGACCCCTGGAAACTATGCTCTACAAGGTCATAGAATATCTAGCTAGACAGAAAAAAATGAATTTTCCAATTTAGAGACATTATCAGTGTTTTCTGCACCACGAGGAGTTACTCTACCTAATATGCATGGCCCACTACAGATCTTTCGGGATAAGATGACATTGTATATATACAGCAGCTAGTTTATTCAACTTTGAGATATGTCAACGTTGAAGTCCTGCATTTTTCATGCTTCTCTACGCAAGTGTTAAAATTACAATACACTAAAAAACGTTCTCTGGCTAAAATTTTGAAAAGAATATAAGCTTTCGGCTGTCGATCTACAGCCTTCCACGGATAAAACGTTGAATGTAAATTAGTGAAATATATACAGAAAAGGCGAGATAAAAATGATAAAAAGAACAGAGTAAAGGTATGAAAAATGGTGGCTATTGTTTAAAAAGAATTTTATACTGATTAGGAATCGGCTTAAAGTTATTGTCAGCATGCTTGGTAGAAGAGGTGTGTCAGGCCTCTAGAGTTTTCCTAACACGAAAAAGAGCCTTTGTCGATAACTCGAGAATGATTGAAATCAATGCGATGACCGAAAGACCACGCATGTTTCGCAATGTTTGACCCATTAGCACATGTTTTTACATTCCTAACGTGTTCTTTCTTGCGGGTTTCAAAGCAACGGCCAGTTTCACCTATATAACACCAATCACAATCGGCACAGGGTATTTTATAAACCACGTTGGGTTGGTGTTCAATAGCTGGTCTGAATTTAGGAGAAAAGGAATTCTTGTTGTAAAGTCTTGAGGGGCTTATTTACAACTCGGATATCGTGTCTTCGAAGAATTCTTGTTAGAGGTTGCGTAACACCATTGATAAAAGGAAGGACAGCAAAACCGTTAGGGTTCTCTTGAGGCGCAAAACCATTTAAAAAAAACATGGCAACCAATTCTTCAGGTGAAGGGATGGCATGTGTGGGTGGTTTGGAAAATTCTGCTTTAAGATATTGGAAATAACAAAGGAGGGATAGTTGTTGGCTCGTAGAGCATCAAAGACGTGATTGATTTCGGTATTTTCCCTTGCGGTGTACTTGGGAGTTTAATTGCGCGGTGTAGAGGGTCTCAGCTGTGCTGATCTTGTGGCGTTGGTTGTGGTGAGAAGAAAAGTCTAAATATCTGTCCGTGTGAGTTGCTTTGCGGTAAACATCAATAGTGATCGTGTTATCCTTGCGAGAAACCAAAGTATCCAAGAAGGCGATCTGTTGGTCAGATCCCTGTTCAATAGTGAATGAGATGTGTGGATCGATGGAATTAAGTGTAGTATGAAAAGAGTTAACAGCATCTCTTTTGATGATGCAGAAGCTATCATCCACGTAGCGTTTCCATACTTTAGGTTGTACTTCAGACATTCACTAATTTACATTCAACGTTTTATCCGAGGAAGGCTGTAGATCGACAGCCGAAAGCTTATATTCTTTTTCAAAATTTTTAGCCAGAGAACGTTTTTTATTGTATTTTAATATGCCTAATCCTGGCTGCGCTTCAATTTTTAATGCTAAAATTACGTTCATAACTGCCAGGATCATGGCTTCATATATCATTTCATTCGTTGAGATCTGTGTTGTTTCATCTCTGGGCGTCGGTGCACAACATAATTTTTAACGATTATCTTCCATCCCTTTATCGACGGTCTATATTGGCCACTACTCAGAAAACCAGGGGGAACATTAACTCAGACCTTCTCCCAATGGCATTGATGTTCTTCCTCAGGACAGTGAATCAGCTCATAGAGGTGACAAGTTTGCTCGGACCCCGGAGATCGCCACGATCTAGATGAAAATGCAATGTCGTTGATTAGCAATGATTCCGCAGTTACTAGTCATCTTGATGCGGTCAAGACATGCCACGACAAGATAACCCTGAACAAGAATTCCCACTAGATAACGCCACCACAGGTTCGCTTAGTTGCGTAGAGCAAGGGACAACAACAACCTCTAGGAATGTCAGTTCGATCGACAGACTGGTCAACGAAATCGTTTTGAAGGAACTAGAATCTGCAACTAGTATTGCTGTCCGACATCGGGTGTTTCGTGGCATCATCCATATCGCTGCTGTGTGTATGCGCTTTCGAGAGGTCCTGAAGACGCTTAGCAACATGCTGCATCGGTTATTTAATATTGTCAATTTTGGGAAGTGCCAGAAGACTTAGTCTAATGCGTAAGTTCGGGCCTGGCAGTAGACTAGACCCTAAAAAACTAGCATTGCTGGGAAAAGAAAAAGAAAAATGCCAGGACGCCTCTTCATTGGAGATTTTTCAAGCTATCAGGCGCACATATTTAGCTCTTCAATAGAATTTTATTGGAAAATAGAAAATAGAAAGAGTTTTTGGATAACAACTCAAAAAAATGCTTGGCCTTGTTAAAAAAAAACAAATACAATGAAATTCGACCAAGAATGCAATCTTAGTGACATGAAGGGACTCTGTAAGACCTTTTTGTGTTTTCATTGCCAGTAGACATCGGTAGTAAAGTTGACATATAGTGGATCACCACGGTCAAATATTTGTAAAACTCTAGAAGCGAAACAACCTTTATCGTCCGGCACTTCAGTGTATCCTCTTTGAGAATTGATATGTTATGAAAAATTTAGCAGTTTGGCGGGAAGACTTCTAATTATGGTACCAGCCTACAGTGTGGGTGTGATAACGTAAATGTGGTCTTCAGTTCGCAGTCAGCACAACTACAGAGTATTTGCAAGCCATTGAACAAAAAACGTGGCAAGTTCTTATCTATATTGGCTCCCGCTGTTTCAATATATTCAAAAACATTCATATTACATTTCAAAGATTCCGCTAAACGAGAAAAAATTTAAGGACATTGCGTTAAGGAACTATGCTTCCTGATCGACTCCTTGGTCTGTCAACCAACCATAAACAATATATCAAAAGAAAGCGTTTGTTTTTTCACTTTCCGGAAATCTTTTTTTCTTTTTTCCTGGCCTTTATCTAAGTAATGCATGCCATTAGACACCAAATATGACAGTCAAGTTGTATGCTTTATATAATTGATGGGAACCAACATATTTTTAGAGCCAGTATATACACGACAATAAATTACCCCCAAGCAAAAGAAAAAGAAATCGGCAACTGACCTCGCTTTTTTGTGACACTTTATAGATTTTACTCTGTCTAACGCCAAACGATTTTACTCCTCAATTCGGCCCATTTTAGGAGTCAATGGATTAAATGCAAGACAAGACATGAATATTTTGAAAATGTAGCCGGTGTATCATTACGACGTGACAGTCTTGTATCCGTTTTGCCTGTGTAAGTGGCGCTTTTTTTTCTTGTCAGCTAAAACAACACTGGTCTTTAAAATGCACGTATTTTAGCATTTCAGTCATGTTTCTGGATCTTGATAAGAACGTTGTTATGGTCAAAAACAGCCATGACAAAAAGAAAACACAAACTGGGTCATCGGTCATTATCGACTCCTGATCACGCATGATCAGTGACACTTTGTTCCGTAACATAAGGATACATAACGAGCGAGAACAAGATGTGATGAGGTTAGCGCTTAGAAAGACCTTTAGCCAGATATTATGAAGTAGATTTACAAGAAAGGTAAGAGGAAACTTTACCTGTCTCAGGTTATGGTAAACATGTGTTCACATGGCAAGCGTTTAAAGCGAAAGAAAAGCTTCGAAGCGATTTTTGCCATTTCCATTTCGATGCCTTTGTGTTGCCACACCTCAACCATGACAAGGCAGGAACGTTAGAAAACAAAATTAACAGAGATGAAGATAAAATAAAATTAGAAGAAAACTGGGGCAAGAGAACGCATAGAACTTACTATAACAGTACACTTCCTTTGTGTCGGTAATCTAAAGAGACTGTCTTCGACAAAGAATATCCGCAATATCGCGCAAGCAATTGCCTTACACGTCTTCTCGTAATTGACATGAGTATGTTTCAGAATTGTATCTTAGCATGCTAAATACAGGACGAACTTCAGTGATGATGAAGTTTTGGTTAGCCGGGAAACAACATTATGCCACCTAATTGACATGACGAGAATAATAGAGCCGTTGCCAAAAGGCATCATGCATAATTTTCTATCTGTGCATAGTTGATGTCTACATACATACATACATACCTACATACATCTTTATTTAACAATGCAGGTTAACCGTGAATTGGCAAGACCGACGTCCTGATGTGGACCTGCCTAACTACAGCTACTTAAATACAATCACCAGTAAATATAAAAATAAAATTAGAAAATTAAACAAAGTGTAAGTTTCTTCTTAATTACAATAATAATTAGATACATTTAAAAATACAAAACATAAATAATAAATTCGTATCTAAAACTATAAAAAGTCATTACTTTTCATTGAAACACAACAGGAGCCTCTGGAAAATTTATGCTATTCAGAAGATGCTTGTTCGCCTTAAGTCCAATCTTAAACGATCTTAAGTTTGCACATTCCTTGCACACTGATGACGATTATTTTCTTCTTCGTACTTTCTGGCTTAGTTTAACCATAGTTTATGCTATGGTTTAACAAAACAATCACCTTGAATCGACGTCTTGGTGTTTTTAAAAGATCGCCCACACGACAGTTTTCCTCGAGCTTCGCTCTCGGAAAACTGTTCGCTTCTCGGAACAGATAATGTCCGCGGACAAATATCCGAGCATATTTTCGCGCCAAATGAAGGCTATTGTTTATGTATTCTCCAAGAGTGCGTAGACGGGAATTATCGTATCTCTACTGAACTATGGTGTTAAAGTCGTCAAGTAAAAAAGTTCCCTCATCACGAAAAGATCTAATGTCATTCCTGTTTTCCAAAGCCAATGCTAAGGTTGTAGTTCAAGATCATCGATCATTCCATCACTGTGATACTGTACACTCCCTTAAGGCTCCATGACAGACGGGCAGTTCGAGTTTGTGAGGGGACGCTAGCGTTACCCACTTATGTTGTCACGCTATCAATGATTAAAAGCCCCCACACAGATGAAGGCAGGCATGTAAATGTTTGGTTTCCTGGTTTTCGCCAAGGCATATGACTGAAGGACGCATGGCATACTGTCACAAAAATTGTGTAACGATGCACATTTAAATAGTGTCGGGAAAGGTGATCTCAACGACCGAGAACAGAGAGTTGTCATAGAAAAAAAGGAAGCTACTTGATGTGCTATTCGAGCGGGTGTACTTCAAGGCTCCCTTATAATGTTTTTATATCGTTTTGCGTTTCCCCGGGTTCATATCAGTGGAATGCAAACGCAAGAGGCAAGAGGCTAGGTTGTGGTTGCTAGGTAACGTAGATTTGAGATTTAAAAAATTTGACCACTACCAATTAAGCACGAAACGTTTCACTCGTTGATGTAATAAATAGCGGCATTGACTAAAAATTTTCTCGTTTTGTCTTTTTCAAAGCAGACAAAGTCCTTCGGAACTGGGAAGTTCCGCTAGAAAAGCAGTCCTCATATTCTGACAGCAAATCCTATCGCTCTCTTTCGTTGTTTTCCGAAGCAAAATGCACGCCTGCCAGGTAAACTTCACCGTTCTGATGCTCCTGTGGTTGGCTTGTTTCTTCGTGCTAATTTCGTTGTCAGGTAAATTATGCTGCTTACTTTATTAAAAGAGAACCGTGGACCTAAGAATAAACATGTCATTTAACCAGCTGGGAGGTCCGTATTGGACACAGGGAGCTTATGCACCCGAGTTTTTTGAGACGTGGATGGGCAACCGGAAGAGAACTTTGCCCAAGGCCGCAGGCGAAGACGGTACTCAAGACAAAGGCACAATGAGATGCAGCTTTTTTTGAATACCGCTCTCCTCGCACAACGGTAAAAAGATGAGAGGTGAACATTAGGGAGCTTAAGTACGCGCGTTTTTCAGACGCGGACGGCAACCGGAAGAGAAAATTTCACGTACCAGGACAGAGTGGTGTCTCTCAGACTTTTATACTAATCATCTCTAATGGGCAATGTAAATGTGATTGTGTGAAAACAAGTTAAAAGGGAAACAGCTCACTTCCAGTTGCTTCCCGCGTCTCAAAAAACGCGCGTGCTTAAGCTCCCTTTTATTGCACTCATGTCTACTCCACTTTTACCATAATTGCTATTGGTTAAAGCCGATCTGTTTCGTCAGGAGCCCATTAGTAGCGTGCTCTCTGATATCTCTGGGAGATATTTTATGGAAACCCCTGCCTTCTTTCCCTAACTCTAATATGCACCTGCCTATATCAAAGGCCTTTCATTGACTCAGATTTTGAACGCGTTTAAAACATAGGTTTCGTAATTAATTATACCTTATAACGAAAGCGAAATTCGATCAAATGATGAAACGATGCAAACATTGTTGTTCGTTAAAAATCTTGGCAAACATGTTCTTTTTTAAACATGCTACAGAACCTAGTTTCCTAAGTCAATATGTATACTATTCCACAGTCTTGTTGCCGAAACAGCGAAAGAGCGTCAACCCTCTGTTTCTCTTATATATTTAGGGACAAACAGCATTCATGCTTGAGTATCTAGTGTTGCGGGAGTGCCGCTCATTATTCAAAATTAGTTTTCATTTAGATAATTTGGCAAATGCCCATTAATTCGTCCTTATACCTTATTAAGAATTTATCTATCTTATGCTGCTCATAAAACGGAATCCAAGCTAGCTTGTTTAAACAAAGCAACTGATCGTGTCATGCGATCGGCATAAGAATAACGCGTGCCGCACGTTTTTGCAATCTTAAGACCCTATAAACCGACTCTTAATCACAATTTGCTCCAACAACATTAACGTACGACATAACAGGGCGAATAATGCTATTATAAACTGAAGTCGCTGTTTAAGAGGTAGACAGGCTCGAATCGGTCAATGATTTCCGCATGAAATTTCAAAAGCACTACATATATATATTGATCTGGGAATTAGGTTAATTTCAGTCTACGAATTAAGTCGCCCGAGAGAAGCTCACTTGTTTGGTGCATCGAGCTAGTATTGGGAGTTTAAACGTGATATTTTAACGTTATTTAACGCCGATTTCCAATCCATGTTACACGCGACAACTTTTAACACAACTTTGTTGCGGCAACGGTATGTTATACACGAGACGATTTTTAAGGCAACATTGCTTGCAACATTTGAGCCCACATATATCGTTTTCCGTGATGCATTCTGGGACGATGTTACGTCAAAAGTCAACGGCGGGGGTGTTAGACGCACCAACTCAAACAAAATTCGGGCAATAATATTGTAGATTTTTGAAAGCGAGTCAAAAACTTACAACTTGTTGGAGACAGCGTTTTACGCAGCGATTTTGCGATAAAAAACGGCTCGTGTAACATTACCTTAAGATCTACGACGGCGACGTAGACGAAAACGTCACCCCAAAATATAACTTTGCTCTACCGTAAGTTTTTCGCGATAAGTCAATCTAGTTCGCACCGTAGAAGGGGACGAAGTATCCTAAAAATAAATTCGTACAAGGGTTTCAGAGTAAAAATAGAGACTAAAAGATTCACATTAATATTTGTACACACGGTGTTGTCGTCAAAACTTCAAATCTTGCAATTCACGTCGCTGTTAAAATGCGGGAGTGCCGCACGTGCAGCACGATTATTTTCCCTGTTTTAACCAATGATATGAGGGAAATTAAGCAACGACAACGGCGACGGCAACGCCAGAGCGTCACAAATAGACCTCTTTACAGTTGCGTGCTTAGTTACCTGGCCTTTAAATGAATAAGAGGTTGGTGTTGATACTTGCTGTGATACAGACCTCTATCATTTTCTTGTGTTAATGATATTGATGTCATGCTAATTAGTAAAAATTTAAATACGAAAGGCAGTGAGGTTTCTATCAAAACAAGGTCACCTCCAGCCTCATCTCCATTCATAGGCTTGGTAACTAAGCACACAACTGTAAAATGGACTATTTGCTCATTTGCTAAGCCTCCTTTACACTAGCAAGTTTCCTTGACAAGTTTTCCTTGGTAGTGTAAATGGAAAATATGACAAGTTTTCCTTGACAAGTGCACTTGACAAATAACTTACACTAGCAATATCATTCTTGACAAGTTCCTAGTTCACAAACTAGCGTCCTAATTTTTGAACAAGGACACTTGTCAAGGAAAAAATTGTCAATTTTTTTCCATTTACACTGCCAAGGAAAACTTGCCATGGAAAACGTGCTAGTGTAAATGAGGCTTTATTCAGTGACAAAAACAACAGCTTTCATTTCATTTTGTCCAATTCTTTGCCGTCGTCTAAAAAACAACATCGTGAAATACCCAAATTTGAGGTTTTATCAAGGACTTCAGCACTTGAGGATAAATTTTCATTTTTCCCCCAAATTAAGCGCCGTTCCGACCAGTGTCATTCTAGAGGAACTACCACACCTTTGTCATATTAAAAAGGCTGAAATAGTCACGAAGTGATTACAATAACGCGAATTTATAATTTGAGATGACGTTCTCACTGCCGTCGCGTCGCAACCGCGTCGTAGATCTTAAAGTCCCTATTTTGGCGGCGGAGCCACTGTATGTGAGCCACCAATGTGTCTTTCTCACACCCTTGCGGCTCCGCTGCCAAAATACTTAATCAATACAACAAACAAGGCTAATGAGTTAACAAGCGAACGATCGTGATATGTTGTTTTTTGAGGAGGGGAAGGACAACTTGAAAAGGACCCAATTTGTACCTTTCAGGCAAATTTAGCTTCTATCGATGTTTTTGTGATGAAAGGTTTTTAAAGTGGACTTGTTTTCGGTCTCTCAGGAATCAATAAAAAGTACACCACAGCATCAAAAGCTATCCCCACAAAGGTAAGTTGTGTGTGTCATCTTTTCTTAAAATCTGTCCTGCATGGACTTCTTTCCTGATTACCCTGAAACAATGAAAAATCACAATATATGTGTACCTCACCATATCTGCTTGTTAGATAGATAGAGTTCAAGAACAAATCATTCTTCAGGGACGTTTTATCGCTCAAACTATTAGTTAACTCTTTCCACAATTTGGCTCCAGTAGATGCAAAACCAATTTCATATTAGTTTGTGCGATTTTTTGGAAACTTAAGTTTTGTTTCTGAGCCCATGCAAACCAGCCATCTGTGTGTCGCCTATTGTGTCCCAAACAATAGGCGAATCTTTGCTGACGTCATTGTTTAAATTTTGTCTCACTAACAGAGTTTCCTGACAGAAGGCACTATGCCATTTCCATATTCACTTCAAAAGGTATAAAAGAACGTGTTAACCTTGGTTAAATCTCCAATCACAAGCCTTTGAGCTTTGATAACGAGCGAATTATTAGCCATGAACAACTGGGCCAAAGCGCTAATGAGCCCATTACAAACTTTTGTAAATTTCTGAATTTTCTTCATTACTCAGAGATTATCTGGTAAAACTGCGCGCAAAGTTTCCGAGATAGCTCATTATGCGATGGACTCTGAATACTCAGTACTGCTTTTTTGGCTGGTAGATTAGAAAACGATGGGCTTATGCCACTGAATGAGGCAAAAAATGTAAGCAAAGATTTCCCCATACAACAGTTAGTAAACGAAGGCTTTATTATTGTGCCAGTCAGGTTTTATAATCTTAGCACAGGTTTCATCCTTTTCAGCGACCTTAAAAGGAATCTCGGCAGAAAAACAATTCGGGCTAAAAACGGTTTTTTATACCTGTAAGTAAAACCGGTTTTAAAGTCTTAAACGTGGTGATTTGAACGCCTTCTCGAGCGCTTTACCCCTCATAAAAATTCGGTTGCATTTTTTTGCTTGAGGAAGATTTAATAAATCTGTCAATGTTCTTGTTCGCAGACTTGAGCATCTTGGTAAGTAAGAGACCAAATGTTCAGGACACTTATAGTTGTACACAATTTTGAAGATAAGTTCAATGAAAACGAAGAAATCTCCCACATTTCCTTAACGTCAAAATAACTTCATCTAACGACTGAAGGACAATACTATGACATCAGAGGGAAGTTAAATATATGTTATTCGCCAGCTGGGAGGTCCTTTTGGCAAAAAACTGTGACCGAGTTCTTGAAAATGCTGCCCGAGGCTACAGGCCGAGGGCAACTTTTTCAAGACCGAGGTCACGGACCGTCCCTTAGCTGGTAAATGACTTATTTGTTTTTTTTTTTTCTTCTCTCTCTCCCTTCCTCTCTGAAATCACTTGTTTAATTGTTGACTCGCACCGCGCTTGATAGCCAATGTAGTATTAAAGCGACTTCCAAACAGAACGTTTCAAAGGGAAATATTTTATTTGAATTCTATTTCCATACTTCTGTAAGTAAACGGATTCGGTGTCAAAAAAATTTAAGGTCATCACACAAGCCCACGAAACAAAGGCCAGGATTTCGCTCGCCGTGAGCGGGCCGGTGAGAAAATTCCAGTCGTTCCCGGAACCAATCAGATTGCAGGATTTGTTCAATTCCACCCCCTCACGCACTGAAAAAAAAAGATATGTATTAAACCAGTTTACAATGATAGTTCAACCGGCGTACTCCGGCCTTAAACAATAGAAAATTACAGAAGTTACATAAAATAAATTTCTCTTAGTATGCCATGTTGATGAATGTTTTGAACACGCAGTAAGTAAGAAATTTTCGCGGTAAACATTGCGCAATAAACATAGCGGCAACCTGGCATTTTAAAACTACATTCGAACCCTACGTTTGGGAACAACGTGGAAAAGTATCAACTTTAAAACTTTGAAACATGCTAAGAAGGTCATTAACTATAGTTTAGGCCCAAAACTCTTTTTAAGCCGAGATTGCCTTTAATTTGAGTGCTGGGTTGCCAGAATGCGGAAAAATCTTTTCGAAACTCGTCGTTGACACAGAAACGTTTGTTAACAACCTAATTGCTTTACTTTTAAATATTTTAATTACCTTTTCCATGTAAATCTCCTCAGGCACTCAGATAGGTTTTTCTTACGCGTGAGATAACTTCTCTAAAAGAGAAACTATTTTCGTTACCCATGCACAGTTTCAAACTACTCTAATTCTTTATCTTGTTTCTAAATCTACATATGCAGAAGACCGACGTCCAAGCTTTGGAAGAGAAACAAAGGGAGAGACAAGATCATCTTAAGAAATATTGCAAATCGCACAATCTTATCCATTTTAACGGAACTATTGACCGCAAAAAGTTGGCATATTTAATGGTAAACGAGAAGTATAAAGTACTGTATTGCTATATCCCTAAGGTGGCGTGTACTCAGTGGAATAAAGTATTTTTGGCTCTCAAAGAACGCCCGAATGTCCACCTTGACATTCACAATCCAGGAAACTACAAGTGGCTTAATAAAGGTTATTCTGACGAGGAAATTAAATGGAGGCTCCAAACTTACTTCAAATTTGTATTCGTTCGTGAGCCTTTCGAAAGGTTGCTGTCAGCCTACCAAGACAAGTTTGTTGAGACGCCAGATATACATTACATGGAAAGATATGCAACCAAGATTATAGACAACTTCAAGCACTACACAGATCGCAGTTCAGACAAAGAGTTAACATTTAAGAAATTCATATACTACATAACGAGCATTGGGTTCAACAACGATCGTCACTGGGCAACGTACGAAAGGCTCTGTCTTCCTTGCCATATACAGTACCACTTCATTGGTCATTTCAACGACATGCAAGAAGAAGCTCGGTACGTTCTCCGACGGACAGGAATGGACAAAGAAGTGACTTTTTCGCCTTTTCTTAGCCATAATACGTCGAGTAAAATGCTGGCGAATTTCGCTACGATTCCCAAAGCTAAGATTCTTCAGCTTGCTAAGCTCTTTGAGAAGGATTATCAAATGTTCAATTACCCCTTTCCAGGAGTTCTGTCAGACCTTCTGGGAGATATTACGAGTTAAGATTTATACTCGCTAAACACTGAGGAAAATGGAACGTTCAATTAACATTTTTAGGAAGGGAAAGGAACTTTATTCAAGTGTCTAGTCTTCTTAGCGCTGGAGCACTAATTCACTACTTGCACAAACCCCATAATACACCTCTTTTAGCCCCAAAAAATCTGCATAGGCATTGTTTTCGGCTTCTCTTGGGACATTTTCATGTCCCAGGAGAAATTGCAAACAATGGTTATTCAAAAGTTTTGGGGGTTAGTAGAGGTGTATTATGGTATATATGGTATTATGAACCTTACGGCGCCTGCACTCTCCTCCTGCTAACATGAATACGCCAATTACAGGCCCTTTTTATTGTTCTTCACCAAAACCAATGAGAAGACACTTTGTTTCAGGATTCCCCAGAGTTCTTCTCCCCCTCAGTCAAGAGAGGATCTCTGAGGTCGAGGTTGCTGGGTCCTGAAAATAGCGTCTTGTATTTCTCTTAATAACAAACCTCTATTCAGCGGGCACCTCTGTTAAGCGGACGCGCACACCAAAGTGCATTTTATTTCGATAATTTCTGTAAAAAAAACGTCTGTTAAGAGGGAATACGTGCAAAGTCGCCGTGTGTCGAAGAAGAGAAAGAGAGATCACCAGAAAATAAATTCAATGGAGAAGCGCTACAAACCCCTAGAAAAGCTTTTGGAATATGCAAGATCTAAAGGCAATGAGAAGCTTTCACTGGTCCTTTCAAAGTCAACAGATCCGCTGCAGGAAATGGTTCAATCTTCAAAACCAGAAGCAAGCCACAATTCGGGATTTCTTTGGAAAATAATGTGCCATGACTGTGACACTTGGAGAAAATGCAAAATGTATATTATGAAACATCGTTGCTGTTTTGAAAAATGAGAAAGATTACTAATACATTTACGTTGACCTTGAACAATCTGGAATGTTGTTTACATGGGATAAAAACCATTTAATGTGCTAATAATTAACAAATATTGTGCAACTATTTGTCCAAAAACGGACCTCTACTAAGTGCCCACCCTCTATTAAGCGGACAAAGGGTTGATTTTTACCTGTAGCTTAATGGAACCAAAAGCAAAGACTTGCATTCATTTTAGGCATCCTGCTGATGAATAGTCCGCTGTTTACAGATATTTCGCGACAATTATTTGTTGCCTGTCACCTCGCAAGGCTCATTTATACACAGTAGAATATATTTAGTTGTGTATAATTACAACAGTGAATGTATATCCTTGTTCAAGCCAAGCGGCTAGGAGTTTCTCCTCTGCACCTAACTCTTTATTTTGATGTTGCGGCTGAAAGGCTTGATATAATATGTGCAATTTGTTATACTCAAGTAAAGCTATGATCCTTGCGGTTATGAACGCAATTTTAGCAATTGCGTAGAGGAGAAGCCTGAAAAATTCAAGACTTCAACAATCATTGATTCATTCATCACGGGAACATTAGAACCCATAAATGAGACAGCTTCCAACGTCAGTGGCTTCATAGCTCAGTTGGTTAGATCGTCGCACCGAATTTACGGGTTTAAATCATTCATTTCATACATCATTTCGTTACCGGTAATTTGTTACACTAAAAGTCATAGTCTTTCCAAATTGATTAAAACCAGGAGCCCAGAAACTGGAGCCTACAACTCCAATACTTGGGCTACGTAACTGCATTTTCACAGATCAAGTCATTCTTATGAAATAACATTTGGCTTACGCGAGTGGCTATTCTCAATCACATGGGTAACAACTTCTCGTGCAAGACTTGTGATTGGCTGGAAA
>NC_090870.1:47367601-47372601 GCF_036669935.1 Montipora foliosa
CCACTTATGGTTTTCGATTCGTTCTCTGTCTTTGTTGAACCCATAAGTTACCAGAGAATTTTCCATTTGGTTTCAGTGTTCTACATAACAGCAGACTTGGTAACTATTTTAGAAATGCAGCTCACTTTGATTTCTGCTCGACGGGCGACAGATTGTTATCGAAGGCCATTACTCGTCGCTTTTGAGATTCCAGGTGTTGGTTTTCACCGCCTGCCTAGTTTATCCAACTGACTTTCCATTATTGAGCTCCATAAGGGTATATTTTGTTTAAGGATCCAGTAAAACGGCATTCGCGTTAGATGACTTTCGACGCCATTGCAGGCTACAATAGGTTAATGATTCTACTGTGTCCACCAGAGAAATCTACGCAGTTCCACTACCCTCTCGATCCTAAGAAAATACGCTCAGAAGGCTCTATGCACAAAGACACCACTTACCAGGGGAGTGACAGGCAAGACTTTTACCGACACGGAAAAAAAAACTAAAAAAAAGAAAACGGAAATCTACCCATTTTCCGACTGGGATTGCCATACGGCAACCCAGTAAAAAAAAGAAAAGCTACTCTGTCACTTATGTCAGTTGTCAGCAGACACTGAACCAACTACTACTGTGGTGTACGATCCCCCGGGGGACGGTAATTGCAAGTCTGCAGCTTTCTGTCCGCATCTGAGTAAACTTGGAATTTGCCGATCCCCTGGAAACTATGCGCTACGAGGTCATAGAAATCTAGACAGAAAAAAATGAATTTCCCGACTTAGAGACGTTATCAGTGTTTTCTGCACCGGAGGAGTACCTAATATGCATGGCCCACTACAGAACTTTCAGGGATAAGTTGACATTGTATACAGCAGCTAGTTTATTCAACTTTGAGATATGTCAACGTTGAAGATCTGCATTTTTCATGCTTCTCTACGCAAGTGCTAAAATTACGTTCAAAACTGCCAGGATCATAGCTTCACTTGATTTCATATCCGCAGTTCAATATATGATTCATTTCGTATATCATTTCATTCGTTGAGATCTGCATTGTTTCATCTCTGGGCGTCGGTGCACAACATAACTTTCAACAATTATCTTCCATCCCTGTTATCGACGGTCTATATTGGCCACTACTAGAAAACCAGGGGGAACATTAGCTCTGACCTCCTTCCAATGGCATTGGTGTCCTCCCCCAGGACAGTGAATCAGCTCATAGAGGTGAAAAGTTTGCTCGGAACCCGGAGATCGCAACGATCTAGATGAAAATGCAATGCCGTTGATTAGCAATGACTCCGCAGTTACTAGTCATCTTGATGCGGTCATGACATGCCACGACAAGATGACCCTGAACAAGAATTCCCACTAGATAACGCTTCTTTGTGACATGAAGGGACTCTGTAAGACATTTTTGTGTTTTCATTGCCAGTAGACATCTGTAGTAAAGTTGACATATAGTGGATCACCACGGTCAAATATTTGTAAAACTCTTGAAGCGAAACAACCTTTATCGTCCGGCACTTCAGTGTATCCTCTTTGAGAATTGATATGTTATGAAAATTTAGCAGTTTGGCGGGAAGACTTCTAATTATGGTACCAGCCTACAGTGTGGGTGTGATAACGTAAATGTGGTCTTCAGTTCACAGTCAGCACAACTACAGAGTATTTGCATGCCATTGAACAAAAAACTTGGTAAGTTCTTATTCTATATTGGCTCCCGCTGTTGAATGTATTCAAAAACATTGATATTTACATTTCAAAGATTCCGCTAAACTTGAACAAATTTAAGGACATTGCGTTAAGGAACTATGCATCCTGATCGACTCCTTGGTCTGTCAACCCAACCATAAACAATATATCAATAGAAAGGGTATCTTTTTCTCTCTCTGCAATTTTTGTTTTCTATTTTCCTGGCCTTTATCTGAGTAATGCGCCAAGTTGTATCCTTTATATAATTTATAACCAACATATTTTTAGAGCCAGTATATACACGACAATAAATTACCCTCAAGCAAAAGAAAAAGAAATCGGTGACTGACCTCGCTTTTTGTGTCAGTAGATTTACGTTTTAAGACACAAGTGTTAGGTCTAGGAACGAATGAAGAGGCACTCAAGATGGTTGCACTCATCAAAGCGCGTAAAACATTTTTACTGTGGCCTCAAGATCAAGGCATGAAAATTGGGCCAATTTATTTCATTGGCTCTTAGGAGTGACACTTTATAGATTTTACTCTGTCTAACGCCAAACGATTTTACTCCTCAATTCGGGCCATTTTAGGAGTCAATGGATTAAATGCAAGACAAGAGATGAATATTTTGAAAATGTAGCCGGTGTATCATTACGACTGTGACAGTCTTGTCTATCCGTTTTCCCTGTGTAAGTGGCTTTTTTTTTCTGGTCAGCTAAAACAACACTGGTCTTTAAAATTCACGTATTTTAGCATTTCAGTCATGTTTCTGGATCTTGAATAAGAACGTTGTTATGGTCAAAAACAGCCATGACAAAAAAAGACACAAACTGCGTCATCGGCCATTATCGACTTCTCATCACGCATGATCAGTGACACTTTGTTTCGTAACATAAGGATACATAACGAGCGAGAACAAGATGTGATGAGGTTAGCTCTTAGAAAGACCTTTAGCCAGATATTATGAGGTAGAATTACAAGAAAGGTAAGAGGAAACTTTACCTGTCTCAGGCTATGGTAAACATGTGTTCACATGGCAAGCGTGAAAACGAAAGAAAAGCTTCGAAGCGATTTTTGCCATTTCCATTTCGATGCCTTTGTGTTGCCACACCTCAACCATGACAAGGCAGACGTTAAGAAAAGAAAATTAACAGAGATGAAGATAAAATAAAATTAGAAGAAAACAGGGGCAAGAGAACGCATAGAACTTACTATAATAGTACACTTCCTTTGTGTCGATAATGTAAAGAGACTGTCTTCAACAAAGAAATATCCGCAATATCACGCAAGCAATTGCCTTACACGTCTTCTCGTAATTGACACGAGTATGTTTCAGAATTGTATCTTAGCATGCTAAATACAGGATGAACTTCAGTGATGCAGTTTTGGTTGTTCGGTGAACAACATTATGCCACCTAATTGACATGACGGGAATAATAGAGCCGTAGGCCAAAATGCTTCATGCATAATTTTCCATCTGTGCATAGTTGATATCTACCGAAACACTGATGGCAATTTCTTCTTCGTACTTTCTGGCTTAGTTTAACCATAGTTTATGCTGTGGTTTAACAGAACAAATCACCTTGTATCGACGTCTTAGTAGTTTTGAAAGATCGCCCAACCGACAGTTTATTAATGATAAAATCACATCGCATGGAAGTTTCTTAAGCATCACAAACGCTATCTTTTGTCAGTTTTACTTTCAAAATGAGCGTGGGTACTTCACAAGAAACCGTTGAGGGTAAAATTAAGATCGATTACGAAAAAGAAAGGGTCCGATTTATAGATTTAACAAGGAGCCTTGAAATACACCCGTTCGAATAGCACATCATTATCTGCCTGGGCTAGCGATAGCAACACCGCGTCCGACTCGTTATGAGAGAGCTTTAGATTCTAGGACGAGAACGACTACGGGTACGAGATTTTCTCAATGAACAACAGTGAGTGTATGCTTGTGTAGCGCAGCGTGCGGATGCAATTTTGAGAGCTCCAGGATAGTGTGATTATGTTTTTATAGCTACAAAGTTTTATAAGTTTCAAATGGTTAAGGATACTGTGCAGTCACTAAAAGCTGAGAATGACAAGCTAAAGGAAAAAGTGGAAGAAGTTTTTGCCGAACTTAAGAAAATTCAAGAGAACCTGAAGGGGAATCATGCTGGCGGCCATGTTGCAAGCGCATCTGATCCAGACGCACTGAGGTCCTTGGACTTCCTAAGCAAAGAATATGATGATCTTAATGAGTTTAGAGACCGAGCCTTGGACAAAATAGCCACTCTTGCAAAATCCCTGAAGCAGTTATCAACCGAAGTATCAAACGTTTCGATGGCCATTGATCAGATCCAAGAGTATAGCTATTCCTACAATATCAAACTTGTTGGCGTCCCCGAGTTGGAACCACTCGAAAATGCCTTCAAGACCTCGCAGCTTTGCTAAAAAATCTTCAATGCAATTGGAGTAGATGTCAAACCGTCGACATAGCCCACAGGATTACGCCACGCCATGCTACCGAACGACGACCCAAACCTATAATTTGCAAATTTACGCGAAGGCTTATTCGCGAGCAAGTTATGGCACGTCGTAGGGAAATTAGAAATGTAAACCCAACGAGTATCGGTCTATAAGAAGATGTCTCTCTGGATTAAGTTGGTATCTTCGACCATTTGACGCCGCGTCTTCAAAGCTTGCTTGCAGATGCAAAGAAATTTAAAGAGAGGTGTAATTATGCATTTTGCTGGGCCAAAAATGCGATTGTATGGCTGAGGAAAAGCGAGGGATCTCGACCCATCGCAATCAAGACTTCAAGGGATTTAGATAATCTTACGTCCCGTGAGCAGTCATCAAGTTAAGGAAACATAAGTCAAGTAGCAATACAACCAACTAAGGTAAACAAAGTTCTCTTACAAGAGCTTCCGTACTATTCATGTGATATTATTCCCTTCTCACGGTCAGTTTAATAATAGTTTAAACACAAGTCTCCCTACCAAGAAATATCTTGAGCGTTTACCAAGTTTTAATGAATTGGATATATTAACTCTAAACAGTTTTCCCGATAGAAGGTCTGATTTTGATCCCTATACCACAGGTATCAGCTGTAGATACTTTTCTCCCCATAGTTTCTGTTATTCAAAAAGACAATTCCAGTTTTCGTCTAATTCAACCGATGGACTTTCATTGTTTCATACCAATATTAGAAGCCTGAAAACTAATTTAGCTATATCTCTTTGGAGCGTAAGAAGTTCATCAAATACTTAAGCGTGCTCACCTTTAATCTTTAATCTTAAATGAGTTTACTCCTAAAACAGCAATAACTATACTAGGAGTTTAAAAGCTCATCGA
>NC_090870.1:47377601-47387601 GCF_036669935.1 Montipora foliosa
ACCTTTCTTATCATTCTCCTCGTGACACTCAAGCTCAGTGCCACGTAACCTTGCATTCTGGCACAGGATTCCCACAATACTACAAGAAAGATTGAAGAAAATAAATTAAAGGGAATCGAGTAAAATTGGCATCGAAGTTGACATGTTGATCATTTCCGCGTTCACTTTAGCTTCTTTTTCACAGCAAGTTAAAGAGCGAATTGCTGTGGTTATTACCTTTACTTTTCGTGTGAATAAAGTACAATAATAAACATGAGAAAGACCTGTGAATCGAGGTGACCTATTTACAGAGATAAGATTTCGATTTGGATTTTCGAGTTGGTCGGTGTAAAATGCAGACTGCAGACCAGGGATGAAATGCAGACCAAAGCTATAATGTAATAACTGTTGAAAAAAATTCAAACCCTCTAGAAGTGCTAACATTCAAGTCTCAATATTGTTTTATGCCTTATGATTAGGCCTAAAGGTTAACACTTCTAAAGGGTTTGGGCTTACTTTTTCAACAGTTACATTATAACCTTAGTCTGCATTTTACCCCTGGTCTGCAGTCTGCATTTTACACTGGCCAACTCAGTCGAAAATCCAACACGAAATCCTAACTCGATAGTTAGTCTATCTCCCTGTGAATCACCAGCTTGACAATGGTCGACTCTAACTAACAGCTTGGAAAGCTTGATTTCCATTTAAGGAGGCTCTAACCAGCTTCAACACGTTGAAGAGACACTCTCTTCAGAAAGACTGACACTACAGACTGTATCACGTGACAGCAATGTTATGATACCATATGAAACACCAATTATTGCTGAACAAGATGCGGTCATTGTTGAAAGGTTACCTTGGCAACCTGAAAGCCCAGAAAAAACACCCTATATTTGGCTTTAGTTGCTCATATCTCAAAACCAAATTCGGGGACCCACATCTTTCATTGCTTCTGGGAAATTAAAATGCCTGCCAATTGATAACGAAATGTTTTTATGCTCTTAGGCAAAATGATGTATGCGCTGACGTGTGTGCTAGGCAAGTTTTCTTGAATATTGCTCATTTTGCCTTTTTTAGGGCACGAAAATCCTTTGGGACTTGAAAGCCCTGTTGGCTTTGTGTATGCACTGTGTACACTCCGACAGCAAGTATCTTATTGTTCTCTTTCAACTTGATCCCGAAAAAAATGCGCTTGCTTGGTGTAAAAATTACCAACCTCATATTCCTCATTGTGGTTTGTGTCTTGGTGGTAGCTATTTTCTCAGGTAAGTTCCAATATTTCCTTAGAATTCAATTTTCTTTTATGAAAGACCACCGCGATCTAAGAATAACAGAATTGATATTTAACAATTATTCTACGAGGGCGCGCTGGATAGGAAGTGACAGAAAACCAACGAGGCGCCCAAGTAGAGCAATTGTTTTATTAAAAACTCCATGGTGTTTCTGGGGGTAGTATTGTCGACTGAAGTATTGATTTCTGCCTCGGTCTATTCCGGCGAGAAGGGGCGAGAAGCTATTGGGGCGAGAAGCAAAGAAGACGTCAAAAGTGCTAACCTTTCCAAAGGTTTGTCTATTATTGTATGAGAGTAGGAAATCTGCTTTGAACCCTTACAACTCTCATAGTATTTATCATAGACAAAAAATAGTCTGGAAGAACTGTATTTCAATCCCGCTTCTGTTAAAGCGCAAAAGAAATAGTTTTATTTTAACATTGAATGGGGGGCAGGGGGGGGGGATATATAAGGGAAGGAGAAACTATTTCTTTTGCGCTTTAACAGAACCGGGTTGAGATACAGCTCTTCCCAACTGCATTTGTCTATGATAAATACTACGAGAGTTGTAAGCGTTCAAAGCAGATTTCCTACTCCCATACAATCAGACAAAACCGTCGGGAAGATTAGCTCTTTTGACATCTTCTTTGTTTCTCTCCTCTCTCCCCTTATTCAATGTTGTGGGAAATTGTTATGTTACCTTCCAACATTGAATAGGGCGAAGTGGGAAGAAGAAGGAAAAGCCCTTCAGTTTTGTACAACATTGAATCAGGGGGGTGGGGAGAAATGCAAAGAAGACGTCAAAAGTGCTAACCTTCCCAACGGTTTCGTCTGATTGTAAGTTGACCTCAGTAGCTCCCCCATGGGAAACTGGGGGCTTGGGAACTATGTCGAAGTTTCAGTAGCTCAGCTCTGATTTTTCGGTTGTCCCTTCTCACGTCGCTAGGCAACTAGTTTTTCATCCTTCCCACGGACGCATTACACCTTAAATATCTATATATGGTCTTCCCCTAACGTCACAGTCATGTTGGTGCACAGAATTTGACTCGATTTTAATGCAAAATATGAGTCATAATTTGCTATTGTTTTGTGCACGAGCATGGCCGTCTCATCACGTGATTGAAAACCATCTATAGTTGCATATATTTAACAATTATTTGCCAATATTTACTGATCCTGGGGCAAATAATTGTTTTAGTATAATTTCAGAGCTGAACAACAGAGAAATTGATAGTTTGTTTAAATCAGTTATAAGGCCACCCTGATTGACAACAATTTGTTTTATCGTAATGGCTTCCGTCTTGTTTCCTTGCCGACAGTTACTAAATAAAACTTTACAAATTAATTATGACTCTGTTGTGCTATTTCACTTGTTGTTGTTGGTGCTAGCCTGTTTGCAGGCGGTAGATGCTGTTGTCGTCACGAAACACGCATCAGACGCCCAAGCAGGCTATGTTGATGCTAGCTCTGTTGCTATTTTATTCTACATTTGCGAAGTTTCGATGAATAAGCTCAACGAGGGAGAAGGCTGACTTACCTATGAAAAGTTTAATACCATACTTGGTTGCATTTTGCGTTGTCTTTATTTCCGAGATGTCCTCATCAGCCGGCTGCTGGCAGCCATTTTGTTTTGCTTTACATTCAGCGCCTAGCGCGGTGAATATAGCGTCATATAAGGAATCTCTCAGCCAATCAAATTGCTGGAAACTCTTTGTTCAGCTCTCAAATTATACTAATTAACAATTATCCGCCGAGGGCGAAATAAATATTGGTGATTGTTATATACCCAAACTTTCACTCAACAAAACGAGCACTGTGATCGGTTGATTCTCGGTCACGTTCTCCTGGTCAAACTCAAATGTATCCGGACCTCTCCGGATGTTTTGCTGCGATTGTTGAAGGAAGAGTTTAAATATATAACAAAGCACTTAATGTATGGTCCTCCTCGGAAACGAACTGTTTCCCTCGGGACCATACATAAAGTGTATAATATTTACGAGACGTAGTCGTGGTAAATATTCCCCAGAATTCAGTGAACCTGAGGCGAATAACTGTTTTAGTATAATTTTCAGTGGTAAATATCAAGAAAGTGCAAAACAAAGTGCTAAAACACGTTAAAAAACAAACGAAAAGTACTTGCTTAGCTTAGTAGTCGCGTCTCCAAAACGTTATATTCACCGGGTAGAGCAATGAATATAACACCGAACTGTCACATTCACCACTGAAAATTATACTAATTAACAATTATTCCATGAGCCCGCGTTGGATGGTAAATAGCCAACGAAACGCGTAGCGCCGAGTTGGCTGTTACCAATCTCGTATCCAACAAGGCCGAATAGAATTATTGTTTTATTAAATTCTCAACCTGCGGTTTTGCTAAGTTTTATTTCAGTTGAAGAAACGACCGGAAAGTGACGTGAATTCCCGGCGCTAAACCGTTAATGCTGAGAGACATTTGCCGCATTCATTTCCATATAAGGTCAAACGCAGGTGTAATGGCTGATAACCGAGATCCAGTGAACCAATCAGAAAGCAAGAATTGCATTATCCGAGGTTGAGAATTTAATAATGGATATTAATCTTTCCGCGCTGCCCAGTTTTTCGGCTACGCAGTTTCACGTTGATATCAAGCGACACAATATTCAATGAGGGATAGAGGTCCATTCAAGACAGAAGATTAAATGTGTTTATGTTCGGAATTTGCATTTATGGCCGCAGTTTGATCCTCAAGGGATTTTCGTCACATCTCGGTATTTAAGTCTTGTCGCCTCTCGCATTAGTTACTCGACACAGCCAGTTTTACCGCTCTCATCTTGCCGAGCTTAATTTTTCTAGTATACTGTTTACGTTTAGTCTCGTAGTTTACAGTGATGTAATTCGTTTTTCTCCGCCACTACTTTATTTCTTGTATGTTAGTTTTTTCTCGTCCCCAATAAACACAACTGGTCGTGTCCTTCCTATTTCAGCGTGTTGTTGCCTTTCTGCTGATTGGAACTTAAACGTTTTCTCTGCGGCGGAACGCAGTGACATAGCAGAGAAACGTAAATAATGCTTTAACAGTAGGCATAAGCACTTCTAATAAACATTTGTAACACGAAACCGCAAGACTGCAAAAAAGCGTGCTTATTCTGGCCATGGGACAAAGGATGACCCCAGGTTGCGAAAGTCCTCTAAAGTTATCACGGAACCATAAATTAACTTGTTAATACTCTTGATATTTTTAAGGGGAAGGAGGAGCGGGAATGCCGTTTGAAAAAAACGCAATTTATGTCTTTCAGACAAATTAGTTTCCCCATTACAACATTCCTGTCTTTGTCCTGTCCAGTATTTTCATTTTTAGAACAAAACCATTGTGCCTATCTTATAACAAGCAGTTTTTCTTTAAACTTTCACTAATAGTTATTCGCTTTTTCAGAGTTCTCTTCAAAATTCAGCCCAGCACTAATGCCAACCCTTCAAACGGTAAGTTTGGTAACCGCGAACTATCACTCCAGTTTTTCACAAAATGTCCTAGAATTATTTTGTCTCTTTGTTGCTTAGCTGAATCTGTGTTTCAGACAGCTTTGTTAACAACTTTGTTTTCTTTGCAGCTGGCGATCACATGATACAAAAACCGCCATTGCGCACTGGGACATCTAAAACAATGCAACGTCATTTAAATTTTATTTGTTTTAGATGTCGCAGTAGGCAGTTTGTTCTCCAGTATAGCAGTTTTTGTACCATGTGATCGCCAGCTGCAAAGAGCCCATTTTACCCCACTCGATCTGTTTGTCGCTGTAGTGTGTACAGCTGATATGCAGAGCTTGTTATTAGTAGTTAGCAAGTAGTCTTTTCCTTGCGAAAGGAGAGCTTCGGAGAAGATCTTCCGCGTTCTGGCCGCAAGAAAATTGTTAGTGCCGACATCCAATTTTTTCTTTCTCGTAACTAAGAGAAGTACATTGATTGGCGTTTCGACAACCTGAGCGGAAGTAACCTTCAGAGTTATATAATTTGTGTAATGTCAGTAGATGGTATAAATATTCTGATCGTAGATGTGATTGGTCAACGAAGTCGTGACTGTCAGTTAAGCTTGATGTCATTGGCTGTGAAGACCTCTAAACAGTGATCTGTCTTAGTCTAATGGCTGAAAGCGTGTTGTTGGTAAAATTGGTCGGTATGCTGCGACAAAGAAACTACATGTTCCAAGCTCTTTCAATAATCTTCGATCATGATCCCCGAATATTACAACTCAATTTTTGTGCAATGCAATTGGCCCGAACAGTTGGCAACGGTTCAAAGTACGAATTTCTCGAAAAAGCAACCTAATGTTGATGTTGTCGATAAGTCGCTTGTAGGGGGACGAGAAGGGACGGGACGGGACGGGAAGAGGTCTTATTCCTGACCAAGAGTGAATTAGTTAAGAGTAACAAATATACTTTACGCGCGAAAACAAACAAAGACTGGGCCGCCACTTTAACCAATCGTGAGAAGAGTGTCACGCGTGAACATGTCTGGTTCTGCCATTCAGTTTTTTTTTTTCAGGGACATGACAACTAATTTTTGCAGGAACGGGTATTTTAAAAATAGACTCATTTGCGACTGTGCTGGGGAGCACACCAGGGCCATAGGAACACTCTTACCTACTTCTCTCTTGTCCTGATCTAGCTGATTGGTTTCAAAAGCACCGGGCTGCCATGGGGGAGGCCGTGAGTTTGACTCCGTCCGGACCAATACACAGGGTCTTAAAATAGCTGAGGATAAAGTGCTGCCTTTTAGATAATGAAATCTGCAAATGGTTAGACTTTCAATTCTTCTCGGATAAGGACTATAACCCGTAGGGACCATCCCACAACCTTTCCTGTTAATCAATGTGGGGCGTTACAGAGCCCACACAATGTTCTTGAAGAATAGCGGGGAGACCCCGGTAATGTGGTTTGTCCTCCTTTGACATACATGCGTTGGTTGGGTGACATCAAATATAGACTGATAGTGGCAGCCAGAGGCGCCTTTACAAGCTGACGTTTGATCTCACCCTAGGGAAAGAATTGTAAACCGCCATGGGCGGACTTTGTGATATGTTCGGTATATATATTAAGCACGTTGTAGTCGCGCCAGTTTTCAGTTGTGTCTTCATGCCGTGTTGTTCGTTTGTTTTTGAAGAGTATAAACAGTGATTGTTGCGACTGCTAACAGTCTTCACAACCAGTCGCATCAGGCTTAACTGAGAGTCGACCAATAACATCATGACTTTGTTGACCAATCACATCTACGACCAGAGTATATTTTACCATCTACTGACGTTACACAAAAAAATTCACTCTTAAGATGACTTCCGCTCAGGTTACGGTCAGTCAAAGTCTTTCTAAACAGTCATTCTTAGAACTATACACTCACCCGGCCGATCTTACTTCAATTAGTTCTGATACGTCTCCTGGGTTCAAAACTATAACGAGGTTTATCTTGAATTGAACGCCGGACTTGAAAGCTGTTCCAAGCATGCTGAGTGCAGATGCTTCTCTCCTGCCAATATCCTGAGCTGCTCCATATCGGAGGCCGTGGAGTACGTTTGGGGGGGGGGGGGGGATCACGGAAGTGTAATGGGGTTATTATTATTATTATTATTATTATTATTATTATTATTATTATTATTATTATTATTATTATTATTGTTATTATTATTATTATTATTCAATTGGCTTGGTAGAGCACGGCGCTTGTGTCTCTCAGTGGTCGTGGGTTCAGAGCCACGTTTAATTAAACCTTGTTTTTAGGGCTTTCCTTTTGTTACGTAACTTTCAAAACAGCCATGATCTAAAAATCTTAACAGGCGTATTTTTTGTCACCTACAGATGGAACCGGAAAATGTCCAACTTTTGGAAGAGAGACAAAGAGAGCGACAAAATCACCTAAGGAAATATTGCAATTCGCACAAATTCACCAATGCTTCGCGAGATATTGCCCAGAATAGATTGAGATATTTTATGGTCAACGACAAATATAAAATAGTGTATTGCTTTATTCCTAAGGTGGCTTGTACTCAGTGGAATAAGGTGTTTTTGGCTCTCGACAACCGCCCGGATGTCACCGATAGAAATGTTATTCACGATGCTAAGAACTTTAAGTTTCTTAGTCGGGATTATTCTGCCGAGGAAGTTGATTTAAGGCTTCGAACCTACTTTAAATTCGTATTTGTTCGTGATCCCCTGGAGAGGCTGTTGTCGGCCTATGAAGACAAGATAGTACGTGATCGGGCATGGTATTTTCATGATTCGTATTCAAAGAAAATACTAGACTACTTCAATCGCTTCGTAGATCCGAGTTCAGACGACAAGTTAACATTTAAAAAGTTTATATACTACATAAGTACCATTGGATTCAATGAGGACCGTCACTGGGCAACCTACCAGAACCTTTGTTTTCCTTGCGACATACAATACGACTTCATTGGCCACTTCAATGATATGCAAGAAGAGGCTACCTACATTCTTCGACAAACTGGAATGGATAAAGCAGTGACTTTTCCACCTTTTATCACCCGTAGTAATACAACGACTAAAATGCTAAAAAATTTCGCAACGATTCCCAAAGCTAAGATTTTTGAGCTTGCCAAGCTCTTTGAGAAGGATTATGAAATGTTCAATTTCCACTTCCCAGGAGTTTTATCTGATCTCCTGCGAGATTTCCCAAAATGAGGCTTATGCATCCATCTTTATACTCTTCGTTTTTTTAGATTTGTTTTTTACTGACTCCTTTTTTTACAATATAGATACACTCTTTTCCCCTACATCAGTACACCAGTGCAAAAAAAGCACTAGGCTACGCCACATTACAATTCACTTCACTATACGTTACCACAGCAACAATACAATCTACACCATGCTGAGCCTATGCACCTTTATACTCGTTACCAATAATGCATTGCGAAGACACCAAGGTGCAGGTAAACACATCATGCATTCAGATAATTGTTCACTCATGTTGCATGCATGAATGATTGCTTCGCATCAATTTTTACGAATGAAAATTTTGGAAAATTTTCCATAATTTAATCAAGTTATTAAAAGACAAGAATCTTAGTCTTTTATACTGCTCACCGAAGGATGTTAACAAGATTCTCAGGTAACTGAAACCTCGCAAATCTCCCCGGCAGCCCGAATAGTATTCATCCTACCATCTTTTATGCGCTGGAAATTTGGCTCCATATCACTTAGTGTTGTCTTTAACGCGTCCTTCTCATCAGGCATGTTACCTTACTACCGGAAATTGACTGACATCACTCCTTTACATAAGAAAGGTGCTACAAACGAGTTCGCAAGAACTACCGCCCTGTCTGGCTAACATCTGTAGCATTTAAAGTGTGTGAAATGATAGTTAGACAGCATCTTGTTCAGTTCTGGATACTAATGAGATATTTATACAAGAGCAATTTGGCTTTCTGAAGGGGAAATCTTGTTTGTCTCAACCACTATCTAATTTCGTGATTCAAGTTGGCTCTTGGGAGAAACACACGGAAGAAAAATGATGTTATCTTACTGAAGCGTTTGACTCAGTGCCGCAAGAACGGCTCTTGATAGAAATACACGCATATGGTATTCGAGGTCCACTACCGTCTTGGCTTAGAAGCTTTCTAACAAATCGATGCCAGCGAGTCGTTCTGCGGGGACACCACTCATCTTGGACTTCCGTTTTGTCTGGCGTACCCCAGGGAACCGTGTTTGGACCCATTTTATTTGTTATGTATATTAAGGATATCTCAAGAAACACTATATCACACACCAAACTTTTTGCAAATGGCATGAAAGTGCATAAGGCAATGACGGATGAAACACGATGTTGAAGAACTACAGGAAGATGTTACCCACTTGGAATCTTAGAGGAACGCTTCGCAATCGAAGTTTAACAGTGATATGTATCTCTAAAAAGAATGGATGACTCAAATCTAGCTCTATGTACGGTCCTTAAAAAGACTTAAATATCTTGGAGAAAGTACAACGTAGGGCACCAGAAGCACGTGACCTTGAATCGTGTAATTTGCAACTCTTTTCCTTGGAACCAAGCTGGGGATTTTAGGAAACCAATTTTATGCCCAAGTATGGACAAAAGTAAGATCGAAACTGAGCACGCGGGAAAATACACCTGCTGCGTGAAATCCAAATAAGGAAATTTTTAAACTCAAAAAAACCCCAGCTCTCAACCAGAGTGAACGCTTCAAGCTAGGTCATGAGCCTCTGACAGCACCGCGCTTGTTGGATATGACACTGGTTATAGCCAAATCGGAGCTGCGCGCCTCGTTGGCTATTTACCATCTCATATCCAACCCGCGCTCATGGAATAATTTTTAATTATTTTATGAGCGTTTCATTTGAACATTAAGTACTTCGTGTTATATAATAGATGTAAATTATTAATGTTTTAATTATTTTTAGGAGGAGACAAAACTAGAAAGGGATAACCTCTTTTGTCTCCTTTTCACTTTTCAGTTCAATTGTTAATAAACAGTTATTATCATTATCATTATTATTATTATTATTATTACTATTATTATTATTATTATTTCCGCCTTCGCTGTGAAAGTTTTGCTTATTCGATTTAATTAATGGCATTTTTCAATGTCATCCGGTTAATTCAGTATTTACTTATTTTTCTGCAAAATTATTTTGGTACTGGCCAAAAGACCATATTCGTGTTCCTAAAATTGGATTGGAATTAGCTTGTAACGGAGGCTAATGCGGGAGAATATATTAAATTTGATTTGCATTTGAAAAGATTCC
>NC_090870.1:47395101-47402601 GCF_036669935.1 Montipora foliosa
GCCTCGTTCCTTTTTTGCGTGTTTATGGACCTCGACTTCGTCTCGGTCCATAAACACGCAAAAAAAGAACTTGGCCAATATCCAGCCGTCTTGCCCTTACGCTTGGTCAATAACCCATATATATGAACCACTCGAGGTAGTCCACCCAATTCAGGGATATACCATACAAAGGACTGCCACAAATTGGGAATTCCATCCCCTACTCCTCGCGATCAATGTGTGAATTCTTTAACGTACCTCGTTATTAACGGCAAGGGTTGTAGGTGGTTTGCAACCAATCTCTAGAGACACAGATAACAATGCTGAAATGTACAATTGCTGGTGGACGAACAAAAGGAGCTAATGAGAGATCTTTTGTTTTCGTCCACCAACATGGCGGCAATGACGTAACGTCAAAAACCACCTTATGACGGGGCCTACGGTTTATAGTCCTTTTCCGAGAGGACTTGAACGCCCAAGTCTTATCGTTATTGTACTCTAAGTGCGCTGCCTCCAAAGGAGAGAAAGATAAATAAAAACGTCAAGGGAAGAATGGTCGAATTTTGATGCTAAAATTGCCTCATTTTTACTCAACCTTGACAGATACCTATTTGGTTTGATTTCATTTTAAAGAGTCAGCACGCCCATTGTCGTAAAAGCCAATCAAAACAGAGCTTCTCGGCGTCAAGGGAAATATCATACTTTTCGCGGGAAAAACCTTTTCCTAAATATGAATTTACTCTGGAAAGGGCTGACGAAATAGATGCACCCCTTGATGAGCTCCTGAAAAGACTTGATTAACCAGGGAGGACAACATGTTTGGATATCTGTTGACTTTTGCTAAAGCTATATATAGTGCATTGGTGTTTTTTGCCACGTTGATTCTGCCCCTAGCCTTTCATTGAATATGATATGATACCAGATTAGTATTGCTCTCGGGCATTGCAAGCAGAAATGACCATGATGGGCTACCACTCGCCCCGACTCGTCAGCTGATATTTAACTAAAGCAAGGAAAATGTGGTTCAGTACACAAGTACAATATCCAAAGTGCGATATTAGCTAGGCTGGAAATATGTCGAAGTTTTTTAAAAGGCCTGTTCCTTAGACTTGGAAATAGAATGCTTTAAAACGCCGAAAAGTATCATACGAGTCAATACGGGTAAAAGGCAAGGGTGAATAATTTTCGTGAAGTATGTCACCAAGTTGTTTGGCATTGAATGTATATGGTTGAAGATTATCAAAGGAAAAAATAATTTGCCTTTCAGAACACCCTGTTTTTGTTCCATTCCTGGTGTTCCAGTCGACGGAGACAGTATAAATTGTCTTCGAAAATATTGCGAGGAAAAGGTGTTGGTAAAAATTATCATTTGTTCTTTTACAGTACAGAACATCTGTGTTGGGATGTGACGTCACAGCCACGAGTTCTCTTTAATGTCCATTACTCGTTTCCTTCATCGTGAAAGTTACTTTCACACGCCTTAAAAAAATACACTCTGCCTGCCTCCGTTGGTCTGGCAACCTGCCTTTTTTAAGACAATGTCTTAAAAAAGGTTTTTCGAAATTATTTATTTGCGTCTTACGTCTCCTAACAGGCAAGTAAAACTCACTGAGCGGCGTTCAATGCAGCTGCCAGGTCGGAATCCGACGTTATACCGACTTGTCACGAAAGATCACCATCGGTTGGATCCGATTGTTGTTAATGAGGTCACATGGTAGTGAAATCGAAGGGGATTGGATCACCTTACATGACGAGCGACCTTAGCAGAAGTTTGTTCCCATAACAGCAACAGCTATATAGCGAGCAAGGTTGAAGCATTGAAGTCCTAGTCATTTTATGCCGAGTGTCTGAGAAATCAGCTCATTCAAGAGTTGATTTAGGAGATACAGCACCAGCCATGGGCTGTAAGAACTTTGCGGGCTAGTATTCTCAACACGCCACATGCCTGGTCGCCGCCGAAAATCTACGATTTGCTTTCGGGGACCTTGAATCGCATGTGGGAAAGCGAATAATTCTAATATCGTCGACCTTGAGTGCTTGTGGAAGTTGACTTGCAAGTTGTGGACAAATTGACTGTGAATGTTCTTCGTTATAAGCCCTATAAATGGGCTGTGCTCCTAGCATCCACGTCTCACAATCTGGAGTATTTTATTGTAGAGACGAAATTCGTGAAGGATCAAGTCCAAGACCGCGACCATCTTCACCAAGTGAGATTGTCGGCCATATTCGTACTAGTTCAGATTCTGGTTCACATATTTCTTCTTCTTCCTCATCTCGCAATCGTGGAATTAACAAAAAGGGTCAAAATTCACATAGAGGCAGTTCTATCGAAGCAGAAACCCAAACGTACGATACGAGAACTATGGAAACTTCGAAGGTAAAAGGCTGATATTTTCCTGTTCGACTACCGACTTTACGTTAGCGATCAAAAACTACTCCGTTAACCTTTTCGTCACAATTTGTCTATTCGTTCTCGCGAGATCCGTTGATAATTTTTTGTCCGACTGTTTTTGCAGGGTGAGAGTAGAGAAGTTTCATTAGGACCTATGAAGTTATATCAAGCGCCAATGCAGGTGAGATTTTAACCTGAGCTTCGTTTGTTTCTTGAAAACTTTGACTTGAGGGTTCGAGACTCTTAGGGATGATGTGAAGCATTTCCCGGCATTTATTCTGTTTTCGAACCCTTAAAAGGTGGCGGATGTGTGGCTCTTTTGCGCTGTGAATCGGATCAAATTGCCTTCATTTTGCGTCCGAGAATGAAGTCTTGTATTTTGTTCATATTTCAGTGTAGATGTTCATTTTCGAAATGAAGCCTGGGTTGTACATTCGAAACATTTTTCCCGTGTTTTGATCCAAGCTTTTCACATTTCACTCATCAAACTGAAATTCAACTGTTTTTTCCCTTCAATATGTCTTTTATATCCTTGTTGGGGGAGAAATGTCCACCAAATTCATTCCGGTTTTTTCCACTCCAAGGGAGTGCAAAAAATTTAGCAATTTTTTTATTTACAAAAGATGTCGTTGCGTGAGATGGTCTGTGTCCTTTCTTTACTTAGAGTTTCTTGCGTAAGCCTCCGAGAGGTCATTGCCGACTTAAGTGAGTTGGAAGTTAATTTTTTGGTCGTTTTGAAATGTATACATAGATATATATCCCTTGCTTGAAGTAGATCAAGTCTTCACCGCGTCTAATACACAGGTTCCGTCAATATGGAAACCTAGAAGAACCGGTGTTTTCCGTTCGCAAAAGCGCTTCAAAAAGTCGGTGTTTCAAGTCTGACCTTCTTAACTCTGAAAATCTGCACACGGTTGACGTGTTTTCGGCGGATTGTTTTGTTGTGGATGCTTTCTGTTCTTTCTTCAGTACAAGGGTTGCAGTTTTCGTCGAACATGGACGAAAAATTCGACCTACCAAGACGAGAAAAACGCTCTGGCCCTTGGTAAACAAACGAACGACACGATATATTTCACGTGCAACCTTTCGAAGAAATCTGAATTTGTACATTCACAGTTTGACCTTGAGGGAAAAGGTATTCGATGGTTTACGTACACATCACATCCCGCATGGTATCTGAAGGAAGGAGGATACAAATAAGTTGCATACATGAATAAGTAGAATCCCGATCCAGTTCAATTTTTTGGGATATCATGTCTCCAACCAACACCAGAAATGGAAAATTGCATTGATTTTTTTAATCGTTATTAATTTTAGTGTAAATTCTCTTTCCAGTCAAAATTGCACGGTGGTAAATTATTTATTTTAAAGCGAGAACACCTCGTTTTGCGAACAAGTTACATTTTTACATGAAGCTTTTATGATTGTTGTAACATTGCGTAAGATCATGCACTGTGGGGAAGAACGAACCTGCCAAACATCACTTTATGCAAATCAGTTATATTTTCTGTCTTTTTTTTTGCTGTTGGAACCATCAAATTATCAAACGAAAGAAAAAATCTGACTGCTTACCAACTGTATCTAGGGTTAAATGGGTTGGTGTTTTTTCCTTCTGTAATGAAAATGAGGTTCACCTTGTAGAACCAGTTTTCTGGGTTTTTTTTTCCCTTCAACCTAAGCTTACTAAGCACAGTATTGTCAGCTATTCTGGAATTAAATTGAAAAATAATGGAGTTCTTTGAGATGCAAGATAGAAGACAATAGGGGAGCTAACACATATTATCACTTTAGGTTGTGTTCCTTATTTCTCCACAAATTTTAAAATCTAGGTTGTAATAATCTTACACTGGTGACTTTACGGAGAAAGGTGATCTCTGTAGTTGGTCTCCTCAGAGTAGCTGTTTGGAGTCTTCAGTGATTGGCAGTAATGTTTATACGAGTTTTTTTTTTAACATTTCCAGCTTTTGAAGCAGTAGATATTAAATTTTGTCAAAATATAATTATTTCAAAACTTCAGTGGTCATTACCTTCTTCTTCTTCCTTCTCATTCATAAAAAAAGTGAAATGTCAAGTTGAAAGTCAGCAGTGGGTTAGCAGTTATCAATTAACTGCACCTCCCACCTCTGTAACCCAGGTTCAACCCCGTCCTCTGGTCGTATGTGGGCTGAGTTTCAGTCAATCTCAATCTGACTCCTAGGGTTTTCTCTGGGTGCTCTGGTTTTCCTCCCTCATCAAAATGGACTCTCAGTCAATTACATGTACATCTGACTGCGGGCGGATACCCTAATAGGGATAACGTCCGTATGCTTCCCTTTCGATGAATTAAATGAAAATAAATAAAGTCATCGAAATCATTTCTTTAATACGCTAAGAACAGGGCACATGGTCATGTAGTGTGACTAAAAGTGTTCTGTCCAACTAAAGACGGTAAGGTTGGGAATCTTTGAAATAAGTTAAGAACTAACTTTGTTGTTGCATAAGGGTTCATGTTATTCAAATGTCTTGTTTGTGGCTAATTTTCCAGTAGAATCTTGATATTGAAGACTTGGAAAGCAAAGCGTAAGCGCCTTATTTTTTTCTTTAACATTACTTAAGCATTTTCTGAAAAATAATCTACCAAAAGTAAGACTGAAAATGCTTCAAATGGCTTGGTGATTTTGGAATGGCTGCTTCTCTTTATTTTCAAGCTTGTTTTGAATATGAAGCTGAGTAAATAGCAGAATTCACACCAGTGATCTCTTTCTTTGTTTTTTTTTTTTTTTTTGTCCAAGTGTGGAAAAAAGACAGAAGCCAAGTTTCGATTCCTTCACTGTTTTTGGTCATACTCGAAGTTATTAAGGGTGGACATTTGGTGACTTGTGCTTAGATGGCTGTGTAAACTAAAGAATTTAGTAATGGGAAAAAACACAAACCTGTCGCAGTGTCAAAGTGACTCTGAAACATTGTTCCATAATGATCAGGGGAATAGTTTTTGGCTCAAAGCCATACCTAATTGCTAGAACTATCTGAGTTTTAGTCAGGTGACACAGTTTTGCTATTTAAACCATAAATTCATCCAGGTGATAAATCATAAAAATGACAGTTTTCATTGAATGTGTTGATTCCCCTGTTTTTGCTTCCAATTTGTAGTGTATATATTATACCTATGGTTCTTTATTTTTATGAATCCTTCTGAAGGAGAATTTCTTCCTTCCTTTTTGCATGCATGGAGAAGTCCAGAACTTTAAAAGACTAAAAAGAAAAGGAAATTGTAATCTTATTAATAAAGACGGCACAGTTCTTGTAATTATTTCTTCAATGTACATGTAGCACCATTTCCTTTGGAGTTTTGTTTTAAAGCTCTTGCAAGCACCAAATTTCTTGCTTTCATTCAATGTGTTTGGCCCTTTATTTGGCACATTCGAATAAATCCTTCATGATCCTTAATGCGCTTGTACAGTAATTAAACAGCGGCTTATGCATGTCCCATTAATTAAACAAGAATGAGACAAACCAATTCAGGTTGCCTTTGGAAATTAATTCTTACTATTCAGTTGCCAAATAAGACTCATCAACTTCAAGTTAATGTGCAGTATGCTTATTTGGTTCTTTAGGCGTAAGTTCATTGACTCCTAAACTGCCATCATTGACAAATGAAATTGTCTGGTTGCTCTCATTTGAATTGAGGAAACACTTGAGTCGGTTATAGGATCAATGTTATACCAGTTGTAATCAGTGCACTTGGTGGAGTCTTATGAGAAGTCGATGTGTGAAAAGGATGATTTAGGCGAAAAGATTGTCGTAGAGATGTAGAAAACAATTTAATGCACAGTGAAACAATAATATGAAACACAATAATTTATCAGGACTTTTGACAGAGTGATTGTGTATAATTTTTTTATTTATGTATTTATTATTATTATTTATTCTTTTTTGTATTTTGAGCCAATAGCTCAGCCAATAGCGTCTTACTGTGTCCACCCAACAAACTTTCACATTTGACAACTACATGTAAATATGTCAACTCAACAACCCACGCAACGGTGTTCAATTTTCAACCATACGATCTTTGCAAGGTGGCGTGACTGTCAATCAAATTTTCACACCCTTATTGGTGGATAATTTGTAAACACTTTGTTAGGTTGCCACAGTAAGCCACGTCGCATTGTAAGTTCTAACCTGTTATAGGCAGAGTCTACAGCTACTTCAACTCCCACAAGATTTATCGTACATACAAAGTTGTAACAAATGGCCAGTGAAAAATTTTGGTGGTCTCTTATTACTCTAGTACTCAAGACCACAATCTCAGAGGAGTTGTTCGTTTTTTCATAAAAGCATAAAACTTCTCACCAATGTCAACCAAGGGACAGTTAACAGTTTTGGATATAGAGGCATGCCTGAAATGTCCTGCAACTTTTGAGAAAAATGCTGACGACTCAGCAGGTTTTTTGAGAATTTTTTTTTTAGTGTAGAATGTGGTTGCATTACAAAATTTGTTGAACAGTGTCAAGAAAATATCAAAAACGAATTTGAGCATAATATCACCAGGGATTTGAATTGTAATAATAAGCATAATGGTAAAAAGAGCACATTGATAATAAAAATATTAATACTTGTTTTCACAAGTAATCTATAACTCTGAACTAAAGACGTCATCTTAAATTAAACCTCTTTTGCATCATTTTGTTCGTTAGTTAACACCTTATATACTTTGAGAATGATGCATTCCACACAAGAGGTTAGAAACATGGCTTTGACCACAAGCACACAGGGCTGTGCACTGAAGGTTTGCTTTTGAGAACTTGCACAACCCTCTGCAGGCTTCCTTGCAGGAACAATAGCTGAGCTCATAGCAGCTTTGCTGTGCTTGTGGAAGTGTTGGCCAGTAAGGTTGCCATTGACCATTCCTCTCCCATCACCATTCAGCAGGACTTGGAAGCTCTGGAAGTGCTAGGTGTACTTGACTGCAAACATGGCTACCTTGATATGATGCTCGGAGGATATCTTACTTTAGAGCTGCAGATGTCGGGGGAATCTTATCTAAACTACGGGAATGCATGCAAAATAGTAGCAGTCTTGCCTTATCCATAGAGTTGATGATGATTCAAGGTGTAGACAGGCCAAACACGACTCCTGTTTGTCAAGATAGG
>NC_090870.1:47410101-47412601 GCF_036669935.1 Montipora foliosa
TGTAACGCTAAATTAAGGGCTTGATTTTAAGACTTCAAGGAAACTGTAATAATCTGAAAACGGAGATGGAAAGTACATTTCATGTGCATTTAGCTAGTAAAGAGAAAGCTTCAAAATATCTTTCTGCTTTCAATTAAGAACAAAACAAAAAAGCAGCACTTCAAATCAGTGAGAAAAACAGCAGTGAATGTGATTGAGATGTTAGTGTAAATATTTTCTTTTTCTCAATATGGCCAAAGAGGCTTCAAAATTTAGGTACACATTAGTTGGATAATACCGTTCATCCACAGAACTAGCATTACATGACTAGATTTGCACTTAATTTTTTTACCATCACGCCAAAAATAAATTTGTCGTTTCACTTAGCATTCAAATGGTTTCAATTATTGATCTTTGGTTGGTTTGGTTTGAATCGTTTTGATGGTTTGTAAACACTGGGTGTCCTCTGTTTTAATCGTTCAAGACATATCTTTTGTACATAACCTAAAATACATGTTAAAATTCCACTTTTGAAAATTGCAAAGCCGTGAAATGTGCACAAACAAAACAATTTTTGTTCGTTCTGCTTCACTGAACAAAGTTTGGTTGCCTAGTATGTGACAATTTTTACTCAATACTTGACTAATTCTCTCATGCAAAGTACAAACTTTGAAAGGCTCCAAACCCTCGAAACCTTAAAAACACTTTAAACCTTTTTTTTTTTTAATTCTTTCAAACGATAGCTGCTGCGAACCAAACAAATAATAGAAACGATATTATTAAAAGTGCGATATTTTGGATCAAAATGTAACACGCCCAACGAAAAATTTTCAGATTCCGCCAAAATCTACAAATAGTAAGAGTTAAATTCAAAGTGGCGACCGTTGTACCAGTTAAATGATGTCAAACCCCGAAAACTTAACCCTTGAAAACGAAGCAAGTTGCCCTTGACAACATGGTAACTTTAACGATGAAACTTTGTCACCAAACTTCCCTAGTGTCACACTCAACTGAGAATCGTAGTACAATCCTATCTTCATCTCGCAGTGAATGTTACCGGTTTTTGTGAAAGTGTTCCACGCATTCTTTTTCTTGTGAATGAGATACATGGAACGCGTCCAATGGAACCATAAGAGTACAGAGCTTGAACGGATTCGTGATGGGTATCGAGTGGATACAGAACGGATAAGGGAACGGAAATTGAACGAAGATGTAACGCGTTTCATTCAGTGTTCCCTGTTAGGTTGATTCTGAGCGGTACTGTAAAAGATCATTAGTTCTGCCAGTGGACAGTGGATGGGTTAGATCACATGCACAGATTTTTCTTAGCATTGTGATCATGTGGTGTTTTTAGGAAGCCCAGAATTTCTTGGCGAGTTTGCATTTGGAGCATTGGAGCTGGAAGTGATCAGAAGATTAAGCTGAAATCTTTACAACAATAGAACAAATCCTTCTTCGGTAGATTTCAGAGCTACCTTCACCATTGAATTAGAGCAGCTCTAAATCTGCTCCACAGAATTTTTTTGAGAATAATTATGTGGAGAGTTTCATCTTAGCCTACTCATCATTTGCCACCAATAACGAATGTGGGATGTTTTTTGTGGGTTTTTGTGGGTTTCTAGTTGTTATGGTGGCTTATGTCACAATTGCAGCCTGTTAAGCAAATTGTTGATTATTTTATAATACATGGTACCATAACATTTTTGTGAAACAATGTTGTAGATTCACTTCTTCTACTGGGACAGTTTCTTGAAATTTTCAAAATGGGTGTGAGCCACCTTACCAAATAACTTTGTGGGTAAATCTACAACACAAACTTAATTGCTGCGAGCCACCAGGCAATCAGCAACACTAATCTTGACAGTCTCCCTGTATGCTGTATGCCAAGGAAAAACTTGATTTTGACGTCATTCTGTGATATGCCCTCCAGCAATTAAGACACAAATGGCGTCCGCAGAAAGAAAAAAAGAAAAAAAGGAAATTTCAGTCAAAATCGCAGAAAAAATACATAGAGAGCTTCTTTAGAACCTAGCAAAGGCATCTTGATGGTTTTTATGGCAAAACATAGCATTCGTAAACGATATTCATGTGAAATGAAGGTGAACTTCTAATTGCCTTTGGCCGTTAACTTGTTTTCCACTCTCAAAATCACCCCCAGAACCTACTTTTTGAATGGAATGAGCTTTCAGAATGATGTTCTTGTCTTCTGAGATGATACTTTTTGAGTCGTTTGTGTAAATTTCGGAATGGAAGCGAAATTGTGAATCATAGTTTAAAATCTTTTAAGAATCACGAATCTTTGTTTTAAAAACTCGGGAATGATGACTGACAACGACACTGAGGAAAGTATAACAAAATGCATGCATGAATTAATTACGGCCGATCCAGGGAATGTGCAAAATCGCTTTTGAAAATTAATCATGAATCACTGAGGTAAAAACTACATTAAGACTCAAATGATTTCGCCTCTATCCTCGATTGTACATGTAAATGTCTTGGTATAAAGAGTTGCAATTTCCTC
>NC_090870.1:47417601-47425101 GCF_036669935.1 Montipora foliosa
TTCTCAGCCCCTTATATATGACTTATGTATAAAATTATGAACGTCCACACCATAATGATCAAAAACGGAGGTTTTCAAAAACAGAGGTCCACGAAAACGTAGGATTTTGAAAACGCTTTTGATAGTGTAGACTTTTGAAAACAGAGGTCTATCGTTCTTTTATGGACAGTGAAAACAGGTTTTCGAATACACTTGACGTCATAATCTCATGCATGCCTCACAGTTTCTCGTGCACCAAGACGTAAACTGATTTGCCCATAAAAAACCAAGGATGGTCAGTGGGCCCACTGAGCTAAAAACTCCTAACGAATTACGGTGAAACAGTGACGTGGCAGGTCCCTTTGCTCAAATTTGGCGCTTATATTGCACTCCCCAGAAAAACAAGGCACACTCGTGCAAATGAGCAAGGTTCACAGTTACCGGGTAGTTCAAACTTCCCTCAAGCTTTGACGAAACCCCTTAAAATTGTGTCACGAAAAACGAACACAAGCAATGACAAGTCAACAACCTTTCACGTAACTGAGTTTATTCCCAGCGGGAATGTGAACATAGTCTCCACAGTACATGTCACAAAACACCCTGACATCAAATCCGTCCGTATTAAAGCAACAAATCAATATGACAGACTGTGTGGATGATGGACGAATTAGCCATAAGAATTTGTCATTTTTCAACTGAACTTGGTTTCATTTGCTTTAAGTTTTGACCTCTTAGACTGCTGGTAGAATTGCAACAAACAGGGTGTCGTCACTTTGGTCAAGTTAGACTGGGGATGTGTTCCTTTGGGATGATCTGCAAGAGGATCCCTGATCCAAGATCACTTGGATCATGGTGCATCAAAGGAATGGAAGAATCCTTTTCCCAGAGTGGATTCATCGGTTCCTTTGATGCACCATTAGCCAAGTGATCTTGGATCAGTGATCGTTTTTCAGATCATCCCAAAGGAATGCACCCTGTGTCTACAACCTTCAAATGATCTAACCATCGTTCATTTCAACAGCGATGGCCAGAAAAACAGATGTATTAAACTGAGGGACGATTCCCCTGTTAATGAAACTTCACTAAGGGCGAATTATTAAAACTGAGGGACGACTTAAGTATTAATGAAACTTCACTAACCGCGAAATACCCTGAAACCCCGTTTACATGAGCAATTTTATGTGACAATTTTTGTGTGACAATATTATTTTTTTTGCTCGTGTAGACGAGGAAATTAGGCCAATTTTTATGTGACAACTGTATTTGCTGAAAAGCTGGCTTGTTAGCTTTTATGTGACAAATAAAAGTTGTCAAATATGAAAAATTGCTTGTGTAGACAACTCATCACTTAAAATGGGGCAAATTCCTGCCTCTCAGTGAGCACCATTAGAGGACGACCAGGCAACCTTGCCTTGTTTCTGCTCTGTCTCTGGTGTCCAAAGACATTGCTGACGCACTTATTTTAACTGCGAATTGTCAAAAATTATTTGTTGTACTATCTACACGATCAAATGCATTTGCCACATACAATTGTCACATAAAAATTGCTTGTGTAATTGGGGCTTCATTGTGCCCTTTCGCAGGTCACAAACAGAGGGAAGACTTCTCCATTAATGAAACTGGTTGTGGTAGTTGTGAAATTTTATTTGGTGTCAGCAGTGTTTTGTGTGAAATTGGTTTCTGTTCATATGGCGACTTTCAGCCCGCTTTCCGCGATAAAAAATTTGAAAAATTTGTGATGTGACCATTCATGCGTGAAATCAAGCGTGGCAAAACAAGCTCGGCAGGAATTTCTTGATTTTCTTTGTTTAAGCAACCTCAAATTTCTTTTGACTTAACGCTAACTATGTACTATGTACTATCAAAGAAAAGATAAGTAAAAACTTGGTTATGTCCGTTCTATCATGAAAATGCATTGTGTTATTTTGCACCCTGTAACTGGGAGTAAGTGTTCATGTGGCAAAATTTCCAGCCCGCTTACCGAGGTCAGGGTTCAAAGAAAGCGAGATCTCGGCAACCAAGCCAGTCGGTCCTCTCATATAAACGTATTGAAACTTTTACAAAGGGTTAGAGGTGAGGCAAGATCTTGGAAACTGGGCCAGCTTTGTCAACCGGGCACATATGAAGCTTAAGAGGCCCTGAAGCGGTCGTTTTGACGAGGTCTGTCATATCCTGCAAAACCTTTAATTGATTAAAACACCAATAACACAACCAGCTTTTATTTCATGCAACATGGTCTCAATAGAATTATTAAGGTTCAGCTTGTTAGAAGTTGACACGGTAAGTGTGCAAGTGCACGCAGAGCTCATTGCATAATCTTTTGTCTTAAGCATGCATGAAACACAAAGTCTTCCAAGTTTAATGAGGAGGGCTTCTATCACCTTGCTAATGTGTTGAGTCACGCTCCTTTTGTTACAGTGTGCTATTGTGTCGTGCATGTGCTTTCACCTTATTCACTGTTTACCCGTGGAAGGTCACACATGATATTGTTTCAATTTATTAAATACTACTGCCAGCTTTAAAAGGTGTGCAAATATTGCTCAATGCTTCCACCTCTCACTGGCAGCGCTTCACTTGTAAATTCAACAACTACCAGTAGTATGATAAGTGTTTAAGAAGTTTAGCCTTTCTCTTTCTTAAATTCAATCTCATTTAGAGCATAAAAGGGATGCCTTGTAGCCTTTTTGTTCTAGTGTCATTTGTAAGGCCTGCTAGTGGTTCAGGTTAACTCACTAATTTTTTACCACAATTACTTGTAATCTTGCAATATGATTGGCTAATTTGCATTGGTCAATAAGAGTCTAGACAAGGCTTCTCGCATCATTTTGGGAAATAATTACTAATCAAATTGCAAAAAAGTTATAGACAGTGCTTGCTCTAAATTCTTTGTGTCACCATCTTGGTCATGCTCTGAAATAAACATTTTCTTCGACATAATTTGAATATTGTGGTAAACTTGGCTGCACCTTGTGAGTCCACAACATTTTGACCACTGTGATGGTGGTTATCGTTGTCAATAAGACAACACTGAACCCCATTTATTTGTTAATTTCCCCTAAGATTAAATACAAATGTAGTTTATATACAATCCTTACTATCTTAACAAAGTAACATTGTTTTAAAGAAAGTTTTTAATTTCTAGGATAATACGAGCTAAGGGTCCAAGAGAAAACTCCATAATAATTGCTGTTGTGAAAGCAAGGTAAGAATCAAGAGTAACTTTGCTCATGTCTGTATTGTCTATAATTATTATAAAAACATTGTTAAATTTCATTTTCTTTTTTTCCTGCTTTACCTTATCCCTTCAGTCATTGTAATGATGTTACGTGTATTTTCCTTTATACTGCTGAATTTTTTGTTACTTTCAGAAGGGTATATAAATTTACATTTTCTGCTATCATGCAAGTTCTACTTTATCAATAACTTTCAATTAAGTTCTGCAACAAACAAGTTTGAAAGTAAGTCAAAACAAGATCTGTGTTCAAAGACTGCTTTTCATTATTTAGACAAGTAGTTAAAATATTCTAAAGTTTGCTCTATTTTCTTCTTTACTTGGCTTTGACCTTTTGTGTGGCAATTGGAATGAAAGCTGCTCAATATTTGTACGTTACATGGCCTGTTTTTCTTTCGGTCTGTTCAGTTTGTTTGTTTGTTTTTTTTTATGCACCTTGTTTTACTTACATGTAAGGATATACTATATTCTTGCACCACATTTAGTTTGGTCTAAAAGCAATAAAAAGTAATATTGTTTGTGAAGGATCACTAACTACGCTCTAATTTGCCCTTTTCTAGTCATACCAAATCCCACTGTCTTCGCAAAATTTTCACATGTGGCATCTGGAAGGATCACAGGTCTGGTTTACAGTTGATCTTATCATGTGCGACTTTCAAATCAGACTCTCCTTTGCAAACAAGCTACATGTTTCAGATTACAAAAACGTTTTCTTCGTTGTACTTAATTTGAACTGCTTCAATTGTCTCTTACCCACAATAAACGATAAAAATTTTATCCAAAGTTAGATGCGATTTGTGGAGAAACCACCAAGAAGTAATTTAAAAAGCTCATGTAGACTGAAATATGTTATTCTTTAGAATACTTTAAAACTTCAAAAAAAAAAAAACACAACTAAATGCTAAAAATTCTGATTCACTAACCCTTGTCCAATATCTAAAAAAAAACCCTCTTGTCCAAACAGTTTGGTTAAAACAACAAAAAAATACTGCATCGGTTAGAGTTCCTTTTTTTACACCACTTGCTTGTAAAGGGAAGTTAATCATTGAAAGGTGCAAAAGAAGTCAATAAATTATTCTTGTAACAGTAATACATTTACTAGGCAGCTTTCAAATCAATGGCCACACAAATTGGAAGAGCCAATTATGTTAGGTCCTGGGCTAATTAAATTAAAGATTCTCTTCCAAACTTCTCATTGCCATAAAGGAAAGCTGTGAGTTTGGATTTTAAACATGAAAGTGAATGGTTACTTGTCTCATTAGAGCAGTTTGCAATCGCACGCTGTAAAACGAATACCAAAGTAATTACTTCGACCGATCACAGCAGTCAGAAACAGTGCAATGAACTGATCCAAAGTCATAGCAGTTAATTCCATGTAACTTGCTCAAAGTGGTGATTGGTTTTGGTTTTCCTTTTCATTGGTTGATAAACTGGCGTGAGATTTTAAAACCAATCACTAAGCGTACAATTAAATATGTAGCAGTTGCAATTGCATGATCACTTTTGACAGTCATTGAAAACTGCTGTCATAAGTTAAATCTGAGTTGTAATAATGCCCTCTTCATCATTTATAAATAAGATTATTTTACCCTAAAAATGTGATTAACGAACACTGATGGCTGCTAATGTCAGACTTGCAGAACGTCAGATTTTGTATGAAAGAATTTTGGTATTCGAACTTGTTGTTGCTTGCTTTGGACAAGGGCTGTGATAGCAGCTCATACCATAACTTACAGATGCAAGAAGCTGTCAGCTAATAATTTATTTTTGTATAAATCTCTTTGACCAATGTTTACCTTTCCAGTCCACGGAGTGATGAACCACTGATGCTTCCTTTACTAAAGGCAGGATTTGACAGGGTAAAATATGGAATGTGCATTATTTTACAATGTAATTTTCCCTTTGTCTGAAGAAGAGTTAATTAATGCAAATGCTGTATTATGTTAAGAAAAAACACTCATCTTTTTCCTTCACCTTTTTTGTTATTCTTTTCAAATCATGGAAAAATGCTTAGTTTTGTAACAAAAAATTTGCAATCATACACTGTAGGCAAGCATTATACAGTATGTAGACATTCTGTTTTTTTCATTGTTTGTAAAATTTACAGTTGTAGTATGGTAAGCATAATTTTATTAGATTTATTTTAAATTTTATTAGATTTATTTTAATTGTGGCCAGCTGTACATGTAGTTCTCAAAACTTGTGGGGAACAGCACCTGCAGGCCTCAGTTGTTCAAAAGGTGGATAATGCTATCCACCAGGTAAATCACTATCCATTGGATAGCGGAATTGGTTTCGCTATATCTTATCCACTGGATAGGGATTTACCTGGCCGACAGTGCTATATATTCATCATTTGAACAACTGGGGCTTGATGGCTCACCTGGATCCCCTTTTTTCTCTTTAGCGCTTTGTTGAAAATGCTAATGTGGGTGCCTGCCACAATGAGCTGATTATGTTAGAGCATGGTGAAGTTCAGTCAATGTTAAAGCTCAGGGCCACCAGCTGTCTCTTCAGTGCTATTGAAAACTGTCATGATGCTGTGGAGATTACAAGCTCGGACCCTGACAGGGCAGACTTTCAGGTGGAGGTAAAAGCATATTCTTTTTCCTCGAGGTTTTTTTACTCCGTTTTGGACTTTGGACTATTATTATTATTATTATTATTATTATTATTTGGGGGGTCGCACTCTGGCTGCGCATGCATAAGATTTCTTTGCGTCATACAGTACCGCTCAGCGATAGCGAACCACCGAAGGCGTTTCAAACTACAATGTAGTTTCAAACTAGTCTTCAATTAGTTTGCATTTGACTTTGAATGCGTTTGCGTTTGCGTTGAATGCGTTTGACCAAAGTCATTAACTTTCCGAAGCATTTACATCACAAGAGGTTCGATGATGCTTTCAAAAAGTAATGTCACAAAATAAAACAGTCTTGTCGTCTGACTATGCAAAGTTCGGCTTTTGGCCTATGGCCTAAGTGGGGTAAATCCGGCAACCCCCGTTTACGGGGATAAACCTGGATCAAAATTGGATTGATGATGATGATGTAACTCAACTGCCCGTTGACAAGTGATTTACATGTATTTAACATACTGTGTTGTATAAACGAAAAGTCACTGCTCACGAGCCAGAAGGCCCATCAGGCCGCCGCTTATCTCCGGTTTCAGTAGCATTAAGCGACTAGGAGTATTTATACTCCCCCCTGGATGGGATGCTAGTCCATCGCAGGGTTACCCCCAGCATTACGCCGGTACCCAATTATACACCTGGGTGGAGAGAGGCACCGTGAGAGTAAAGTGTCTTGCCCAAGAACACAACGCAATGTCCCCAGCCAGGCCCCGAACCCGGACCATGTTTCGTATAAACGAAAACCACAACTAAATTTCCTCCGTTCCCTTTCCCATTCGTAGTGAAAAAAACAAAGTGTACTTGTAGATTAAATGATACTTTTTTCAATGGCTTCTTGTAGACTTTTCAGTGAGAACACAGAATTTATCTGCAAAGTGTCTGTGGTAAAACCTTGGCAAACGGGTAAAATATACTTTCGGGCGGTTAAGTGTACTTTTTATAATAATTATGAGCAATTGTGACAACAGCCAGGACATTTTTGATGTGAATTCATCTTGTTTGACGACAACCAAAGATTGTTGATTGATCTAACAATGTTGAATTTTAGTTGGACAGTGTCCTAACAGTGGACAAATTTCCAGCAGGGATAAAACACCTGCTTATAACTTGTCTGTGACTGACATGCATTGATCTGTTGCATTCATACGCAAGGGTTTGATGAGTACCGGTAGTGGTCTTTTTTTGCAGAATTGTTTTTATTTTGCTGGGTTTTGCACCTGCTGCATTAGGGTACTTGTTCTCTGCAAGATGAGATTTGAATCAATAAAGCTATCATTGTAACTGGTGTTTCTTTTTGCCCTTAGTATGTTAACCCTGCATTTGAGAAGATGACTGGGTACTGGAGGTCAGAGGTTGTTGGACATCGTCAAACGCTCGTGATTAATAGTGAACATGAAAAACCTGTATGTAATTTTATGTGTTGATGTACCTCTGAATAATTGTTGTTAAATAATTATTTATGATTGGGTTACATGTACAGTACCAGACAGAAGTAACCTTACAGAAAAATCAACATGGAACACGTCGGTTGAGCGTTCCATTCTGCATTCTTTTGGCGTTCCCTTTGTGTTCTAAGGAAAATTTCACAACACGAAGAACGCATTCTGATTTTTGTGTATTGTAGAATACATGTACCTTACGTTCACACTAATCTGTATAA
>NC_090870.1:47430101-47432601 GCF_036669935.1 Montipora foliosa
CACGTTTATTTGTTACTGTTTCAATTTGCCTAGAAAATTCTTTTTATCAAAAATACTTGGCTATAAGCCGAGACCCCTTCTAAGGCTTCACATTTGCCCAAATAGACCATATTCGTATTCTCAGTATTGGACTGGAACTAGCTTGCAATGGAGGCTCATGCGGGGAATATATTAAAAAGTATTTGCATTTGAAAAGATTCCCCCGCATTAGCCTCCATTGCATGCTAGTTCCAGTCCAATACTGAGAATACGAATATGGTCTATTGAGTGAGGATTTGTGTAAAAATCGCTCGGCTTATAGCTGAATAAGTACGGTATATAACAAATCACTTAATGACTGATCCCTCGGGAAACTGTTCATTTTGTTTCCCTCGAATTTCAATGTTTCCCTCGGCTACTCCTCAGGGAAACATTGAGATTCGTGGGAAACAAACTTAACTGTTTCCCTCGGGACCAGGCATTAAGTGTTTATTTGTGCACAATATTATAGACCACTTTCATAAAATAATGGCAACCACTTTTACATTCTATTGTCTTCATGTTAATTAGACCTACTGCCCTCATTTCGAAACAAAAATTCTTTTGAAATTTGCTCGTCGTAGCGAGGCTAGAAAGGCTTATTAGCATTAAAACAAAAGAATATTTTATTTGGCCACCATTATGAAAGAGTTCTATTGATGATTTTGTTTTTGCCTACAGCCATGGGAGGGCAAAGTTATGGGTAAAAAGAGAAATGGAGAGAACATCTTGCAAAACGTCCATATAATACCAGTGATTGGAAAAGGAGGGTGAGAAAACATCAGTTATTTAGCTGTTTAAACACACTTTATTCCTTTTGGTAACAAGTATTTTTGAACATAATCCACTATGCTGATCAAGTTTGTAGGAATCAAGAGGGTTTAACATAGGATAATTATCAAAGGGTCTCTTTTAAGGTTATGGGTTAGGAGGGAATTGGTTAAAGGATACAAAGTGCTTTTGTGTTATTTCCAGGGTTGGGTTATTGCAAGTGATAATGTAACAATGTGATAACAATAATAAAATTATTATTATATATGGGGGAGGGGGGTGGGGAGAGATGCTATATTACAGAATGGCCGAATGCCCATGTTCGTGTCCGAAATGTTTGTATGCAATTTGTTTCCATATTGCTACTGATCGTGTGCAATGTAACTGAAAAGCAAGTATTAATGTTTGCCAAAATAATTATGGGTTTGCATGCATGGAGTTGGCCACACTGTTAAACTATTTTTTAAGCCTGTATTTTATGGACTAGGTCAAAGCCAAGGGCTAATAAGATTTTCTTTCACCTTAAAGGAAAGTGGCACACCATGTGACAGTGAAACGGGAGCTTACACAAGCCAACCCTCTGAATCTGAATATGGAGGTCAATATGCACATGGAGACAGTGAGTCATTTTTTTCTTTGAAATTGCAACCGATAATTGTATGGTCTTCATGAGAGTATGCACATTTATTAAGGAGAAAATAACATAATAATTAAGCCAAGACAAAATAACAGAGCGTGAACACTTACATGTAACTAGAAAGAAGATTAATTTTGAAAGCCCATACTTCTTGTTGACACGTAGTGCCATTGGTATTATATAACAGCTTTTTGACGTAAGATTTGTGATGTCTTTGGCACCTCTCAGAGGCATGATTATTTTCAAGAGAGGTGAAAGAGTTGTTTGCAAGTTCAGTGGATTTCTAATTAGAATTACATGTAGTCTCTGAAGGAATTCTGCCAGTAAAGAAATCTTTGACAGCCTTCAAAGTATTTTGAATTCTTTGTTGAATCATTTTGGCCTTCAAATCCTAGAAATCTGATTAACCTGCATGGATTGACCTTGATTAGTAACAACTGTAAACTTAAAGTGGGCAAATTCTGTTGTGTAAAGTAGGTCCTTTCATTCTTTTTATTTGAAAAAGTGTACATGTATGACTCTAACTATGCTGTCTGTGATGTGTTGTGCATTTCAGCCAACCACTGCAAGTGGAGTCACAGAGCAAGTGCAGATAAATACATTAACAAATGGTCTGTTTTTTAAAAAGTGTTTTAAGTGTTAACTAGTATAGTTGTCTCCATTAAACTTGCAGCTAGTATACGGTATTTACTTGATTAAATACCGTGACATTTATTAAATTTTGTTTGTTTCTGATGCAACGTTTAATTGAGGGTGGCGTTTATTTGAGGATGGCATTTTATCAAGTAAATACAGTATGTATTAATGCAACTGGTGAAAGTTGCAATGCTGTAATGCACCCCCGAGAAACATGATGACTCAGTTACTTGGCAGCAGGCAGCTGAAAAATCAGTCCCAGGCAGGATTCAAACCTGTGGCCTCCATGACATTGGTTCCATCCTCCACCTGTTGTGATTCTAGGGAATTCTAGGGAAGCCAGGTCACTTACATGTATGTAAGTTCTTCTCAGACAGTGGTCTGCAGGTTTGGTGTTTGTGTTGCACTTCATCCCTTGGTTGTTCATAGGGTGGTTAG
>NC_090870.1:47437601-47462601 GCF_036669935.1 Montipora foliosa
GAAAGCGTGGTACTCACGAAGTGCCCAATTCAAAATGGCACTGAACTCTGGACGCCTGGTGACGAGTATAATAAGTCTCCCTCGAGGGAGGGGAGTCCCAAATTGCTAAAAACAAAACTCACTGAGCAATTTGGGAAAAAATCGTGCTTGTTTTTGGTCGATCGGAGTCCCGACGCTGGCTTCCGTCTCCTACCTTGTCACTACATTATGAAGGAAGGTGAACGGGGACCATTTTCCCCGAAACTTTGTGTACGTATTAAAGACAACAACAGCTCACCACATGGTAAGTTTTATCGATATTTATTACCATTTTCTAGCAAATTTTCAGACCTAAACTTCGCCTCATATGTTCTCTATATTTTAATACCTACGTGACGCACACAGTGAGCCGGGGTTACCTGTGGTTTCAGTACTAAGAGTACATGTAGGTATTATAGTCCAAGGTTTTTTTTTTGATGAGGCCTAATGCTGTTCAGGTCTCTCATGGAAGTACCACAACTCAACACATCTTGTTATCAATGTGGGAATAGTAATAATATGTCGTTTTGAATGCAATGTTGATTATACAAAACAAGAAAAATAGTCACAGATCTTGGTATGCATAATTGCTAGTGGTGTAAAAGGAGTAGTCCACCTTTGTTTACGTGTTTCTTTCTTTTTCTCCTTTAGGCCCTTGTACTTTTTGGGAACGAAAATACTCAACAGGTTCAGGGCTTGTGAGATACTCAACATTTCTGAAGACGTTCTCAAAAACTGGCTACAAGTAAGTCTCGTGTGCGTTTATTAGAGACTTGGCTGGAGGTTCTTTGTAAAACTGGACCAGGATTGACCCTAATAGGCCATTTACGAGTTCATGACTGCCTTCTCTTCAAAGCGAGTCTAAGTACGAAGTTTTTCTTATGAAAATAAATTTTTATTCATATTTAGAGCGAGTTTCAATCGAGTGTCTTAAAACCAATTTGACCAAAGTAATTACTTTGGCCAATCAAAAAGGACGGAGACAATCCAGTAAACCAATCAAAACTCGAAGTAATTACACGAAGTCGACACAAAGCGCGGGAAAATGTGCGCGCGCGAGCCACGATTGCTTTTGGTTTCAGTTCTGATTGGTTGAAAAAGTGACGCGAGAACTGTGAACCAATCACTGAGTGAAATAATGCAAAACTAAAGCAATTTGCTAATTACTTTCGACACTCAATTGATAACCGCTCTAAAGTAGACCTAATTAGTATTACCATCACAAAAGCTTCGCACTTTAGACTCGTTTTGAAGAGGAGACCGACATGAACTCGGAAATGGCCTCTTAGATGCACACCCAATTTTGATATCCAACGCAAAGTGTCCCTTTAAGTCTAAGGCATTTGCCACCTATTCCCAACAACGAAGTAAGGGTAAAGGTTAGCGACGGTTATTTTTAAGCTTAGGGCAAATGCAGCGTTTTATCTTAACTTGAGGAGCAGCATCTGGGAGACACTTTGTGAGGTTGATTGACTGTGTTCCGAGACACGAGTGAAGTTGAAGTTAAGGAGAAGAGCAACGGGACACTTCGTGACACTTACGGAAATTGGCTCTAGGGTCAATCGTCGAAATATCCAAAACTGGATGGCCCGTATTTACCATAAATTTATTTTGAATTTCGAGTTACGTGGAGCCTTGTACCCAAGACAGCTAAATTCAGATCTTGCCTTTCGGCTATTTAAGAGAAAAAAAATTGACCGTACAACCTTGTGGGATAATGTGGGATTGTAAATCCGTTCATGGAATACTGCTAAGGACTGAAAAAAAAAATAGATAAGAGGGAGGGTTCTATGGAGTGAAATTGCTGGGAAGAGTTTTATTATGGGATTTTAGTTGAATATTGTTCCAAAACTAAAAAAGAGACCACTTTCCAGAAGTTGGATGCCGTTACCATTCTTTACATTTTTGGGTGCAGATGACCTTGCATAATTGTAGTCCCTGGTGGGGAAAATATACTATCAATTTTCAGGCTCAATAAATGCGAAGACCGTTTTTGTCTGGACACAAAATGGCTTTCTTGACGTCTTGAAACATGCCAAAAGCCACTGAGGTTACTCTTCAGGTCGCATCAATGAGGTGTAGTCACCAATGGCTGTATTGGCCAGAAGTTTAGTATTCCAGATTTCAACGAAACGAATGGAAGTGTTTGCAGAAGAATGGAGCTATCTTCTCTATGGGTTATTTTGGAGGGGAGCAGAAAAGGCCCGGTGACGTCATGAAAAAATCGAGAATTGTATTATTGGTACATGTTGGTGTGGGGGTCGTTTTAAAAATCTTCCTGTTGATTGTCGATAGTTAAATTGTTTCAAATGTGTCGTAGCAAAGACCATCAAAACTGTCGAGTCTCTTCAGTTATTTAATTATCTCCTCACTTTGGTCTTGTAAAATCTTTTCTTTTGCAGTTAATAGAATTAAATTATCACTCAAAGAATGCTTATCACAACTCAACGCATGCAGCGGACGTTCTTCACGCAACAGCTGTGTTTCTGGCAAAAGAAAGGGTCAAGGTAGATTCTGAAGCCGTACATGTATCTGTCTATTTTCCGTAAATTTCAACTCACTCGCGAGGGCCTTTCAGGGGCTTGCTCATTTCCGTGTTTAAGTGCATATCACCTCAGCACACGTTTCCACTTTAATTATTCTCCTGAATGGTCCCAAATACGTCGTGTTGTTTTTAGAACCTTTTGATGGAAAATTCACGTTTTCGTTGGCTTTGAAAGACGGGCAAAGTGGCCATACTTTGGTCACTAACCGGGTTTGATACGGGGTTGACGTCACAGACTGCTTTGCATTGAGAAAGTTCTTTAAAAACAGCGATGTAAATTAGCTTGTGACGTCAACCCGGGATCGAACCCATTGCCCTTCATTGCTCGGTTATGGATCAAAGTGTGACCACTTTTCCCGTCTTTCAAATCCAATAATAAGGGAAATTTTAACCAAAAGGTTTTAAAACCAACACGATGTATTTTGGACGATATCGGAGAATAGTGGAAAAGTGTGTTAAGGTGATAGGCACTAAGTTTACAGGTGTTCCCTTCTTTTTGATCTTTAATCCCAAACATGTTCTCTCTTTTGATCCCTGGCCCATTAGTTATCTTGTCTCTGTTCCACTGTTGCTCCTATGGAAAGCGCCTTGCATCCTGTAAGGTCTCTGCTAATCATAACTTGTAGGTGAAGTCATTCCAGGAATACATGTACTGGGCTTGTGGCATTGTAAGAATCAATCGACGCTTGTGCTCAGGTTTTGAGGAAAATGATTTTTTGTATTCTATCCGTGATGTTTTTGTTTCCATCATTGGTTTTATGTGAGCATTGATGGATCTTAACTAGGTCGGATAAAAGATTCGACTACCGAATGCTTAGCGCCGGTACGTTGGGAATTTCCTAGGACAGTCAACCCAGATTCCGGCAATCATATACACCTTCATCTGACGGCAAGCGCTCGAAAACGTGTGCAAGCCATTCACAAATCATTTCGTTGTAGGGTTTGCTTCTTCTTATTAAACTTTTAAGAAGAGTGCATTTATGAAACCTGAACTACACCAGTTGAAATTTAACTGTATTTTCATTGTTGTGTCTTGTAGGCTGTTCTTGAACCTCTTGATGAAATAGCCTCTTTAATAGCAGCAGTTGTTCATGACGTGGACCATCCGGGCTACACAAACTCCTTTCTTTGTAATGCTGGCAATGAACTTGCGATTCTGTACAATGACATCGCAGTTCTGGAGAGTCACCACGCTGCATTGGCGTTCAAACTCACTGCCCGTGACGAGAGGTCTAACATATTCAAAGGACTGGACATGTAAGCTTTAAGAAAAAAAAATGACTGCTTTTGATATTTAATGAGATGAACTTTGTTAAAGAAAGTAACATGAACAGGCGGTTGGGTTTGTAGGTGATGACGTAGAGAAGCTGGTGGGGCTCAACTCAAGCTCGAGCAACGATCAGCGTCTTAAAAAAACTAAGGATAAAGCGCTGCTTTTGCACATGTAACAAAACTTGCAATTAGGATGATCAATCGGTGGCTTCTTCCCATGACACTTGTTTATCATCTCGTGGAGGCTTTAAAGTAATTTTTAAAAAATAGGCACGCATTGCGTACGTGTGGTAGTGCAGTAACACAGAGCTTTATTCCATAACTGTTAACTGGGCTGCGTTTTGTTTTCAATGAGATTCAAGTTGTCTTTGCGCAATATGTAGCTCCAATAGTACACGATATTGTTTTGATACCGCATATCATTGTAGTACCATGGTAGATATCTTTGGTAAATAGCCCCCTGAGAAGACATGCGGTTACTAGTAAATAGATTTTGGGGTTCATTTGTTGAAACTCAAGTGCGATTCCAAAAGACCTGGGCCCAGTTCCTCAAAAGCCGATTAACGCTAATCTAAGATTAAAAATTAACCAAGCAGTTTATTTCTCTACTCCCAAATGCTGTTCGACGCAAATTTTCGGCAGAACTTTACATGAGAAGACGTCAATCTAGAAAAACAAAAATAAGCAAAAGAAACTTTCACCAAAAAGTTGAAAACGTGAAACAGAAGTTTACGCTAATCCTGGATTAAGTTAATCGGCTTTCGAGGAACCGGGCCCTGTTTATTTTCGTGAGTTATGCACGCGCTGTGGGCCTATTGTCACCACGGACTAACAGTCTTACGCTCTTACACTCTTACACTCGTACATGTACCACCCAGTGACATAGTGTGTAGTACAACTACAGTGCACTTCCAAAAAAAACGAGTTTTTTGAACGGCTGCAAAAAAACATTCCACGAGAAGCGTGTCCATCTGAACTTAGAACAATGGTTCAAATTGTAAGAGGAGAATATTAGCATACAAGTAAAATAAGCTATGCCTGCTGAGTATTCTTTAAATGAAGAATACTAACGAGGAATGTTTTATCAGGATATAAAGCTCATGCACGTGACGTTTTATCGGTCTTTTGATAGGCTGTTAGGCTCATGAATTATTAATGCGTTTTTGAAGACTTAAGAACCCTGGTGTTGGGGCCAGTCCCCACAGAGCACTCTACAATTGGAAGTTGTATGACGTCCCCACCCTGCTGCAACTTAAATATAACAAAAAGAACACAAAAAGTGCGAGTTATTAGAGAGAATTAAAACCACATTTGCGGAAAATTTGATTTTTTCAAGAATGGAAGATTAGAAACTTGTTTGATATAATCAAATTTCTTGCCTGTTAGCAAAAGGTATCAACTTACGTATGGAAAGAGACGAAATAGAGAGTTTTCATGCTTTTGTGATAATCAACACCCTTCGTCTCCGTCACACTTCAACACCATGCTAAATCTCCCTATTGCTATAAAACACCTTAAAGTTCACCTGAACTCAAATATTTTTCGTCTACACTATTAATCTCCCCACCAACAGCAAACGTGTTTTACCATTCTTACCTGAAAAATTTGCTTTATATCTGCTGTGCAAGACGCGCAAAGTTATCGAACTAACAGCAATTTGGACCCACGACCGTTATGTGAGAGGCATGGGTCAATTGTCTATTTTACGTCACAAACTGCTTTGCAATGCAAAAATTTCTTTGAAAACAAGAATTCTAAGCAGTTTGTGACGTAACATCAAGAATAGACCCATGCCTCTCACATCAAGGTCGTAGGTGCAAATTACTGTTAGTTCTGCCAAGTTTACGTGGCTTGCGCGGCACAGGAAAAGCGAAATTCAGGGTAACAATGGTGACACAAGTTTGCTTTGGATGAGGAGATTTATATTAGGGACGTAAAATATTTGAGTTTAGTTGCACTTTAACGAGAGCTTGTTGGCTACGTACCGTCCATAAAGGTGCTGACCAAAGTTCATACGTGCGTCGAACTAAACTGCATGTTTCTTGTTTTCGTTCTTCAGGGATGAATTTCGCACTATTCGTCAGGCGATCATTGATATGGTGATGGCAACTGAGATGACGAGGCATTTTGAACATCTTTCGAAGTTTGTCAATTCCATCAATAAACGTCGCACTTCAAGCATGGATGAGGTGCACTCTGTGGTAAGAATGACGTTTCTTGTTGTTATTTGAGAAAAAGAGAGAGTTTACAATCGCGTTGCCGCACCTTGGCGTCCTTCTTTGTTGTAAATGACCAACCAGAGGTTTATTGGTTGTAGTTAGCATATTTTGAACATTAAGAACATTGATTTCAACGTTTGGCCTGGGACACCTGGGACACCTGGGCCCGGTTGTTTGAAAGCCGATTAACTCAATCCAGGATTAGCGTCAACTGTTGTTTCATGTTTTCAATTTTTTGGTGAAAGTTTAGTTTGCTTATTTTTGTTTTACAAGATTGACTTCTTCTGTTGTAAAGTTTGGCCGAATATCAGCGTTGAACAGCATTTTTGGGAGTAGAGAAATATAAACGCCGTGGTTAATTTTTATTAGTATCACCCAACTAGTGCACTAATGCAAATCCTGCATTTTGATTGGCTACGCTACTAGAGGACTATTAGTACTAGTCCTCGAGTAGCGAAAAGCGTGACGCTTTCTTTCGTTTAATTCCCAATTAAATATTTCTTAACTTGCATTTGCTAACTTTATTATTTGCCTTTTACTAGATGGGTGATACTAAAACAATTAGACCCTTCGCCCTCAAGGGCCACGGGTCAATAGCCCTTGCGGGCTACGGGTCTAATTGTTAAATATGGCGTTAGCTTTGATCGGCTTTTGAACAACCGGGCCCTGAAAAACTATGGCGGCGTCAACGGGATTTGAAGCCAGGCACTCTTTCACGTGGACACGTGAGTCCAACAAATTGACCTGCTCCCAACTGAGTGGCTTCATGCAAGGAAGGGTTTACGTTTTTGCAAACGTTGGCCGTGTAGCGCTTATATTTCAACAGACTTAACTGATTAGAGTGTAATGTGAAGTGCTAGTTTTCTCCCCCATATGAACCATGTGAGCGTTAGCCCTACTAATGGAAATGGGCCAACACAAGGACAGAGAAAAAACTCTGACCTGGGTGGGAATTGAACCCACGACCTTCGGGTTAGATCACCGCTGGTAGAGCCCTTAACAGAAAAAATTGAGAATACAAGCGTTCGTCCCATAATGTATGCTCGTCCGTTGTGCTCGTGTATTGCTTCACTCATTAGCTAACGTTTTCCTTATATTTTCGCAGCATAGTGGACGAGGCACCCCGGATTCCACTGCATCTTCTGCTGTGGCTCTCAATACGCCAGAAAACAGAACGTTGATTAAGAGAATGCTAATCAAGTGTGCTGATATCGCTAATCCGGCACGTCCTCGCTATCTTTGTATTGAGTGGGCCAATAGGATAGCTGCTGAATACTTCTCACAGGTATGGTGTCTTCGTTCAAGAGTCTTTGCTTCTTGCGGTAGAGTTGAGGGGAGAAGGGTTGTGTTACGTTTTGCGCGTGGTGAGTTTTTTTTCGTTCTAAGGGTGATCTGGAGCTCGCTTTGTTCAAATAACAAATGGCGTGTCGTGAAAGAAAAAAATTGAGCAAAGTTATTCCTGTGGTCAATCACAAAAGACGAAGACAGTCAAATGAGGCCAGTGCAAAAAGCACTTTGGTCACACTGTGAATTGCTTCGACTATGAGTTCTGATCGGTTAAGATTTCAAAATTTCGCTCAGTCACGAGGAGTAGGAATGCTCAACCGGAGCAAGTGACGTCCGCAATCCGACTGAAAGCTGTGAAAATCCAGGAAGCTCCTGTCAAGGGCATAAGTGTAGAAATTAGTAGCATCTTTACGTATCCTCAAGTTATTGTAGCCTGTTTTGAGATTTTCCTAGCAAGGCTAGGAATGCTTGTTTTCATTAAAATCAAAGGATCTGTTTTTAAGGCAAACATTGAGAAATCGGTTTTAACCATTGTTACCCAATCATATTATGTACTGTTATCATAGACTGACGAGGAAAAGAGGCGTGGCTTACCAGTAGTGATGCCTGTATTTGACAAGCAGACTTGTAACGTTCCGAGGTCACAGGTGAGTGGGCTAGCCAGTGGCAACTTGATCTCATATTCAGACACAGTTTGATGCCACTCCGGTTTGATGTAGCTTGAACAGTTACAATTCAAAGACCCAACGTTTCAACCTTCCTGTCTATTGTCTTCACCAAGGGTGATCCAAAGAAAGTTATCGCAATTTGAATTGACTGAATGGTAACTTTTTAAGATGCATTCAACTTTCTTCAAACCAGAGTAGCGTCAAACTGTGTTTTATCGTCAACATGGTTGTATAATGAACCTTAACTTTGCCGGTGCCTCTCAAAGGAGGCAGTGTGGCCGAATAGTTAGGGCGCTGGCCTTGAGATCCGGGGATCCCGGGTTCAAGACCCGTTCTGACCTCCGGCCACGTGGGATTCTTAACAGTTGTTGTCCTGTTCTGGCGTTTCGTAGACTGTTTCATTGGCCCTGAAAAGCCCCTATGGGGAGTGGTCAATTACGTATGTATAAATGTATGTATAGACTCCTTATGTTATTTGTTTGATCAATATATCTATTACTTCTCTTTTTCCTCAGGTGTGGTTCATAGATTACTTTGTTAGTGATCTTTACGATGCCTGGGATGGTACGTATTTTCTGTTTGCATTTGTCGCGTTTTATATCGTTAATCAAGTACCAATCTGTTTTGTGTTTTAAAAACAAATTTCGAACAAATTTGTTTGTAAACATGATTTCCTTCGGCTTAAACTTATTCTGCAGTAAGAGTGGAGGTTCCCTTTAACTGTGGTACTCCGTGCGCGGAGCCCCTCTATTAGCACTAGTAAATGTGAATATGCAGACTCTTAAGTACATCTTGGTAAAAGGTGTGTAACTTGACCATCGTTTAAGGAGAAGTACATTTTTATACTCTGGCTAGTGACTCATCCACTGGATAAAGTTATCTGAACTTTGAACTCCTGGCGCCAGAGAGTCAACGTATCGGCGTTAATAATAACCGTGATACTTACCCAGAAAGCCCCACTCGCCCGAAAGTGGTTTTCAGGGAGGTCCTGCATCAGATCGAATTGGAATTTAGAGATGTGGGCGTTGACAAAAGTATCCGCATTCAAATGCTACCACGCTGCTTTTCAAAGGTGTTTCGTGGAGCTTGCTGATTAGTGTGCATCGGATTGATCATGTGTTCTTTTATGTTCTTTGCAGCTTTCGCTTTTGTACCTGAAACCATTAGACACCTCACCGATAACCATGAACATTGGAAAAAGGCAGCGGAAGACTGGGTATGATAAATTCCAAGAAATCGAGATTCTTTCTTTGCACACTTAAGTACTAAACGCTTGTTTTTTGTGGGAGCATCATCATCACTGTATTAAGTCTAAATCTCATCTACCAGTTGGGAAAACTGTACATCAAATCACGCGAAATTAAAGCAAATGAGATCAAATGATTGGGAAAACTGGTGGAGTACATGGATAAAAACCTCTCGAAGCGGAGTAAAACTTAGCTAATCCAGCCCACATATGAAGTTAATCAATTGAGTCCGGGAATCCAACTCAGGCTACCTTGATGGGCGAGTGCTGTCACCACCGCGCCAACCCCTGCGAGACACAGATTTGCATGAGCGGCTAACAGCAAACAGTATATGGCCGGCTTCGGCTTATCATTAGATTTTAAAATTCTTTTATTCTAATAGGCCATTTCCGAGTTAATGTCAGCTTCCTCTTCAAAGCGAGTTTTAAGTGCGAAGTTTTTGTTATGAAAATTAGTTTTCATTCATATGTAATGTAGAACTTGTTACCATCACAAAATCTTCGAACTTAGACTCGCTTTGAAGAGGAGGCAGACATGAACTCGGAAATGGCCTATTTAGTTCGGCGACTGGTCGTTTCACCAGTGAGTCGTTTCGCAGACGTTCTGAGTCGTTTCGCAGAGTGGTGTTTGGTTTGGGTAGGGTAAGTTTTAGGGCTTGGTTGGGTAGCTCAGAATGTTACAGCGGAACGTTTCTTGTTTTAGGATCGGCTCGATAGGATAAGGTTAGGTGATACGCCACTTCGGAAAATACCATAATACTCTCCCCTCCCCCTCAAATTTTGCATAAGCATTGATTTTGTTTTCTCATGGGACCATTGTAAGTCCCAAGAGAAACTGGTAACAATGCTTATGCAAAATTTGGGGGGACAAACGGAGAGTATTATGATATTTTCCGAAGTGGCCTAAACGAGATAAAATCAAATATGTTGTATTGCGTTCTGGCAAAGCGAATTTCAGCGTGATGCTTTTGAACGTCAGAGTTCTTAAGCTGGGGTTAATTCCAGCCTGAGTGTAGTGCTTTTGTTAATTAATCCCCAGGATTCATCAAGACGAACACCCTGTAGTGGCACTTCCGGAAATGCAGCTTCCAGTAATCCCAGTACCAGTGTCCCTCCGCGAAACCCTACATCTACTTCTGGGACTTCATCTGAGCCACCGTCATCGTCCAGTACGTCTCTAACCTCATCATAGTTCGTTGTGGCCGCAGTTTGTCTCGCTCACTTTTATCTTCGTCTGGGTCATACTCTTTCTCTGTCTGTCTCTCTTACCATTTCCTTTTTTCCACTTGGTGGTGTATCATATTCTACACTTGTTTTGTAAGATCGAGGCAGCATCCGTTTTCGTCACTGGCAAAGTTGTAGAATTCTCATGCACTGCGGTCAATGTGATGCCCTTGCATTTAAAGAGTTAAATAGATTAATTCCTTTTTGATGCCCTAGTCCTATGTACTGTAATCTACACAAATCATCTCCTTAACTTCAGGTCTAGCTCTCTTTCCATTTTTAATTTGTTTTTAATGGCATTCTAAATTCCACTTTTCATTCTACGTAATGCCTAGCCCATTTTTCAGCAGTTTCACGAAAAATAGGTATTAATTGTACAGAATTTTACCCGGGTTCTCACACACCGCTGGCAGGTAGAATACGTTAATAGCGAAGTCCATACAACACAGTTGCAAGCGTAGTCGTCCCAGCTAAGGAAAAGACACTCGCAAGGGATCTTCGATGTTGCTTCCTGTAAACAAAGCGAAAATTCTGTCGTAACATGATAATTGTAGCTGCTTTTTGTGCTCTTAGTTTGATAGCTCCCACGATAACGAGTGGGATTTTAGGCAACGGCCTACAAGAAAGGTCCGGAAGCATAGACCACCATTGCGGAGTAATTTTTATTGCGATTCATGCTTGAACCAGTTGTGTGTGAGAAACGCTTAGGTTTTCTCTTTTGACCAGTTTTGATTGAATTGGCATCTTGCATAACTATTTAATTACAATATAGAGGCATAGATAACCTTCCACATATAAGAAAAAAAAGAAAGACAAATTGTACATAGCGTTTTTCTTGACAAGAAATCCCTAGAGAATTATAAAGTATTATATTTATTGCTGTTGACCATAACCACACCATTGTTGCGAAGTTGCATATTTTTGGTAGAGCACGAGGCGATTCAATCCCGTTTCAATTTTTCATCGTCGTGTGTCTGTTATGGAGGTCGCAGGTGACGTACCTACTTAAATTATTGGGTGCTGACGGAAAGGAATGCTGGCGCGTGGAGAATTATTAACAATTCTGGCAATCTGTGAAGTACAATGGCTCGCGTGAGTGCACTGAGGACTTCTGTTGTCGACAGTTATTTGATGACCTTAGCCTTCCTGTTGACTCCTTTTTAAGGTATAACACCACTCGAGATCTATCGTGGTTCGATGAACCCAACTTGCAATCGCTATCCGAGGGGAGTGTTTTTAAAAGAATCTTGAGTCTGTTTTTTTTTTTTTTTTGTGAGGTGTGGGGAGTAACGACTGAGTAAATAACATCTTAAGTGAGCGCACTCATCGTATGAACAACCTTTTAGTCAGGATTGCGTTGCAGGTTGTAAAGAGCTGTAAAACTATTTTCGAGGACAGTTGAATGATTTCGGCACTCGTAGCTGTACCATCAGTCCCATTTTCTCTAAGTAAATAATCAAAGGCTTCTATTATTTGTTGATACAGTAACACTTCAGGCAGGGAACAAACACCCATTTCTTACAGAATTAAGATTTGACTTCTATCTGGTGGCTCCAGAATCGTGTGTGAATGATCTTGTGAATGATCTTGTGAATGACTTTAGGAAGGAAACAGCATTGCGCTGATGATTTAAACATCGAAACATTCTTGTGACTATCGATTGGTTAAAGAGAAACATCGTTTTTTGTGGAAGCCTATTTGGACTTCTACGTAACACTTCTTCCTTCATGTACGTATTAGCATGGAGAACCCCGCGGGTGTTTATAGAACGTTCTGAACCTTCCCAAAGAGACTGTAATTTCAAGCAGCATTTTACCACGGTTTGTTCAGTACAATCTATTGTAGGATAGTGAACAGTTGCTCCGTGAGGTGGATACCAGGTGGCAACTGGCCAACGAGGTGCGGTTGACCAATCGCATTATTCAAGCTTTTTCGTTTATTTCCTGTCGTCGAACTGGAAAAGGAATTTCAGCCAAGCGACATTTTTTTCGCACTCACTGTCGATTCACGTAAGGTCAAACGTCCGTGTAAGGGTAATTGATTGCCGAGACTGAGATCCAAAGAACCAATCAAAAGGCTGGATCGATTATCATGTTGGCCACAATTAAATCCAAGGTCATATCCGGTCAGTAGCTCGTCACAGTTTTAGCTGAGAACCACGAAAGCAGGCTCTGGCTGCTCAGTTTTCTTTCGGACTCAATTTTGGTAGATCTTAGTTAGAATAATAGTCGGAAATCGGTGTTTGTTCCTTCCATGGTGCATTAGTTCATTTGTGGCTTAAAATGGCAAGTGTAATTAACGCTGTCGTCTTATGGGAAAAGGAGATTATAGCTCCTCGCTTTAACTCCTCTTGTTGTGGTGGTACTTTGTTCCCTTTAGTGCTAGTTGATCTTAATGGGCCATTTCCGAGTTGCTGTTTGTCTCGGTTTCGAAGTGAGTCTTGGTGCTCAACTATTGTAAGGGAAATTAGTTTGATTTGCATAAGAATACGCAACTTATTTCCATTTGAATGGTTGTGCACCAGGACTCGCTTTGAAACTGAGGCATGTAGGAACTCCAAAATGGGCTATTTATGGATTGGTTTTGGTGAAACCCTCTTTTGCTTGTTGAGGTCAGGGGCTAATTGAAGCACCCTTTATGCTTGTTCGTGTTCTGGTTGGACTGCAATGAGAAGGCGATGAATTTTTGGAATGGGGATCAGTTTTCACTTAAAAGATCCCCCCTCGGGTCTTCCTCGATTCCATTCTTGTTCCAGTCCTTCCTCGAGAATATGGCCCATTCAGTCTGATGTAAATATGCAAAGCGAGGTTATCAAGCGACTGGGGGCTGAGAAGGGAGGAATAGAGTTAATTAACTGGTTTCTCCTTTTGACTTTCGTACGTAAAAAGCTCATTTTTACATTTTCACTCACGGCTAATGTTTACATTTTCAAAGCTGTCACTTAGACTTGACTAAAAGCTGCTTAGTTAAACGAATTTTCTAATATTTTGGGGATTGAAGCAATGCTTATTTGTTCTTTTACAATGATTGTCAATAATTTCAAGTGAGTTCCCGAAATATTCCTTTTCATTGCACGAATGATGCTATTATTTGTGATTTCTATCACCAAGAGCCTTGTGGAGAAAACTCAAGTCTTTCTGTAATAATTATTCAGAAATACCGTTCAGTCAAGTTGAACAAATTTGACCAAAATCTTTTCTGGGTCAAGTTCTTGTCCTCTGTCTAATGTATAAAAGTATAATTTTCATAATGCAACATTAATAATGATAATGCTAATATAAAAAGTTGATTACCTGGAAAAAAAGTCCCAGGATATTGAAGTTATTATATCATGTACAAATTGTTTGATAAATTTTGTGTAGTTTGTTTAAATTTCTTGGGAGTTGTTCCACATGAAAACTAAATTATGTTGTCTCCTCCTTAGTTGTGTTCTGTACAGTTGTTTTAGTCCTTAAAGTCTATAAACAAACAAACAAACAAACAAACATTCTTATAGAGTAGATATAAATAAAATAAGTTATTGGAATCATGTCATTTGTTTACTGTCACTCTGCATAGTCTTAAACCGCTCGTTTGGATTGTTGGGGGTGGGGGAGGGGCTTTACTCTTTTGATAAAAACAAATGGAACTTTTGAAAAGTTCTTCCCGGTGGAATGCGGATTTTTCAAGCTATTTCCTGCCTTTTTTCGTGTGCGCTTGAGATTAGGCTCGATTTCCAGCCGTTTTGGGAGTGCGGTTAACATCCTCCTCCCAACGCACGACTGGATCACTGGTCCACGTCTTTTGTCCGTCACGTAGCACCCGTCGCAATTGTATATTGTATTTTGTACTTGGCAGGAAGGTGTTTTTCTGATTGGTGGAAAATAGAATAGCCCACTTTCGATATATTAAAATTTAGTCCTAAACAAGAGGCGTCATCTCGAGGCTCTGGGGAATCCATATATTTATTCCCCAAAGGCTCGAGATGATACCTTTTGTTTAGGACTGAATTTTAATATATCGAAAGTGGTCTATTGCTTAGACCAGTGATCCAGCCGTGGTGAGCGCGGAGGAACGCGGGCGCACAAAATGGCTGGTCCATCCAGCCTAGCTTGGGATAGTTTCGAAGGAAAGAGCGCTGCGTCGGGGGATGTCAAAAACACGAGAAGTTATTACTATCCAGTTAGTTCAGTAGAGTAAATTGACCGGTAAAGTTCCTTTTTGGCTTAAGGCTGGTCATGTTTAGGTGGCCTCATACACCACAAGCCTTTTAAGAGACGTCACGCGAAGCCGGCCAGTTCTGCTGTAGAGAACCGGGAACTCCATCCCATACTCTTCTCGAAGAGTGTGTGGGTTCTTTAACGTCCCACAATGAAGGATATTTGTGAGACGGGGCCTACGACTTATAGTCCTTATCCGAGAAGACTTGAAAGTCTAACCACATGCAGATGAAATTACAAAAGGCCGTACTTTCTCCTCGGTTACTATAAGGTCCTGAGTGGGGTTCGAACCCGCAACCTCCTTCATGACAGCCCAATGCTCAACCAACTGATCCACCGGTGAGGCATCGTGGGGAAACTGTAAACATCCCGCGAATGGGTTAGCTTTACAGTCTCTCCACTGTGGTCAATTTACGATTATCAGCTCAAATCGTGGACGCGTTTTGACCTCCTCTGTGAACGAGTTTGCGAAGTTTACTGCGCGTTTTCCATTAAAGGATCGCGTAAATGTTTGCAGTAGTTGTAGCATTTGCCGCTCTTTTTACCTCTCAAGATGAAGCGGTTTTGCTTTTCGCGCGTATTCAGCTCCAGGCTTGATTGTCTGTGCTGTATGTAGCAATTCCAACAAATGGAAATTTACGCAGAGTTATTAACAGACAGCCCAGTAAAAAACCAGTCCGGGTCGTCGCAGTTAGATGTAAAGAGAAAAGGAAATTGCAAGTTTATTCCTTTTCCTCGCTCTGAGCTAAGATTAGCCGAGCATCGCGCATTTTTCTGGAAGACCATAAATCTTGATTCCCGAGTTTGGGGGTGCCTGTAGACCACGCTCTACGAATCTGTAATTACATTACAACGCGCGGGGATACGAATTTTATCATCGAGTGCTAATGGTATCTCTCAGATATCATATCATACATATTCGTACTGATCTCGAAGTAATTTTTTTACTTTTATACTTTCAAATGAAAATTGAATCATTGATATCAAGGGCAGCACGACTTCGCGCTAGAACGGGATGCACGAATTTTATCGAGATGTCCGCCCTCAAAGTACCGGACATGGAATGGGAAACCACCGGACGAAAAAGACGACGATAATGCAAACTCGGAAAAATCCGAGCCCCAGATCTCCGTGATCTAGTCGGATGCTCTAACCACTATGCTACTGGAGACTGGTGAGCAACGGTGAAAATGTGGTTATTGACAAGAACTGCATCACGCAGTCATATAGTAAAATTTCAGATAACCACATGACTCATAACTGCATCGCGCAGTCACATTAAGGCATATCGGTTTATCATTGCGCAACCCTGTCGTTGTTCCCTTCGAAGTTAAATCGAAATCCTCCATATGGAAGGTAACACGGAGATGGAAAGATTCATAAGGCATCCTACTGCATGGAAGGGCATACTTCACAAATGGTTAAGTCTTGTCAGGGCAGCAAGGCGTCAGTCGTATTGCCACAAAGAACAGGTAACAGGAAACTCTGGCAAAAAAAAAAAAAGGGTCGCAGAAAGGGGTTACAACCATCTGGCCCGAGTTGTTCAAAGGATGGACAGCGCTATCAGCTGGATAAATCCCTACCCAGTGGATAAGTCATAGCGAAACCAATTGCGCGATCCAATGGATAGTGATTTATCCGGTGGATAACCGGTGGATAGCATTATCCACCTTTTGAACAACTGGGGTCTGATGAATACCGCAAAGGTGGATAGTACATACGTTCGATATTACAATAATACTATAACACCATCAATGAGACGAAGAAAAAAAAAGATTGTGACCAACACGAGTTGGAGATAAAAGCATACAACCAAGAACCACTGGCGGTCGACCATCCACGTCTTATGCCTCAACGAAGTGAGGAGGAATGGATTAGCAATTCTCGTCTTGAGCTAATGTCCAGTATTCTCGGTGCAAACAGAAAAAAATCAAGCCAAAACATCGCTAATCAAATACCCGAGAAAGAAATGTTCTTCGGTGTCTCATCGACTATTCGACGCGTTCAAAACCTTATCCGACACATCCTATGTGTTTTAACATCTCGTGTATGGTACATTTTCTAGTAACAAAGGGCCGAATACGACTGGTCATATCACTGAAACCTATCACAGTTGAGACGCCTTTCTGCTAAGTATGTCAGGAAAGGATTGTATACGAAGCTTGTCGATGAAAATCAGAGAATGCGTTTGACCAACCATAAAACAACTGTATAAAACCATTTTATTAAAATGAATTCGTTGCCGTCCTTCGCTTCTGGAGCAGCATGCAGCAGTTACATGGTGGTCTTTTCATGTAAACTTTGCAGTTGTTCTCGCCAAATGTGTTAGGCTTTAGTTCTTCTTGACCTTGAAATTCTCATACTTTGAGTGGCTTCTGAACCAGACCAAAAACGGTATAAGAATGGTGGGCAAAGACATCAAACTGAAGAGACCCCAATCAACCTAAAAGGAAAAAAGAAAACAAGCCCGCGGGGTTTAATGACTGATGTATCCTCGAACTTACTTCTTCATGCAGACGCAGGCGTCCCTGTAGTACAGTCCCTAATTTAAATGTCCTTGCAAAAGAACGCTATTGAGCTTAATCGGATCATGGAGTTGCTTAGATTCGATTTCCAGCCGTTTTGGGAGTGCAGGTAACATCTTCCTCCCCCCGGGGGGGGGGGGGGGAACTCCCATATGGAACAGACGGGGATGCTCGTCGGAAATTTTGAATTTAACCCCTAAAGGAGACCAATCTGGGCGTGGCGCAAGCTTTTTGTGACCCCTAAAGGAGACCAATCTGGGCGTGGCTTAAGCGAATTTTGACCCCTAAACAAAACACGTTAAAAAGAAAATTTGGCTTCTGTTTCTCTTCGCGTAATTCTGTTTCTTGGCGGAACCCTAAACGAGACCCTGGTGGCTTAAATTATTGGCGCTTTGCCCGGAACACCCTAAGCGAGACCAAAATCCAAAATTTACACCCCTAAGCGAGACGACGAGCATCCCCGTCTGTTTAATATGGGAGTCCCCCCCCCCGGGCTTCCTCCCAAGGGCTGGCCGTGGTGTGCGCTGAGGAACGCGGGCACACAACACGTCTGATTTTGCTTTGACATCATTGGCTAAGAATCTCACGCGCGACCTTCTCAAGTCCATGATCACCTCGCCTTTCTGTAGTTATTTGAAAAGTCCGAATAATAAATTATTGTGTTTACAAGGACACCTGCACTGGGCGGACTGTTTCAAAGAGGAAAGAGCATTTGCATTGGGAAACCAATGGAAAGAACGTTCCACTGAACAGCACAGGGAGCTCTCATATGCGACTAGATACCTAAAATAATGCACATATGTGAGGTGATCCCCTTTGCTGAAATTTAACCATGGGGATAGTACTTAGTGTTAGTTTTGTAAGGACTGTGACTGTGAAGGGTGTTGTTGATACTCTTACTTCTGAAAACGTCGTCAGTTTTAATATTGTACGTAGTATGTACTGTAAATAATATTGCAAATTAATAAAAAAAATAATTGAAAAATTTAAAAAAAAAACCTGTAAAAGAAGTCTACTATTTCTACAACAGGCATAAGATTACTCTTTAACAAATTTTTATAAAAGTAACGGCACATTTGAAATTAAATTTACAAGACATAGTTCGGTCGTGCAACGACCATCTTCACTTGAAAGTAGAATTAACTTGAAGTTACATTTGAATTTATAATATGCTAAACAAAGATAAATAACAACGTGAAATAAATTGAGAATCTAACAAAATAGCCAAAGGTAACAAAAAAAGAGTGTACAATGGAACATGTTGATTAGAACGAGAGAGTTAAATTAACATGATATGTTTAGTTCGTCTGCGCTGTCCGCCATATTGTTTTCGAGTGTGCACCTTCATGATCACGTGACTGGTACTTTCAACCTAAAAGCCCGTTGTTTTGTTTAACCCTTTGAAGTTCGCTGGCTTTCATAACCAGTCTCCCTCCACTAACTATGATTAAAGTACAAAAGCCACAAACATCAATGGCGGCACACAACCTGGCGAACAGGAAGTCACATTTTTCAAGCTGTGTTGTGATTCGCTTGCTATCCATCCTGATTGGCTAATTAGGTAAAACTTCCAGTTACGCAGGAGTGACAAATTTGCATACAGATTCACCCCAAAACGCGTGGATAATATCCACGAGTAAAAATGGGGGGTTCCGTCACCGTTTGATGTTGCCCTGAAGCTTGGCCAGGGGCCCATTTCTCGAAATTCCCGAGAACATTTTGGACCTGAAAAGCCATTTACGAAATTGCCATCCGCTGGTTTTGATATGCTAGTCTTAAAACTACTCCGTTTTCATGATACAATGAGAATAAACCTTTTTGTAGATACGATGGCCATTTTGATTATATATTGTTTCACACTAATTTGCCCCCTAAGCATCCCATAATGTCTTCTAATTAGGTAAAACTTCCGGTTACGCAGGAGTGACAAATTTGCATACAGATTCACCCCAAAATGCGTGGATAATATCCACAAGTAAAAATGGGGGGTTCCGTCACCATTTGATGTTGCCCTGAAGCTTGGCCAGGGGCCCGTTTCTCGAAATTCCCGAGAACATCTTGGACCCAAAAAGCCATTTACGAAATTGCAATCCGCTTGTTTTGATATGCTGGTCTTAAAACTACTCCGTTTTCATGATACAATGAGAATAGACCTTTTTGCAGATACGATGGCCATTTTGATTATCTATTGTCTCACACTAATTTGCCCCCTGAGCATCCCATAATGTCTTCCGAAACAATAGAATCAAAATGGCTGCCGTATCTGCAAAAAGGTCTATTGTGACACCCGAGGAAGGCCTGAAAAGTTTCGGAACTTTCGAGAAACTGGCTCCAGGTCTGAATCAAGAAAGACTTTCACATTTTAAAAGACTCACTAAATGTGGAGAGTGTTTGCGGTCGTATTCTTGCTGAGCCATAATTCCTCCCTCGCCTGGCAATGTAGAAAATACAATCTGAAAGAAAAGATATACTGAGTATGAACAAACTGCATACAATGTATGTATTTAAGTGTAAAGTCCTTTCGGATTATTTTGCAAAAGGATTATCGATTGTAGGCTTTGTTATAAAAAATGCTTTTATTTTCCAAACTAATAATAATATTATACTTGAATGGTGAAGTCCTACATACAGTATAAAATATTGCATTCTAAAAAGGGAGCCGGTAGAAAAGAGTTGACAGCTTTAATGATGAAAATTGAAATTCATATACATTCTGAGCAGGAAAAAAATCTTGAAACCAACTTGCCCAGTGGGCAGGAAAATTCAAGTTTTCAGTCACTTGCCCCCACTTGAATATGTAGCTTCCTTGATGAGAATCCAATATAGCTTAATCAACTACAGTAGTAAGAAAATTATTAACAATTATGCTCAGATTTTAAATTAATCCATGCTTTTAACACGCTCTTAATTGTTTGGCCCAACTTGCAGTCTTAGATTTGACTTTATTCAACCTTACACTTTGTGTTTCTGACAGACTAGGTACATGTAGCTAGACCAGTGAATTTCAGTTGCCCATTAGGTCAGTTCATTGACATTAAATTATTTTTTATTTGTCTGTGAGCACAACTTATGTATAATAACATTATGCCCAGGGCAACAGCACCTGGACCAATTTTTCCTCCACTGAAGAACTACATGTACTCTAACTATTAGGAACAGAGGGAAAACTGGAAGCGTTTTATGGCTTGAAACAATGCTTAGCCCACAAAGTAAGCATTGCGATACCTGGTTATCAAAGATAAACCTTGTAACCATGGAATACAACCACCTCTTTGCACTCTACAGACAATTAAGTTACCTGAGGGTCTGTTGCATCTTCAGACGCTTTATATGAAACCTGTGCAGATGTAAAATTAAACACTCCAGACCTCTTCGGTTCAAGGATTATTGTGTGAGATACATTAGTGCCACTTAACAAACAGTCAAGGAAAAAAACCAAACCAAATACAGATCATTTAACATCTGTTAAAGTGCACCTAAACCCAAATATTTTTTGTTCCTGATATAAATCTTACCATCCAAAGCAAACATTATGTCAGCATTATTACCCAGAATTTCGCTTTTTCTGTGCCGTGCAAACCACATGTACATGTAAACTAAGCAGAACTAGCAGTAATTCGGACCCACGACGTGATGTGATGTGATGTGAGAGCCATGGGTCTATTCTTGATTTTACGTTACAAACTGCTTTGCATTCCTGTTTTCAAAGAAATTTTGCATTGCAAAGCAATTTGTGATGTAAAATGGAGAATGGACCCATGCCTCTCACATCACGGTCGTGGGTCCAAATTACTGCTAGCTTTGATAACTTTGCACTTCTTGTCCGGCAGATAAAAAGCATAATTTTGAGGTAAGAGTCGTCAAACATGTTTGCTTTCCATGGAGAGATCAATATTGTAGACTAAAAAAATTTGGGTTTAGGTGCACTTGAATCATACCTAGCATTCGATGATGACTTGAGCACGCAAAAACGCAAGTGCTCCAAATGAGAGTTGAAGCTACAGTACATGTATAGCACAAAGAAATGGAGGGAGCAATAACTGTGAAGGGAAGGGATGTTGAGGGGGAGTTATCCTTGCAATGTTAACAAATAGATGGTGTATTTCAATCGTGGCAAATGATTATAGAGATGTGAGTTACCAATCATGATGACTTGGGCATGCTAGCAAAAAAACAAGGGGGTCCTAATAGTCAGAAGAAGGTTGTGTTATTTTAGAATGCATAGTAGGGACTTGAAGATGTACGACTCTGTTGTCAACAAGACAGGCACAAAACAAGAGTATCACTGGTTAAATTTAAAGAGGAAAAATAATTGTTCTGCAAAGTGGGAACACATTTTAGCACAACATATTGAGCTTACACACTGTAGATCTTGAAGTCCCTTGCTATAGGTTATGGAGTTATCACTTTGGAAAACAAAAATCTGTAAAATGATGCACGCAAGTAAGGTAAGGATGTAGGTGTTTGGTAAGGATACGGAGCAATAGCTTTCCACTTTACTGACAGTAATCCGTGAAGAACATTAAACTGATCAGCAGGAAAAGAATTGTCTGTCAATAACACAGAGGTGGCAGGACTAAAAAAATCAACAAAATAACAACACATTAGTAAAAATGATCATACAAACCCAATTACAATAATTCCACAGAAAGAGTTTCATTAGTTGACATCTAAAATTCTGTTAATTTTTACTCTTATTACAATAAAGTTACTGTCACTTGTACATTTATGTATAATATTGTCACATTTTCTTAGTCTTTCAAGGTTCTCCTCTACTAAACTACAGTATCAACCCATTGACCGCTGGGAGGGAGATGCCAGACAATTTTACTTGTCAACTGGGGACATCCTAGGGCGTTTGAGATGTCAATGGCTTAACGCATAGCATTAATAAGGAACTGGCCCACACAAAATAAGAAAAACCTAATACCACCGTGGGAACCAAATTCATGACCTCCAGACCACATACCTATTACTAAGACACAAAATCAGCTAGGAGCAGGCAATGCATACATTGTATTAAGGATAATACTTGGTTGCAATTAAACTGAAAGGGCAATTTGGTGGTGAATCTTTACTGCCACAAAAAATGAAAAATCTTTGACCAGGGTGAGAACCAAAGTTATGACCAGACTAGACTACATTGTATTAATCGGACAGAAGGCTACATGGGAGCAAAACATGCATATCAAAAATTTTATTAATGGTCCAATTACAGTGAAAGGGTAATTCATAAGTTGATGATGAAGCTCTAACTGAAGATAGCATTGCAGTTAGTAAAACTAATATCATTAGGCCACTTACTTGATTAGTTCACAGAACTACAGTATACTTGGGTGTCCCAAATTTTACACAGTGCATTTTATTTTATCTACTTTTCTTCTCTTTTTTTCTTGCAATTTACGTTATGATTAGTGTTATTATTTTCCTGTTTATTGTATTTGCAAATATTAAAGTATAATTGATTCATTCACTTGGCTGTCTATTGATTCAAGGAGTGGTAACAAGTTCACAGCCATCTTACCCACTTCCAACATTGTATATGCTATAGTGAACAGTTAATTCCTTTCCTTCAACAACAAATTGGTTCAGAATGTTCTTTGATATAAGCAGTCTGGCATTAGAATCTCCTTCTGCACTAAGAGCAAAGCCAATAATCGATCCAAAGACAAAGCAAAGAAAAACCTAGCAAACAGAATATCATCATTATTTCATTTAAAAAATACATTATTATAAACTAAATAATTTAAATGAAATCAAGATTCTAGCTGCTACTACAAACCCACCAAAGAGGCTAAAACATGTTGAACAAAGTAGACGGTGTCATTATTTTCTATCAGCTCCATTCAACAGCCTTTGGAGCAATTGTAGAAAACCCTGCATCTCTGGCTAAACCGTGCAGCTGGCAATGCATCTACTGTGCGCGACTGCTCGAGTTGTCATTTATTCTTGATAATTCACTCAAATTCTTGGTAAAGTGGCTGTGCACCAACTCCATTGTAGTTAATTGATAATTCATGCAAGTTCTCTGGAAGGCAGCTATGTGTCTAGGCGGCTACTCCAATGCAGTTTATTCATAATTCAGTAAAGTTACTTGAGCCATATTGGGTAATAACTTTTGATAAGCACCACAATAACTGAAAACTAACCACTTTAAAACCAGTGCCTAGGCCTAATAACTGTAGATACAAGAGCAATGGGCCAAGTTCGTTATTTAAATATTAACGCATGGCTACGAGACCCTATGGTCAAATTTCACAGCTCAGTTCTGTTTTCTTTGTCTGTCAAGGCTCAAGGGAGATTTCTAAACAAAATAATATTCAAATTTAACCATAAAGCCTTGTAGCCATGTGTGAATATTGATATATTGAATGCATTTCTGTGTAGCCATTTGTAAGAGCTACGCAGAATAGCTAGTGTTGCAGGTATTCTGCGATTTGGCCCAGTCTTTAACTTACTAAATGGTCTATTTCAGCATTTAACATGACGTGACACAAAGTTATCCATTTGTGGGGCAAGAACTGCAACATTCAGCTGATGTTAAACTATGTGTCACCAGCTTTAAATTATACTCTCATACATAAGCTTCTTCCTATTCATGAGGAGTGGGGTATGCTAACAAAGACAGCAAAGTATAAGCTTTAAAAGGCAATTGCCATGCAAATAAGTGGCCCGGTATTCTGCAGTTTAGCCTATCTATTAAGCCTTTAATCGGGATAATGATTTCATTTTTCCATAAAAAATCGAAACCAAATTGAACCAAGCGCCAAACTTTCGTAAACAAAGCCAGCACGTGATGAATCCTCTCTGAAGACTTTCCGTGATTTTACGTTGAAACTAATCTTCTTGAAATGTTTTAAAAAATCATTCAAGGACCAGTTTGAATTATAGTCAATTAAGGAAACATACCGCTTTCATTTCTGTTGCAATTCACTCTGTTAACTTAAACCATCACTCAGTCAAAGAAAAAGAGAGAGAAAGGAAGGAGATGACGTGTTCCAAAGCGAGGCGCATTGCTGCGCATGCTGTTCTGGAGGGATCTATGAGCCCGCAATTTCTCGATCTGTCACCTCACAACAACCTTTTATTCAACAAAACAAAAACGAACGATAGCAGATCGATAACAATCATTCACTTTACACATATATTATCTCATGTGAGTCAGATATGCTTTCAGGAGGAAACAACGGCAAGACCGTAACTTAGGAACCTCTCATTTTGAAGGTCATGTCATATCTTCTTACTGTGCAGGAAGAGATTGAAAGTACCTCAAGGTTGTTAATATGAACAGCGAAGTTATTTCAGATGACATTGACGGAGCTACCAGGCAAGGCCACGAGGAACTTGCAAAGGGGAACATTGACGAAGCCTTCATCTCTTTCGAAAGGGCAGTTGAACTTGCCGAGGACATGAAAGAAGGTTTCACCGAGAGAGCGTGTTACTTTAATTTGGGTGCATGCTATGTAGCCAAGGGTGATGCTAAGCGAGGGGTAGAGTTTTTACTTAAAGCTTTACCCCCGGAAAAAGAAGCCGATGGAATTACGAACTATGCTGATCTGCAATACAATTTGGCCACGGCTTACGATGCCTTAGGTGAGACAGACAAAGCCGTTGACTGCTATAAAATTGCTGCCGAGGAGTATAAAACACAAGGAAATAAAGAAATGCGAAGCGAAACGCTTCTCAAACTAGCCAATGGCTGTACGACTGTTGGCAAAGTCAACGAAGCAATAGAAATATACCAACAGGCTGCTGGAATTTTTGAAGAAATAGCAGACAAAACAACACAGTTGCTTG
>NC_090870.1:47465101-47510101 GCF_036669935.1 Montipora foliosa
ATGTTTTGAACTGGCACTTCCCTTTATGCAAACAAAGGGTGCTGACAAGGCATTGGAGGCTGTACTGCAACAAAACTTGGGAGCTGTTTATAATCAGCTTAAGGAGTACAACAAATCAATGGAGTGCCATAGGAAAGCTGTTTCCCTTCATGGTAAGGAGTGGTTGATGCAATATAATTTTGTTTGTAGCCTTTTAGGCAGCTGTGTGTAATGGCCAGGTGTGTGGTTGTGTGTGGGGACAGGTCCCAGTCTTCATGTAGTTTGAAAGTCTGACTGGATTTATCTTTGGCAGTTCCAAAGTCGATTTGACTCGTGCTTAAGGGTGTGAAATTCAATCCATTCAATTAATGTTGAAAGAAACACTATCTGAGGATTAACTAGTAGTAGTTTTTGTAATAGTATTATAATTGGCTCCAAATTTTAAAATTCCTTCCTACAACTCCACCCATCCCCTGTTTTGACACCCCATAACAAGGATCATCCGAGTTGGCTTGATGTGTCTTGGCATGTTTACATTGTAAGTTGTGCCATGGATCAGGTGTAATTACACTGTACACCAGTTGTTCACATTAACAAGAAAATTGTATTAGCTGAAAACAAAAATTGTCGCCTTTATTTGTGTAAAATAAGGGGAAAAAGGAGAAGCTGACGAGGAACTAAATACTATCCAAAGGAAAAACAGTTATGCAGCAAATTTAAGCAAGTTGGTTACCTGACATCTGCTGGGCAATTTACCACATCCCTTTGTCAGTGTCCCTTGCTTTGACCATGTAACTAGCCCTGTACCTCTTACTAACCTCGTTTTCTTGGTCCTTACTATAAGTTTCGGATCCTCGTTTTTCCCCATTGATTTATGGGCCAATCGCGAAGTGTGTGGAGGATAAATCATTGGGGAAAAACAAGTATCCGTAACTTACAGTATGGACCAAGAAAACAAGGTTAGTAAGATATTTATTATATCTCGGTAATGAGGCGTGTGCAGGAAAGGAAACTAGTTGAAGACAAGCGCAAGGTTTAACTGCCACATTGACAAGGATTGCTGCATCAAAATCAACAAGTAAATCTTCTTGGCTTTTTGAAATGGTTGCTTGCAAGATTCAAACGGTTTTACAAGTTTATGTAACATAAACAACATAAAAAAAACTTGCCAGAGAATGTGCTATCAAAATTTCAAATTTAGCAGGCCGCACTGTGGAATGCAGCCTGCTAATGTAGCAAATCGCAGCATGCATACATGTACATGTACTATCTGAGAGATATGATAATTAACAACTATTCACCAAAGTGGAGGTGGCTATTACCGAGCCGCAAAGCGGCAAAGGTAAATATCCAACACTAGCCACCAACACTGAGGTGAATAGTTGTTTTAGTATATACTAAAACAGTGAGATAACATACAGCACAAAAACTTAATTTGGATGGTTTCTTCACTTGTCACGGTTGCAAATCGGGACGCCATTTTTTCCGAGTTGCTCGGAGGTAAATAGCGCAGGATATTCGGAGTTTGACGAGCCAATCAGCGCCCGCGTTCAACGCTATCCACTGTTTTAGTATATACTAACAAAGGATATCCGGAGTTGGAGCAGCCAATCAGAGCACGCTTTGAATGCTAGCCATTGTTTTAATATAAACTAAATATGATTACCTGTATGATTGATGTGAAAGACTGTTGTTTTCATGTTAGGTGAGCTGTCAAATAGGTCAGCCCAAGGACAGGCTTTTTGTAACATGGGATTTGCAGAGAGTCAGCTTGGAGAATACAATAAGGCTGGAGAGAGTTTCCTGCATGCGATCCAAGCAGCTAAAGACTCTGGACATGAAAAAGGCCTGTGGCAGGCTTACGAAGGTTTGGCTGCAGTTAGCTTTCTTAGACAAGACTATGGCAAAGCTGTGGAATATTACAAATCAGCCTTGTCCATTCTGTCAGCTACTGATGAAAAAGATCATGAACACAATAACAGAATCATTGGAAAATTAGCTGATGCATTAGAATGTCAGTTAGTTTTTTCAAAGAAATTAAATGGTAAGCTACCGCCCTTGAGAAATCACAGTGTTAAGGGGGAGTATGGAGAAGAGAAGAGAGATGACAAACACAAGCGAGTTGGAAAGACCCGCACTCGGAAGGAGCATCACAAGTTGATTGCACGAGGTATTGAAGGGAACCAGGAAACCTCTGAATCAGAACAATCTGTTGATGGATCGTCTTTTGATTCTGGTGAAGACAGTGAAGAAGAGAGTCTCAAGGAGGAAACTGCCGTACAGAAAAACCATACTGGAAAAGTGGTGACCACTGAGGCTGAAATTCATCATGAAAGAAAACCTTCACAAAGACTGCGAAATTCACAGTCCCCCGATTCCAGCCAAGAAGAGCAAGTTGTGAAGGAAAGTGTTCGGCAAGGTAAGAGAGCACAACATTCAAGAAGAACCAAGAGTGCTCCAATCAAAGGAACACTGAACTCAACTGGAGGAAGTACAGGTAGACACTATGAGCAGGCAGTTGATGAAGTTGACAATTCACGAGCTTCTGCTGCTTCTCCTGCTAAAAGTGATCACTCTGATGAGATGCCGCGTGCACACAGAGAGGCTTACTTGGCTTCATTGCAGGTTTCTAGAGGCCCCAGTCCAACCCCTAATGGCACAGACTTGAAAAATGAGGCCACTGTGCAGTCTAGGACTTGTGTTGTTCAATAGACAATGGAATCATGAAACCAAATGTGATGTGTGAAAAAATAATTTATATTCTTGTACATGTGTACGGTGGGTGCTTTGAAGGATATTTTAAGGGATATTTTAAACAGTCGTTACTTTGATGAAATAAGTCTCATTTAAGAGCATGTTTGGCCATATCGGCCCAAACACAGAAGAATTTTAGATCTCTGTTAAGCCTAGTTTTCACTAGCGATGCAATTACAAGCGCAAGCGTAAGAGCACTTATTTCACAGTGAAAATGAGGTTCACGCAAGCATAAACACAAGCACAAGGATCCAAATTCCTTTTCCTTGTGCTGGCGCTTTTACTTGCGTTTGCTTGCGTCGTGTGAAAGCGAAACACAGCATAAGCTCCAGGAATTTTGCTACGCCAGGCCAATTAAAGCACTCGTTCCAGATTCTCCACGTCTAAGCATTTGAATAAAATGGTGAATGCCATGGTTGATTGTGATGCTTATGTCGACGTTCATTTTTACAAGCATAAGCTACTTATGCTTGTGTGTGCGTCGCTAGTGAAAACCAGGCTTTTAAGGTACTTTGCATGTTGATGTACATTGCACGTGTAAGTCAGTGCAAAATTTAGGCCTTTTTTTTGTGACCGAAAAGGGTGTTGACTTCAAGAGTTCATCAGTAACTTTATTAAGCGTGTGGTAACTGGAAAACCATTGACTGGCACTGACGTATGATATTAAAGTCAATAGCTAATTTAAATAAAAAACTGTGTTCTGCATATTTTGGAACTCATGTTTGCCATTTGCTGTTTATTAACATTATGCTTAAGTTCTTGATCAGCTGGAGTTCAGTACACACTAAGGATTGAATTGAAATTGCCTGGCCATTGCTGGTCCTATGCCTAGTTCACCATTGTTTTTTAACCTATTTGTGCCTGGGTGCCCTTTTTTGCAAGAGTCAAGGTTAACCACAGAAGGGTTAATTGTCGCATTTTGGGTAAGGTACGTGCCGTTGCTGTTATTTTAACGGAATACAATTATAAACCACAGCAATTGATGGGTTTAAGATTTCATGTATATACCCACCACGAGTCCCCAACTACGTAAGACACACTAAATTATTTGATTTCCCAATATTCAGTCATGCATATATACATTTACTTTCATCTATATCTATTTACCTCCATTTATAAAAATTTATCATCGTCCGTATTAACATACATTCACTCCTGGTCATTTATCATCATTTACCTTCAATCATATTCATTAACCCTCATACACCTTCAATCACATTCATTAACCCTCATATACTTTCATGTACCTTCAATCATCTTCATTTACCCTCATATGCCTTCAATGACGTTCATTTACTGTCTTTTACCTTCAATCACGTTCATTTGCCGTCAGCTACATTCATTTACTTTCATCTACCTTCAATCATGTTCATTTACCTCAAAATACCTTCATTCACTTCCAACTACCTTAATATACCTTCATCTACATTCATTCACGTTCATTTGCATGAATTTACCTTCATTCACATTCATCAGTATACCTTAATATACCTTTATTGATGTTCATTTTACCTTCATTTTCCTTGATTCACCTTTATTCACCTCTATCTACCTTCCTCTACCTTCATTCATGATCATGAACCCGCGTTCACATTCTTAGGTAAAGGTAAAGGTACACCTTATTTAACGTCGGAAGTTCTTTCCATCAGTGCTCCGTTTTAAGGGTATTTAAAGCTACTTAGGCTACACTGAAAGAAAAGAAGTCCAAACAAGGATGTGAGACCCGTGATCGAACTCGGGACCTCTTGCACCAAGGCCGCACACTAACCGACTGTGCCACCCTTGCTCCCATCTAACTTCAACTCAAGAAATTCCTAATTTTTTTCCTATTTTGTAGGGCTTTACTAAGTGCAAAGGATCATTTTGATATATTTGAGATTAATTTCTTAATAAAATTGTTAAATTCTTCACAAGAGAAACCTCTTGGTAGGCTACGTATAGAACCCAAAGAACATTTACGCATGCGCTGACGGAATGTTTGAACAAGAAAGAAAAACGCAGTACCTCCAGACACCGGCGCTGGAGCGTCGTACCAAACGAGTCATCCCGGGATTTCGGCCCGTGCGATCGCTTTTGGACGCAGTTGGCCCTTCGCTGCTTTCTGCTACCGACCTTGCCTCCCGGTACGACATTGAGGAAGAAATATGTCGGCCCCTAAACCATATGTGACAAATCCCACGCCTACTCACAGCTCCAAACCGCCCTTGTCAATATAGCGCAAGAATTAGATGGCTTATATATTGAAGATCAAAGTTATTTTATCTTGCATATGGTAAGCACTGGCGTCGCAGATTACAAAGTGTGCGCACGCGCCCTGCTAAATGTGACATAAATACAGGCATAAGCTTTATTTCATCTCAAATTTCCTAATAACTACAGGAGCTAATATCTTCGAGACATTACATTTCCAGCTAAAATACATAAGATATATTCATTAAAAAGAAAAGCCGCTGTACAGAATGCGGCCCTGGATTCTCTTTTAAAACCAGCAAACTCATAGCTACGGATAAAATCAGGTAGCGCATTCCGCAAATTAGCTGATACTTAAGAAGAAAGAGAACTAAGACCATAACTGGTTGTTCCAGGTTTATTGAGGGACAGAATGTAATTTCCGCAAAGATCATGCATAAGACGGGAACGGGAGAGAAAACGTATTTTTTCAAAAAAAAAAAAAAAAGCAAAAGAAAAAAAAAACATACTTTATCAAGTAATACAAGGAAATTTTGAATGCGCTTATTGCATTGATATGTAGAGCTTGACTTTCGTAGTAAGAGGACAGGTAATCTGCAAATATAAATATCGCTACTCTCTTATTTACATTATTATACCGGTTCTTTCACACGATAATTACAGCGAAATGAAAGCACAACTTTGTCGCAAATTTTCTGTGATAAAAACTTGTTCAGAAATCCAAAATCTAAGTTAACAGCACACACCAGGCCTACTCCTGAGTACCTGGCTGGAAATCATTTCCTCTGCCCGCGCTTTAGCCATTCGATGAGGGCCAGTCTCGTGCTCGCTCATGCCTAAAAAGAATTCTGGGTAATTCTGCCATTCCATGACAAGGGAAGACTCCCGATTCTCATTTCATAGTTTTTTTTATAAGTGTCGGGCTACCCAGTCCTACCAGCAAGATAAGGCATCGATTCAAGGTTTTAGCTTTCAAAACTTGCCCAGATTGTGTCAGTAGGTCCTGGAATTCGTCCACAGAAAGGCCAGAGAGACAACTTCACTCGTGAACCGCCATGTTTACAACAGAGCATTTTAGGCGTCCCAGTCTGCATGAAACCATCTCTTGCCTCTGTCTGAGACAAGACCAGACACGCGCGGTTCTTGCGTTACGTTTATGCCTATAAAATCAACTGAAATGTCAATTGCTGGTAAAAAAGAAAAAAAAAAAAAGATGATGTTAATTTTATTTGGTAGGCTACTCACAGCTCAAAACCGCCCTTGTCAATATAGCGCAAGAATTAGATGGCTTATATATTGAAGATCAAAGTTATTTTATCTTGCATATGGTAAGTACTGGCGTCGCAGATTACAAAGAGTGCGTACGCGCCCTGCTAAATGTAACATACATACAGGCATAAGCTTTATTTCATCTCAAATTTCCTAATAACTACAGGAGCTAATATCTTCGAGACATTACATTTCCAGCGAAAATACATAGCATATACAGATACGTACTAAATACATAATAATTAAAGATATATTCATTAAAAAGAAAAGCCACTGTACAGAATGCGGCCCTGGATTCTCGTTTAAAACCAGTAAACTCATAGCTACGGATAAAATCAGGTAGCGCATTCCGCAAATTAGCTGATACTTAAGAAGAAAGAGAACTAAGACCATAACTGGTTGTTCCAGGTTTATTGAGGGACAGAATGTAATTTACGCAAAGATCATCCATAAGACGGGGACGGGAGAGAAAACGTATTTTTTCAAAAAAAAAAAAAGAGCAAAAGAAAAAAAAACATACTTTATCAAGTAATACAAGGAAATTTTGAATGCACTTATTGCATTGATATGTAGAGCTTGACTTTCGTAGTAAGAGGACAGGTAATCTGCAAATATAAATATCGCTACTCTCTTATTTACATTATTATACCGGTTCTTTCACACGAGAATTACAGCGAAATGAAAGCACAACTTTGTCGCGAATTTTCTGTGATAAAAACTTGTTCAGAAATCCAAAATCTAAGTTAACAGCACACACCAGGCCTACTCCTGAGTACCTGGCTAGAAATCATTTCCTCTGGCCGCGCTTCAGCCATTCGATGAGGCCAGTCTCGTGCTCGCTCATGCCCAAAAAAAATTCTGGGTAATTCTGCCATTCCATGACAAGGAAAGACTCCCGATTCTCATTTCATAGTTTTTTTCATAAGTGTCGGGCTACCCAGTCCTACCAGCAAAATAACGCATCGATTAAAGATTTTAGCTTTCAAAACTTGCCCAGATTGTGTCAGTAGGTCCTGGAATTCGTCCACAGAAAGGCCAGAGAGACAACTTCACTCGTGAACCGCCATGTTTACAACAGAGCATTTTAGGCGTCCCAGTCTGCATGAAACCATCTCTCGCCTCTGTCTGAGACTAGACCAGACACGCGCGGTTCTTGCGTTACGTTTATGCCTATAAAATCAACTGAAATCTCAATTGCTGGTAAAAAAGAAAAAAAAAAAAAATGATGGTAATTTTTTTTTGGTTGGCTAGGTATCGAAGAGCCAGAACATTTGCTCATGTGCTGACGGAATGTTTCAACAAGAAAGAAAAACGCAGTACCTCCAGACACCGGCGCTGGAGCGTCGTACAAAACGAGTCATCCCGGGATTTCGGCCCGTGCGATCTTTTTTGGACGCAGTTGGCCCTTCGCTGCTTTCTGCTACCGACCTTGCCTCCCGGTACGACATTGAGGAAGAAATATGTCGGCCCCTAAACCATATGTGACAAATCCCACGCCTACTCACAGCTCCAAACCGCCCTTGTCAATATAGCGCAAGAATTAGATGGCTTATATATTGAAGATCAAAGTTATTTTATCTTGCATATGGTAAGCACTGGCGTGGCAGATTACAAAGTGTGCGCACGCGCCCTGCTAAATGTAACATACATACAGGCATAAGCTTTATTTCATCTCAAATTTCCTAATAACTACAGGAGCTAATATCTTCGAGACATTACATTTCCAGCTAAAATACATAACATATACAGATACGTACTAAATACATAATATTTCAAGATATATTCATTAAAAAGAAAAGCCGCTGTACAGAATGCGGCCCTGGATTCTCGTTTAAAACCAGTAAACTCATAGCTACGGATAAAATCAGGTAGCGCATTCCACAAATTAGCTGATACTTAAGAAGAAAGAGAACTAAGACCATAACTGGTTGTTCCAGGTTTATTGAGGGACAGAATGTAATTTCCGCAAAGATCATGCATAAGACGGGGACGAGAGAGAAAACGTATTTTTTCAAAAAAAAAAAAACAAACAAAAGAAAAAAAAAACATACTTTATCAAGTAATACAAGGAAATTTTGAATGCGCTTATTGCATTGATATGTAGAGCTTGACTTTCGTAGTAAGAGGACAGGTAAGCTGCAAATATAAATATCGCTACTCTCTTATTTACATTATTATACCGGTTCTTTCACACGAGAATTACAGCGAAATGAAAGCACAACTTTGTCGCGAATTTTCTGTGATAAAAACTTGTTCAGAAATCCAAAATCTAAGTTAACAGCACACACCAGGCCTACACCTGAGTACCTGGCTAGAAATCATTTCCTCTGGCCGCGCTTCAGCCATTCGATGAGGGCCAGTCTCGTGCTCGCTCATGCCCAAAAAGAATTCTGGGTAATTCTGCCATTCCATGACAAGGGAAGACTCCCGATTCTCATTTCATAGTGTTTTTCATAAGTGTCGGGCTACCCAGTCCTACCAGCAAAATAACGCATCGATTGAAGATTTTAGCTTTCAAAACTTGCCCAGATTGTGTCAGTAGGTCCTGGAATTCGTCCACAGAAAGGCCAGAGAGACAACTTCACTCGTGAACCGCCATGTTTACAACAGAGCATTTTAGGCGTCCCAGTCTGCATGAAACCATCTCTCGCCTCTGTCTGAGACAAGACCAGACACGCGCGGTTCTTGCGTTACGTTTATGCCTATAAAATCAACTGAAATGTCAATTGCTGGTAAAAAAGAAAAAAAAAAAAAAGATGATGTTAATTTTTTTTTGGTAGGCTAGGTATCGAAGAGCCAGAACATTTGCTCATGCGCTGACGGAATGTTTGAACAAGAAAGAAAAACGCAGTACCTCCAGACACCGGCGCTGGAGCGTCGTACCAAACGAGTCATCCCGGGATCTCGGCCCGTGCGACCGCTTTTGGACGCAGTTGGCCCTTCGCTGCTTTCTGCTACCGACCTTGCCTCCCGGTACGGCATTGAGGGAGAGATATGTCGGCCCCTAAACCATATGTGACAAATCCCACGCCTACTCACAGCTCCAAACCGCCCTTGTCAATATAGCGCAAGAATTAGATGGCTTATATATTGAAGATCAAAGTTATTTTATCTTGCATATGGTAAGCACTGGCGTGGCAGATTACAAAGTGTGCGCACGCGCCCTGCTAAATGTAACATACATACAGGCATAAGCTTTATTTCATCTCAAATTTCCTAATAACTACAGGAGCTAATATCTTCGAGACATTACATTTCCAGCTAAAATACATAACATATACAGATACGTACTAAATACATAATATTTCAAGATATATTCATTAAAAAGAAAAGCCGCTGTACAGAATGCGGCCCTGGATTCTCGTTTAAAACCAGTAAACTCATAGCTACGGATAAAATCAGGTAGCGCATTCCGCAAATTAGCTTATACTTAAGAAGAAAGAGAACTAAGACCATAACTGGTTGTTCCAGGTTTATCGAGGGACAGAATGTAATTTCCGCAAAGATCATGCATAAGACGGGGACGGGAGAGAAAACGTATTTTTTCAAAAAAAAAAAAAAAAGCAAAAGAAAAAAAAAACATACTTTATCAAGTAATACAAGGAAATTTTGAATGCGCTTATTGCATTGATATGTAGAGCTTGACTTTCGTAGTAAGAGGACAGGTAATCTGCAAATATAAATATCGCTACTCTCTTATTTACATTATTATACCGGTTCTTTCACACGAGAATTAAAGCGAAATGAAAGCACAACTTTGTCGCCAATTTTCTGTGATAAAAACTTGTTCAGAAATCCAAAATCTAAGTTAACAGCACACACCAGGCCTACACCTGAGTACCTGGCTAGAAATCATTTCCTCTGGCCGCGCTTCAGCCATTCGATGAGGGCCAGTCTCGTGCTCGCTCATGCCCAAAAAGAATTCTGGGTAATTCTGCCATTCCATGACAAGGGAAGACTCCCGATTCTCATTTCATAGTGTTTTTCATAAGTGTCGGGCTACCCAGTCCTACCAGCAAAATAACGCATCGATTGAAGATTTTAGCTTTCAAAACTTGCCCAGATTGTGTCAGTAGGTCCTGAAATTCGTCCACAGAAAGGCCAGAGAGACAACTTCACTCGTGAACCGCCATGTTTACAACAGAGCATTTTAGGCGTCCCAGTCTGCATGAAACCATCTCTCGCCTCTGTCTGAGACAAGACCAGACACGCGCGGTTCTTGCGTTACGTTTATGCCTATAAAATCAACTGAAATGTCAATTGCTGGTAAAAAAGAAAAAAAAAAAAAGATGATGTTAATTTTTTTTTGGTAGGCTAGGTATCGAAGAGCCAGAACATTTGCTCATTGGCTGACGGAATGTTTGAACGAGAAAGAAAAACGCAGTACCTCCAGACACCGGCGCTGGAGCGTCGTACCAAACGAGTCATCCCGGGATTTCGGCCCGTGCGATCGCTTTTGGACGCAGTTGGCCCTTCGCTGCTTTCTGCTACCGACCTTGCCTCCCGGTACGGCATTGAGGGAGAGATATGTCGGCCCCTAAACCATATGTGACAAATCCCACGCCTACTCACAGCTCCAAACCGCCCTTGTCAATATAGCGCAAGAATTAGATGGCTTATATATTGAAGATCAAAGTTATTTTATCTTGCATATGGTAAGCACTGGCGTGGCAGATTACAAAGTGTGCGCACGCGCCCTGCTAAATGTAACATACATACAGGCATAAGCTTTATTTCATCTCAAATTTCCTAATAACTACAGGAGCTAATATCTTCGAGACATTACATTTCCAGCTAAAATACATAACATATACAGATACGTACTAAATACATAATATTTCAAGATATATTCATTAAAAAGAAAAGCCGCTGTACAGAATGCGGCCCTGGATTCTCGTTTAAAACCAGTAAACTCATAGCTACGGATAAAATCAGGTAGCGCATTCCGCAAATTAGCTTATACTTAAGAAGAAAGAGAACTAAGACCATAACTGGTTGTTCCAGGTTTATCGAGGGACAGAATGTAATTTCCGCAAAGATCATGCATAAGACGGGGACGGGAGAGAAAACGTATTTTTTCAAAAAAAAAAAAAAAAAGCAAAAGAAAAAAAAAAACATACTTTATCAAGTAATACAAGGAAATTTTGAATGCGCTTATTGCATTGATATGTAGAGCTTGACTTTCGTAGTAAGAGGACAGGTAATCTGCAAATATAAATATCGCTACTCTCTTATTTACATTATTATACCGGTTCTTTCACACGAGAATTACAGCGAAATGAAAGCACAACTTTGTCGCGAATTTTCTGTGATAAAAACTTGTTCAGAAATCCAAAATCTAAGTTAACAGCACACACCAGGCCTACACCTGAGTACCTGGCTAGAAATCATTTCCTCTGGCCGCGCTTCAGCCATTCGATGAGGGCCAGTCTCGTGCTCGCTCATGCCCAAAAAGAATTCTGGGTAATTCTGCCATTCCATGACAAGGGAAGACTCCCGATTCTCATTTCATAGTGTTTTTCATAAGTGTCGGGCTACCCAGTCCTACCAGCAAAATAACGCATCGATTGAAGATTTTAGCTTTCAAAACTTGCCCAGATTGTGTCAGTAGGTCCTGGAATTCGTCCACAGAAAGGCCAGAGAGACAACTTCACTCGTGAACCGCCATGTTTACAACAGAGCATTTTAGGCGTCCCAGTCTGCATGAAACCATCTCTCGCCTCTGTCTGAGACAAGACCAGACACGCGCGGTTCTTGCGTTACGTTTATGCCTATAAAATCAACTGAAATGTCAATTGCTTGTAAAAAAGAAAAAAAAAAAAAAGATGATGTTAATTTTTTTTTGGTAGGCTAGGTATCGAAGAGCCAGAACATTTGCTCATGCGCTGACGGAATGTTTGAACAAGAAAGAAAAACGCAGTACCTCCAGACACCGGCGCTGGAGCGTCGTACCAAACGAGTCATCCCGGGATTTCGGCCCGTGCGATCGCTTTTGGACGCAGTTGGCCCTTCGCTGCTTTCTGCTACCGACCTTGCCTCCCGGTACGGCATTGAGGGAGAGATATGTCGGCCCCTAAACCATATGTGACAAATCCCACGCCTACTCACAGCTCCAAACCGCCCTTGTCAATATAGCGCAAGAATTAGATGGCTTATATATTGAAGATCAAAGTTATTTTATCTTGCATATGGTAAGCACTGGCGTGGCAGATTACAAAGTGTGCGCACGCGCCCTGCTAAATGTAACATACATACAGGCATAAGCTTTATTTCATCTCAAATTTCCTAATAACTACAGGAGCTAATATCTTCGAGACATTACATTTCCAGCTAAAATACATAACATATACAGATACGTACTAAATACATAATATTTCAAGATATATTCATTAAAAAGAAAAGCCGCTGTACAGAATGCGGCCCTGGATTCTCGTTTAAAACCAGTAAACTCATAGCTACGGATAAAATCAGGTAGCGCATTCCGCAAATTAGCTTATACTTAAGAAGAAAGAGAACTAAGACCATAACTGGTTGTTCCAGGTTTATTGAGGGACAGAATGTAATTTCCGCAAAGATCATGCATAAGACGGGGACGGGAGAGAAAACGTATTTTTTCAAAAAAAAAAAAAAAAAGCAAAAGAAAAAAAAAACATACTTTATCAAGTAATACAAGGAAATTTTGAATGCGCTTATTGCATTGATATGTAGAGCTTGACTTTCGTAGTAAGAGGACAGGTAATCTGCAAATATAAATATCGCTACTCTCTTATTTACATTATTATACCGGTTCTTTCACACGAGAATTACAGCGAAATGAAAGCACAACTTTGTCGCGAATTTTCTGTGATAAAAACTTGTTCAGAAATCCAAAATCTAAGTTAACAGCACACACCAGGCCTACACCTGAGTACCTGGCTAGAAATCATTTCCTCTGGCCGCGCTTCAGCCATTCGATGAGGGCCAGTCTCGTGCTCGCTCATGCCCAAAAAGAATTCTGGGTAATTCTGCCATTCCATGACAAGGGAAGACTCCCGATTCTCATTTCATAGTGTTTTTCATAAGTGTCGGGCTACCCAGTCCTACCAGCAAAATAACGCATCGATTGAAGATTTTAGCTTTCAAAACTTGCCCAGATTGTGTCAGTAGGTCCTGGAATTCGTCCACAGAAAGGCCAGAGAGACAACTTCACTCGTGAACCGCCATGTTTACAACAGAGCATTTTAGGCGTCCCAGTCTGCATGAAACCATCTCTCGCCTCTGTCTGAGACAAGACCAGACACGCGCGGTTCTTGCGTTACGTTTATGCCTATAAAATCAACTGAAATGTCAATTGCTTGTAAAAAAGAAAAAAAAAAAAAAGATGATGTTAATTTTTTTTTGGTAGGCTAGGTATCGAAGAGCCAGAACATTTGCTCATGCGCTGACGGAATGTTTGAACAAGAAAGAAAAACGCAGTACCTCCAGACACCGGCGCTGGAGCGTCGTACCAAACGAGTCATCCCGGGATTTCGGCCCGTGCGATCGCTTTTGGACGCAGTTGGCCCTTCGCTGCTTTCTGCTACCGACCTTGCCTCCCGGTACGGCATTGAGGGAGAGATATGTCGGCCCCTAAACCATATGTGACAAATCCCACGCCTACTCACAGCTCCAAACCGCCCTTGTCAATATAGCGCAAGAATTAGATGGCTTATATATTGAAGATCAAAGTTATTTTATCTTGCATATGGTAAGCACTGGCGTGGCAGATTACAAAGTGTGCGCACGCGCCCTGCTAAATGTAACATACATACAGGCATAAGCTTTATTTCATCTCAAATTTCCTAATAACTACAGGAGCTAATATCTTCGAGACATTACATTTCCAGCTAAAATACATAACATATACAGATACGTACTAAATACATAATATTTCAAGATATATTCATTAAAAAGAAAAGCCGCTGTACAGAATGCGGCCCTGGATTCTCGTTTAAAACCAGTAAACTCATAGCTACGGATAAAATCAGGTAGCGCATTCCGCAAATTAGCTTATACTTAAGAAGAAAGAGAACTAAGACCATAACTGGTTGTTCCAGGTTTATTGAGGGACAGAATGTAATTTCCGCAAAGATCATGCATAAGACGGGGACGGGAGAGAAAACGTATTTTTTCAAAAAAAAAAAAAAAAAGCAAAAGAAAAAAAAACATACTTTATCAAGTAATACAAGGAAATTTTGAATGCGCTTATTGCATTGATATGTAGAGCTTGACTTTCGTAGTAAGAGGACAGGTAATCTGCAAATATAAATATCGCTACTCTCTTATTTACATTATTATACCGGTTCTTTCACACGAGAATTACAGCGAAATGAAAGCACAACTTTGTCGCGAATTTTCTGTGATAAAAACTTGTTCAGAAATCCAAAATCTAAGTTAACAGCACACACCAGGCCTACACCTGAGTACCTGGCTAGAAATCATTTCCTCTGGCCGCGCTTCAGCCATTCGATGAGGGCCAGTCTCGTGCTCGCTCATGCCCAAAAAGAATTCTGGGTAATTCTGCCATTCCATGACAAGGGAAGACTCCCGATTCTCATTTCATAGTGTTTTTCATAAGTGTCGGGCTACCCAGTCCTACCAGCAAAATAACGCATCGATTGAAGATTTTAGCTTTCAAAACTTGCCCAGATTGTGTCAGTAGGTCCTGGAATTCGTCCACAGAAAGGCCAGAGAGACAACTTCACTCGTGAACCGCCATGTTTACAACAGAGCATTTTAGGCGTCCCAGTCTGCATGAAACCATCTCTCGCCTCTGTCTGAGACAAGACCAGACACGCGCGGTTCTTGCGTTACGTTTATGCCTATAAAATCAACTGAAATGTCAATTGCTTGTAAAAAAGAAAAAAAAAAAAAAGATGATGTTAATTTTTTTTTGGTAGGCTAGGTATCGAAGAGCCAGAACATTTGCTCATGCGCTGACGGAATGTTTGAACAAGAAAGAAAAACGCAGTACCTCCAGACACCGGCGCTGGAGCGTCGTACCAAACGAGTCATCCCGGGATTTCGGCCCGTGCGATCGCTTTTGGACGCAGTTGGCCCTTCGCTGCTTTCTGCTACCGACCTTGCCTCCCGGTACGGCATTGAGGGAGAGATATGTCGGCCCCTAAACCATATGTGACAAATCCCACGCCTACTCACAGCTCCAAACCGCCCTTGTCAATATAGCGCAAGAATTAGATGGCTTATATATTGAAGATCAAAGTTATTTTATCTTGCATATGGTAAGCACTGGCGTGGCAGATTACAAAGTGTGCGCACGCGCCCTGCTAAATGTAACATACATACAGGCATAAGCTTTATTTCATCTCAAATTTCCTAATAACTACAGGAGCTAATATCTTCGAGACATTACATTTCCAGCTAAAATACATAACATATACAGATACGTACTAAATACATAATATTTCAAGATATATTCATTAAAAAGAAAAGCCGCTGTACAGAATGCGGCCCTGGATTCTCGTTTAAAACCAGTAAACTCATAGCTACGGATAAAATCAGGTAGCGCATTCCGCAAATTAGCTTATACTTAAGAAGAAAGAGAACTAAGACCATAACTGGTTGTTCCAGGTTTATTGAGGGACAGAATGTAATTTCCGCAAAGATCATGCATAAGACGGGGACGGGAGAGAAAACGTATTTTTTCAAAAAAAAAAAAAAAAAGCAAAAGAAAAAAAAAACATACTTTATCAAGTAATACAAGGAAATTTTGAATGCGCTTATTGCATTGATATGTAGAGCTTGACTTTCGTAGTAAGAGGACAGGTAATCTGCAAATATAAATATCGCTACTCTCTTATTTACATTATTATACCGGTTCTTTCACACGAGAATTACAGCGAAATGAAAGCACAACTTTGTCGCGAATTTTCTGTGATAAAAACTTGTTCAGAAATCCAAAATCTAAGTTAACAGCACACACCAGGCCTACACCTGAGTACCTGGCTAGAAATCATTTCCTCTGGCCGCGCTTCAGCCATTCGATGAGGGCCAGTCTCGTGCTCGCTCATGCCCAAAAAGAATTCTGGGTAATTCTGCCATTCCATGACAAGGGAAGACTCCCGATTCTCATTTCATAGTGTTTTTCATAAGTGTCGGGCTACCCAGTCCTACCAGCAAAATAACGCATCGATTGAAGATTTTAGCTTTCAAAACTTGCCCAGATTGTGTCAGTAGGTCCTGGAATTCGTCCACAGAAAGGCCAGAGAGACAACTTCACTCGTGAACCGCCATGTTTACAACAGAGCATTTTAGGCGTCCCAGTCTGCATGAAACCATCTCTCGCCTCTGTCTGAGACAAGACCAGACACGCGCGGTTCTTGCGTTACGTTTATGCCTATAAAATCAACTGAAATGTCAATTGCTTGTAAAAAAGAAAAAAAAAAAAGATGATGTTAATTTTTTTTTGGTAGGCTAGGTATCGAAGAGCCAGAACATTTGCTCATGCGCTGACGGAATGTTTGAACAAGAAAGAAAAACGCAGTACCTCCAGACACCGGCGCTGGAGCGTCGTACCAAACGAGTCATCCCGGGATTTCGGCCCGTGCGATCGCTTTTGGACGCAGTTGGCCCTTCGCTGCTTTCTGCTACCGACCTTGCCTCCCGGTACGGCATTGAGGGAGAGATATGTCGGCCCCTAAACCATATGTGACAAATCCCACGCCTACTCACAGCTCCAAACCGCCCTTGTCAATATAGCGCAAGAATTAGATGGCTTATATATTGAAGATCAAAGTTATTTTATCTTGCATATGGTAAGCACTGGCGTGGCAGATTACAAAGTGTGCGCACGCGCCCTGCTAAATGTAACATACATACAGGCATAAGCTTTATTTCATCTCAAATTTCCTAATAACTACAGGAGCTAATATCTTCGAGACATTACATTTCCAGCTAAAATACATAACATATACAGATACGTACTAAATACATAATATTTCAAGATATATTCATTAAAAAGAAAAGCCGCTGTACAGAATGCGGCCCTGGATTCTCGTTTAAAACCAGTAAACTCATAGCTACGGATAAAATCAGGTAGCGCATTCCGCAAATTAGCTTATACTTAAGAAGAAAGAGAACTAAGACCATAACTGGTTGTTCCAGGTTTATTGAGGGACAGAATGTAATTTCCGCAAAGATCATGCATAAGACGGGGACGGGAGAGAAAACGTATTTTTTCAAAAAAAAAAAAAAAAGCAAAAGAAAAAAAAAACATACTTTATCAAGTAATACAAGGAAATTTTGAATGCGCTTATTGCATTGATATGTAGAGCTTGACTTTCGTAGTAAGAGGACAGGTAATCTGCAAATATAAATATCGCTACTCTCTTATTTACATTATTATACCGGTTCTTTCACACGAGAATTACAGCGAAATGAAAGCACAACTTTGTCGCGAATTTTCTGTGATAAAAACTTGTTCAGAAATCCAAAATCTAAGTTAACAGCACACACCAGGCCTACACCTGAGTACCTGGCTAGAAATCATTTCCTCTGGCCGCGCTTCAGCCATTCGATGAGGGCCAGTCTCGTGCTCGCTCATGCCCAAAAAGAATTCTGGGTAATTCTGCCATTCCATGACAAGGGAAGACTCCCGATTCTCATTTCATAGTGTTTTTCATAAGTGTCGGGCTACCCAGTCCTACCAGCAAAATAACGCATCGATTGAAGATTTTAGCTTTCAAAACTTGCCCAGATTGTGTCAGTAGGTCCTGGAATTCGTCCACAGAAAGGCCAGAGAGACAACTTCACTCGTGAACCGCCATGTTTACAACAGAGCATTTTAGGCGTCCCAGTCTGCATGAAACCATCTCTCGCCTCTGTCTGAGACAAGACCAGACACGCGCGGTTCTTGCGTTACGTTTATGCCTATAAAATCAACTGAAATGTCAATTGCTTGTAAAAAAGAAAAAAAAAAAAAAGATGATGTTAATTTTTTTTTGGTAGGCTAGGTATCGAAGAGCCAGAACATTTGCTCATGCGCTGACGGAATGTTTGAACAAGAAAGAAAAACGCAGTACCTCCAGACACCGGCGCTGGAGCGTCGTACCAAACGAGTCATCCCGGGATTTCGGCCCGTGCGATCGCTTTTGGACGCAGTTGGCCCTTCGCTGCTTTCTGCTACCGACCTTGCCTCCCGGTACGGCATTGAGGGAGAGATATGTCGGCCCCTAAACCATATGTGACAAATCCCACGCCTACTCACAGCTCCAAACCGCCCTTGTCAATATAGCGCAAGAATTAGATGGCTTATATATTGAAGATCAAAGTTATTTTATCTTGCATATGGTAAGCACTGGCGTGGCAGATTACAAAGTGTGCGCACGCGCCCTGCTAAATGTAACATACATACAGGCATAAGCTTTATTTCATCTCAAATTTCCTAATAACTACAGGAGCTAATATCTTCGAGACATTACATTTCCAGCTAAAATACATAACATATACAGATACGTACTAAATACATAATATTTCAAGATATATTCATTAAAAAGAAAAGCCGCTGTACAGAATGCGGCCCTGGATTCTCGTTTAAAACCAGTAAACTCATAGCTACGGATAAAATCAGGTAGCGCATTCCGCAAATTAGCTTATACTTAAGAAGAAAGAGAACTAAGACCATAACTGGTTGTTCCAGGTTTATTGAGGGACAGAATGTAATTTCCGCAAAGATCATGCATAAGACGGGGACGGGAGAGAAAACGTATTTTTTCAAAAAAAAAAAAAAAAAGCAAAAGAAAAAAAAAACATACTTTATCAAGTAATACAAGGAAATTTTGAATGCGCTTATTGCATTGATATGTAGAGCTTGACTTTCGTAGTAAGAGGACAGGTAATCTGCAAATATAAATATCGCTACTCTCTTATTTACATTATTATACCGGTTCTTTCACACGAGAATTACAGCGAAATGAAAGCACAACTTTGTCGCGAATTTTCTGTGATAAAAACTTGTTCAGAAATCCAAAATCTAAGTTAACAGCACACACCAGGCCTACACCTGAGTACCTGGCTAGAAATCATTTCCTCTGGCCGCGCTTCAGCCATTCGATGAGGGCCAGTCTCGTGCTCGCTCATGCCCAAAAAGAATTCTGGGTAATTCTGCCATTCCATGACAAGGGAAGACTCCCGATTCTCATTTCATAGTGTTTTTCATAAGTGTCGGGCTACCCAGTCCTACCAGCAAAATAACGCATCGATTGAAGATTTTAGCTTTCAAAACTTGCCCAGATTGTGTCAGTAGGTCCTGGAATTCGTCCACAGAAAGGCCAGAGAGACAACTTCACTCGTGAACCGCCATGTTTACAACAGAGCATTTTAGGCGTCCCAGTCTGCATGAAACCATCTCTCGCCTCTGTCTGAGACAAGACCAGACACGCGCGGTTCTTGCGTTACGTTTATGCCTATAAAATCAACTGAAATGTCAATTGCTTGTAAAAAAGAAAAAAAAAAAAAAGATGATGTTAATTTTTTTTTGGTAGGCTAGGTATCGAAGAGCCAGAACATTTGCTCATGCGCTGACGGAATGTTTGAACAAGAAAGAAAAACGCAGTACCTCCAGACACCGGCGCTGGAGCGTCGTACCAAACGAGTCATCCCGGGATTTCGGCCCGTGCGATCGCTTTTGGACGCAGTTGGCCCTTCGCTGCTTTCTGCTACCGACCTTGCCTCCCGGTACGGCATTGAGGGAGAGATATGTCGGCCCCTAAACCATATGTGACAAATCCCACGCCTACTCACAGCTCCAAACCGCCCTTGTCAATATAGCGCAAGAATTAGATGGCTTATATATTGAAGATCAAAGTTATTTTATCTTGCATATGGTAAGCACTGGCGTGGCAGATTACAAAGTGTGCGCACGCGCCCTGCTAAATGTAACATACATACAGGCATAAGCTTTATTTCATCTCAAATTTCCTAATAACTACAGGAGCTAATATCTTCGAGACATTACATTTCCAGCTAAAATACATAACATATACAGATACGTACTAAATACATAATATTTCAAGATATATTCATTAAAAAGAAAAGCCGCTGTACAGAATGCGGCCCTGGATTCTCGTTTAAAACCAGTAAACTCATAGCTACGGATAAAATCAGGTAGCGCATTCCGCAAATTAGCTTATACTTAAGAAGAAAGAGAACTAAGACCATAACTGGTTGTTCCAGGTTTATTGAGGGACAGAATGTAATTTCCGCAAAGATCATGCATAAGACGGGGACGGGAGAGAAAACGTATTTTTTCAAAAAAAAAAAAAAAAAGCAAAAGAAAAAAAAAACATACTTTATCAAGTAATACAAGGAAATTTTGAATGCGCTTATTGCATTGATATGTAGAGCTTGACTTTCGTAGTAAGAGGACAGGTAATCTGCAAATATAAATATCGCTACTCTCTTATTTACATTATTATACCGGTTCTTTCACACGAGAATTACAGCGAAATGAAAGCACAACTTTGTCGCGAATTTTCTGTGATAAAAACTTGTTCAGAAATCCAAAATCTAAGTTAACAGCACACACCAGGCCTACACCTGAGTACCTGGCTAGAAATCATTTCCTCTGGCCGCGCTTCAGCCATTCGATGAGGGCCAGTCTCGTGCTCGCTCATGCCCAAAAAGAATTCTGGGTAATTCTGCCATTCCATGACAAGGGAAGACTCCCGATTCTCATTTCATAGTGTTTTTCATAAGTGTCGGGCTACCCAGTCCTACCAGCAAAATAACGCATCGATTGAAGATTTTAGCTTTCAAAACTTGCCCAGATTGTGTCAGTAGGTCCTGGAATTCGTCCACAGAAAGGCCAGAGAGACAACTTCACTCGTGAACCGCCATGTTTACAACAGAGCATTTTAGGCGTCCCAGTCTGCATGAAACCATCTCTCGCCTCTGTCTGAGACAAGACCAGACACGCGCGGTTCTTGCGTTACGTTTATGCCTATAAAATCAACTGAAATGTCAATTGCTTGTAAAAAAGAAAAAAAAAAAAAAGATGATGTTAATTTTTTTTTGGTAGGCTAGGTATCGAAGAGCCAGAACATTTGCTCATGCGCTGACGGAATGTTTGAACAAGAAAGAAAAACGCAGTACCTCCAGACACCGGCGCTGGAGCGTCGTACCAAACGAGTCATCCCGGGATTTCGGCCCGTGCGATCGCTTTTGGACGCAGTTGGCCCTTCGCTGCTTTCTGCTACCGACCTTGCCTCCCGGTACGGCATTGAGGGAGAGATATGTCGGCCCCTAAACCATATGTGACAAATCCCACGCCTACTCACAGCTCCAAACCGCCCTTGTCAATATAGCGCAAGAATTAGATGGCTTATATATTGAAGATCAAAGTTATTTTATCTTGCATATGGTAAGCACTGGCGTGGCAGATTACAAAGTGTGCGCACGCGCCCTGCTAAATGTAACATACATACAGGCATAAGCTTTATTTCATCTCAAATTTCCTAATAACTACAGGAGCTAATATCTTCGAGACATTACATTTCCAGCTAAAATACATAACATATACAGATACGTACTAAATACATAATATTTCAAGATATATTCATTAAAAAGAAAAGCCGCTGTACAGAATGCGGCCCTGGATTCTCGTTTAAAACCAGTAAACTCATAGCTACGGATAAAATCAGGTAGCGCATTCCGCAAATTAGCTTATACTTAAGAAGAAAGAGAACTAAGACCATAACTGGTTGTTCCAGGTTTATTGAGGGACAGAATGTAATTTCCGCAAAGATCATGCATAAGACGGGGACGGGAGAGAAAACGTATTTTTTCAAAAAAAAAAAAAAAAAGCAAAAGAAAAAAAAAACATACTTTATCAAGTAATACAAGGAAATTTTGAATGCGCTTATTGCATTGATATGTAGAGCTTGACTTTCGTAGTAAGAGGACAGGTAATCTGCAAATATAAATATCGCTACTCTCTTATTTACATTATTATACCGGTTCTTTCACACGAGAATTACAGCGAAATGAAAGCACAACTTTGTCGCGAATTTTCTGTGATAAAAACTTGTTCAGAAATCCAAAATCTAAGTTAACAGCACACACCAGGCCTACACCTGAGTACCTGGCTAGAAATCATTTCCTCTGGCCGCGCTTCAGCCATTCGATGAGGGCCAGTCTCGTGCTCGCTCATGCCCAAAAAGAATTCTGGGTAATTCTGCCATTCCATGACAAGGGAAGACTCCCGATTCTCATTTCATAGTGTTTTTCATAAGTGTCGGGCTACCCAGTCCTACCAGCAAAATAACGCATCGATTGAAGATTTTAGCTTTCAAAACTTGCCCAGATTGTGTCAGTAGGTCCTGGAATTCGTCCACAGAAAGGCCAGAGAGACAACTTCACTCGTGAACCGCCATGTTTACAACAGAGCATTTTAGGCGTCCCAGTCTGCATGAAACCATCTCTCGCCTCTGTCTGAGACAAGACCAGACACGCGCGGTTCTTGCGTTACGTTTATGCCTATAAAATCAACTGAAATGTCAATTGCTTGTAAAAAAGAAAAAAAAAAAAAAGATGATGTTAATTTTTTTTTGGTAGGCTAGGTATCGAAGAGCCAGAACATTTGCTCATGCGCTGACGGAATGTTTGAACAAGAAAGAAAAACGCAGTACCTCCAGACACCGGCGCTGGAGCGTCGTACCAAACGAGTCATCCCGGGATTTCGGCCCGTGCGATCGCTTTTGGACGCAGTTGGCCCTTCGCTGCTTTCTGCTACCGACCTTGCCTCCCGGTACGGCATTGAGGGAGAGATATGTCGGCCCCTAAACCATATGTGACAAATCCCACGCCTACTCACAGCTCCAAACCGCCCTTGTCAATATAGCGCAAGAATTAGATGGCTTATATATTGAAGATCAAAGTTATTTTATCTTGCATATGGTAAGCACTGGCGTGGCAGATTACAAAGTGTGCGCACGCGCCCTGCTAAATGTAACATACATACAGGCATAAGCTTTATTTCATCTCAAATTTCCTAATAACTACAGGAGCTAATATCTTCGAGACATTACATTTCCAGCTAAAATACATAACATATACAGATACGTACTAAATACATAATATTTCAAGATATATTCATTAAAAAGAAAAGCCGCTGTACAGAATGCGGCCCTGGATTCTCGTTTAAAACCAGTAAACTCATAGCTACGGATAAAATCAGGTAGCGCATTCCGCAAATTAGCTTATACTTAAGAAGAAAGAGAACTAAGACCATAACTGGTTGTTCCAGGTTTATTGAGGGACAGAATGTAATTTCCGCAAAGATCATGCATAAGACGGGGACGGGAGAGAAAACGTATTTTTTCAAAAAAAAAAAAAAAAGCAAAAGAAAAAAAAAACATACTTTATCAAGTAATACAAGGAAATTTTGAATGCGCTTATTGCATTGATATGTAGAGCTTGACTTTCGTAGTAAGAGGACAGGTAATCTGCAAATATAAATATCGCTACTCTCTTATTTACATTATTATACCGGTTCTTTCACACGAGAATTACAGCGAAATGAAAGCACAACTTTGTCGCGAATTTTCTGTGATAAAAACTTGTTCAGAAATCCAAAATCTAAGTTAACAGCACACACCAGGCCTACACCTGAGTACCTGGCTAGAAATCATTTCCTCTGGCCGCGCTTCAGCCATTCGATGAGGGCCAGTCTCGTGCTCGCTCATGCCCAAAAAGAATTCTGGGTAATTCTGCCATTCCATGACAAGGGAAGACTCCCGATTCTCATTTCATAGTGTTTTTCATAAGTGTCGGGCTACCCAGTCCTACCAGCAAAATAACGCATCGATTGAAGATTTTAGCTTTCAAAACTTGCCCAGATTGTGTCAGTAGGTCCTGGAATTCGTCCACAGAAAGGCCAGAGAGACAACTTCACTCGTGAACCGCCATGTTTACAACAGAGCATTTTAGGCGTCCCAGTCTGCATGAAACCATCTCTCGCCTCTGTCTGAGACAAGACCAGACACGCGCGGTTCTTGCGTTACGTTTATGCCTATAAAATCAACTGAAATGTCAATTGCTTGTAAAAAAGAAAAAAAAAAAAAGATGATGTTAATTTTTTTTTGGTAGGCTAGGTATCGAAGAGCCAGAACATTTGCTCATGCGCTGACGGAATGTTTGAACAAGAAAGAAAAACGCAGTACCTCCAGACACCGGCGCTGGAGCGTCGTACCAAACGAGTCATCCCGGGATTTCGGCCCGTGCGATCGCTTTTGGACGCAGTTGGCCCTTCGCTGCTTTCTGCTACCGACCTTGCCTCCCGGTACGGCATTGAGGGAGAGATATGTCGGCCCCTAAACCATATGTGACAAATCCCACGCCTACTCACAGCTCCAAACCGCCCTTGTCAATATAGCGCAAGAATTAGATGGCTTATATATTGAAGATCAAAGTTATTTTATCTTGCATATGGTAAGCACTGGCGTGGCAGATTACAAAGTGTGCGCACGCGCCCTGCTAAATGTAACATACATACAGGCATAAGCTTTATTTCATCTCAAATTTCCTAATAACTACAGGAGCTAATATCTTCGAGACATTACATTTCCAGCTAAAATACATAACATATACAGATACGTACTAAATACATAATATTTCAAGATATATTCATTAAAAAGAAAAGCCGCTGTACAGAATGCGGCCCTGGATTCTCGTTTAAAACCAGTAAACTCATAGCTACGGATAAAATCAGGTAGCGCATTCCGCAAATTAGCTTATACTTAAGAAGAAAGAGAACTAAGACCATAACTGGTTGTTCCAGGTTTATTGAGGGACAGAATGTAATTTCCGCAAAGATCATGCATAAGACGGGGACGGGAGAGAAAACGTATTTTTTCAAAAAAAAAAAAAAAAAGCAAAAGAAAAAAAAAACATACTTTATCAAGTAATACAAGGAAATTTTGAATGCGCTTATTGCATTGATATGTAGAGCTTGACTTTCGTAGTAAGAGGACAGGTAATCTGCAAATATAAATATCGCTACTCTCTTATTTACATTATTATACCGGTTCTTTCACACGAGAATTACAGCGAAATGAAAGCACAACTTTGTCGCGAATTTTCTGTGATAAAAACTTGTTCAGAAATCCAAAATCTAAGTTAACAGCACACACCAGGCCTACACCTGAGTACCTGGCTAGAAATCATTTCCTCTGGCCGCGCTTCAGCCATTCGATGAGGGCCAGTCTCGTGCTCGCTCATGCCCAAAAAGAATTCTGGGTAATTCTGCCATTCCATGACAAGGGAAGACTCCCGATTCTCATTTCATAGTGTTTTTCATAAGTGTCGGGCTACCCAGTCCTACCAGCAAAATAACGCATCGATTGAAGATTTTAGCTTTCAAAACTTGCCCAGATTGTGTCAGTAGGTCCTGGAATTCGTCCACAGAAAGGCCAGAGAGACAACTTCACTCGTGAACCGCCATGTTTACAACAGAGCATTTTAGGCGTCCCAGTCTGCATGAAACCATCTCTCGCCTCTGTCTGAGACAAGACCAGACACGCGCGGTTCTTGCGTTACGTTTATGCCTATAAAATCAACTGAAATGTCAATTGCTTGTAAAAAAGAAAAAAAAAAAAAGATGATGTTAATTTTTTTTTGGTAGGCTAGGTATCGAAGAGCCAGAACATTTGCTCATGCGCTGACGGAATGTTTGAACAAGAAAGAAAAACGCAGTACCTCCAGACACCGGCGCTGGAGCGTCGTACCAAACGAGTCATCCCGGGATTTCGGCCCGTGCGATCGCTTTTGGACGCAGTTGGCCCTTCGCTGCTTTCTGCTACCGACCTTGCCTCCCGGTACGGCATTGAGGGAGAGATATGTCGGCCCCTAAACCATATGTGACAAATCCCACGCCTACTCACAGCTCCAAACCGCCCTTGTCAATATAGCGCAAGAATTAGATGGCTTATATATTGAAGATCAAAGTTATTTTATCTTGCATATGGTAAGCACTGGCGTGGCAGATTACAAAGTGTGCGCACGCGCCCTGCTAAATGTAACATACATACAGGCATAAGCTTTATTTCATCTCAAATTTCCTAATAACTACAGGAGCTAATATCTTCGAGACATTACATTTCCAGCTAAAATACATAACATATACAGATACGTACTAAATACATAATATTTCAAGATATATTCATTAAAAAGAAAAGCCGCTGTACAGAATGCGGCCCTGGATTCTCGTTTAAAACCAGTAAACTCATAGCTACGGATAAAATCAGGTAGCGCATTCCGCAAATTAGCTTATACTTAAGAAGAAAGAGAACTAAGACCATAACTGGTTGTTCCAGGTTTATTGAGGGACAGAATGTAATTTCCGCAAAGATCATGCATAAGACGGGGACGGGAGAGAAAACGTATTTTTTCAAAAAAAAAAAAAAAAAGCAAAAGAAAAAAAAAACATACTTTATCAAGTAATACAAGGAAATTTTGAATGCGCTTATTGCATTGATATGTAGAGCTTGACTTTCGTAGTAAGAGGACAGGTAATCTGCAAATATAAATATCGCTACTCTCTTATTTACATTATTATACCGGTTCTTTCACACGAGAATTACAGCGAAATGAAAGCACAACTTTGTCGCGAATTTTCTGTGATAAAAACTTGTTCAGAAATCCAAAATCTAAGTTAACAGCACACACCAGGCCTACACCTGAGTACCTGGCTAGAAATCATTTCCTCTGGCCGCGCTTCAGCCATTCGATGAGGGCCAGTCTCGTGCTCGCTCATGCCCAAAAAGAATTCTGGGTAATTCTGCCATTCCATGACAAGGGAAGACTCCCGATTCTCATTTCATAGTGTTTTTCATAAGTGTCGGGCTACCCAGTCCTACCAGCAAAATAACGCATCGATTGAAGATTTTAGCTTTCAAAACTTGCCCAGATTGTGTCAGTAGGTCCTGGAATTCGTCCACAGAAAGGCCAGAGAGACAACTTCACTCGTGAACCGCCATGTTTACAACAGAGCATTTTAGGCGTCCCAGTCTGCATGAAACCATCTCTCGCCTCTGTCTGAGACAAGACCAGACACGCGCGGTTCTTGCGTTACGTTTATGCCTATAAAATCAACTGAAATGTCAATTGCTTGTAAAAAAGAAAAAAAAAAAAAAGATGATGTTAATTTTTTTTTGGTAGGCTAGGTATCGAAGAGCCAGAACATTTGCTCATGCGCTGACGGAATGTTTGAACAAGAAAGAAAAACGCAGTACCTCCAGACACCGGCGCTGGAGCGTCGTACCAAACGAGTCATCCCGGGATTTCGGCCCGTGCGATCGCTTTTGGACGCAGTTGGCCCTTCGCTGCTTTCTGCTACCGACCTTGCCTCCCGGTACGGCATTGAGGGAGAGATATGTCGGCCCCTAAACCATATGTGACAAATCCCACGCCTACTCACAGCTCCAAACCGCCCTTGTCAATATAGCGCAAGAATTAGATGGCTTATATATTGAAGATCAAAGTTATTTTATCTTGCATATGGTAAGCACTGGCGTGGCAGATTACAAAGTGTGCGCACGCGCCCTGCTAAATGTAACATACATACAGGCATAAGCTTTATTTCATCTCAAATTTCCTAATAACTACAGGAGCTAATATCTTCGAGACATTACATTTCCAGCTAAAATACATAACATATACAGATACGTACTAAATACATAATATTTCAAGATATATTCATTAAAAAGAAAAGCCGCTGTACAGAATGCGGCCCTGGATTCTCGTTTAAAACCAGTAAACTCATAGCTACGGATAAAATCAGGTAGCGCATTCCGCAAATTAGCTTATACTTAAGAAGAAAGAGAACTAAGACCATAACTGGTTGTTCCAGGTTTATTGAGGGACAGAATGTAATTTCCGCAAAGATCATGCATAAGACGGGGACGGGAGAGAAAACGTATTTTTTCAAAAAAAAAAAAAAAAAGCAAAAGAAAAAAAAAACATACTTTATCAAGTAATACAAGGAAATTTTGAATGCGCTTATTGCATTGATATGTAGAGCTTGACTTTCGTAGTAAGAGGACAGGTAATCTGCAAATATAAATATCGCTACTCTCTTATTTACATTATTATACCGGTTCTTTCACACGAGAATTACAGCGAAATGAAAGCACAACTTTGTCGCGAATTTTCTGTGATAAAAACTTGTTCAGAAATCCAAAATCTAAGTTAACAGCACACACCAGGCCTACACCTGAGTACCTGGCTAGAAATCATTTCCTCTGGCCGCGCTTCAGCCATTCGATGAGGGCCAGTCTCGTGCTCGCTCATGCCCAAAAAGAATTCTGGGTAATTCTGCCATTCCATGACAAGGGAAGACTCCCGATTCTCATTTCATAGTGTTTTTCATAAGTGTCGGGCTACCCAGTCCTACCAGCAAAATAACGCATCGATTGAAGATTTTAGCTTTCAAAACTTGCCCAGATTGTGTCAGTAGGTCCTGGAATTCGTCCACAGAAAGGCCAGAGAGACAACTTCACTCGTGAACCGCCATGTTTACAACAGAGCATTTTAGGCGTCCCAGTCTGCATGAAACCATCTCTCGCCTCTGTCTGAGACAAGACCAGACACGCGCGGTTCTTGCGTTACGTTTATGCCTATAAAATCAACTGAAATGTCAATTGCTTGTAAAAAAGAAAAAAAAAAAAAAGATGATGTTAATTTTTTTTTGGTAGGCTAGGTATCGAAGAGCCAGAACATTTGCTCATGCGCTGACGGAATGTTTGAACAAGAAAGAAAAACGCAGTACCTCCAGACACCGGCGCTGGAGCGTCGTACCAAACGAGTCATCCCGGGATTTCGGCCCGTGCGATCGCTTTTGGACGCAGTTGGCCCTTCGCTGCTTTCTGCTACCGACCTTGCCTCCCGGTACGGCATTGAGGGAGAGATATGTCGGCCCCTAAACCATATGTGACAAATCCCACGCCTACTCACAGCTCCAAACCGCCCTTGTCAATATAGCGCAAGAATTAGATGGCTTATATATTGAAGATCAAAGTTATTTTATCTTGCATATGGTAAGCACTGGCGTGGCAGATTACAAAGTGTGCGCACGCGCCCTGCTAAATGTAACATACATACAGGCATAAGCTTTATTTCATCTCAAATTTCCTAATAACTACAGGAGCTAATATCTTCGAGACATTACATTTCCAGCTAAAATACATAACATATACAGATACGTACTAAATACATAATATTTCAAGATATATTCATTAAAAAGAAAAGCCGCTGTACAGAATGCGGCCCTGGATTCTCGTTTAAAACCAGTAAACTCATAGCTACGGATAAAATCAGGTAGCGCATTCCGCAAATTAGCTTATACTTAAGAAGAAAGAGAACTAAGACCATAACTGGTTGTTCCAGGTTTATTGAGGGACAGAATGTAATTTCCGCAAAGATCATGCATAAGACGGGGACGGGAGAGAAAACGTATTTTTTCAAAAAAAAAAAAAAAAGCAAAAGAAAAAAAAAACATACTTTATCAAGTAATACAAGGAAATTTTGAATGCGCTTATTGCATTGATATGTAGAGCTTGACTTTCGTAGTAAGAGGACAGGTAATCTGCAAATATAAATATCGCTACTCTCTTATTTACATTATTATACCGGTTCTTTCACACGAGAATTACAGCGAAATGAAAGCACAACTTTGTCGCGAATTTTCTGTGATAAAAACTTGTTCAGAAATCCAAAATCTAAGTTAACAGCACACACCAGGCCTACACCTGAGTACCTGGCTAGAAATCATTTCCTCTGGCCGCGCTTCAGCCATTCGATGAGGGCCAGTCTCGTGCTCGCTCATGCCCAAAAAGAATTCTGGGTAATTCTGCCATTCCATGACAAGGGAAGACTCCCGATTCTCATTTCATAGTGTTTTTCATAAGTGTCGGGCTACCCAGTCCTACCAGCAAAATAACGCATCGATTGAAGATTTTAGCTTTCAAAACTTGCCCAGATTGTGTCAGTAGGTCCTGGAATTCGTCCACAGAAAGGCCAGAGAGACAACTTCACTCGTGAACCGCCATGTTTACAACAGAGCATTTTAGGCGTCCCAGTCTGCATGAAACCATCTCTCGCCTCTGTCTGAGACAAGACCAGACACGCGCGGTTCTTGCGTTACGTTTATGCCTATAAAATCAACTGAAATGTCAATTGCTTGTAAAAAAGAAAAAAAAAAAAAAGATGATGTTAATTTTTTTTGGTAGGCTAGGTATCGAAGAGCCAGAACATTTGCTCATGCGCTGACGGAATGTTTGAACAAGAAAGAAAAACGCAGTACCTCCAGACACCGGCGCTGGAGCGTCGTACCAAACGAGTCATCCCGGGATTTCGGCCCGTGCGATCGCTTTTGGACGCAGTTGGCCCTTCGCTGCTTTCTGCTACCGACCTTGCCTCCCGGTACGGCATTGAGGGAGAGATATGTCGGCCCCTAAACCATATGTGACAAATCCCACGCCTACTCACAGCTCCAAACCGCCCTTGTCAATATAGCGCAAGAATTAGATGGCTTATATATTGAAGATCAAAGTTATTTTATCTTGCATATGGTAAGCACTGGCGTGGCAGATTACAAAGTGTGCGCACGCGCCCTGCTAAATGTAACATACATACAGGCATAAGCTTTATTTCATCTCAAATTTCCTAATAACTACAGGAGCTAATATCTTCGAGACATTACATTTCCAGCTAAAATACATAACATATACAGATACGTACTAAATACATAATATTTCAAGATATATTCATTAAAAAGAAAAGCCGCTGTACAGAATGCGGCCCTGGATTCTCGTTTAAAACCAGTAAACTCATAGCTACGGATAAAATCAGGTAGCGCATTCCGCAAATTAGCTTATACTTAAGAAGAAAGAGAACTAAGACCATAACTGGTTGTTCCAGGTTTATTGAGGGACAGAATGTAATTTCCGCAAAGATCATGCATAAGACGGGGACGGGAGAGAAAACGTATTTTTTCAAAAAAAAAAAAAAAAAGCAAAAGAAAAAAAAAACATACTTTATCAAGTAATACAAGGAAATTTTGAATGCGCTTATTGCATTGATATGTAGAGCTTGACTTTCGTAGTAAGAGGACAGGTAATCTGCAAATATAAATATCGCTACTCTCTTATTTACATTATTATACCGGTTCTTTCACACGAGAATTACAGCGAAATGAAAGCACAACTTTGTCGCGAATTTTCTGTGATAAAAACTTGTTCAGAAATCCAAAATCTAAGTTAACAGCACACACCAGGCCTACACCTGAGTACCTGGCTAGAAATCATTTCCTCTGGCCGCGCTTCAGCCATTCGATGAGGGCCAGTCTCGTGCTCGCTCATGCCCAAAAAGAATTCTGGGTAATTCTGCCATTCCATGACAAGGGAAGACTCCCGATTCTCATTTCATAGTGTTTTTCATAAGTGTCGGGCTACCCAGTCCTACCAGCAAAATAACGCATCGATTGAAGATTTTAGCTTTCAAAACTTGCCCAGATTGTGTCAGTAGGTCCTGGAATTCGTCCACAGAAAGGCCAGAGAGACAACTTCACTCGTGAACCGCCATGTTTACAACAGAGCATTTTAGGCGTCCCAGTCTGCATGAAACCATCTCTCGCCTCTGTCTGAGACAAGACCAGACACGCGCGGTTCTTGCGTTACGTTTATGCCTATAAAATCAACTGAAATGTCAATTGCTTGTAAAAAAAAAAAAAAAAAAAAAGATGATGTTAATTTTTTTTTGGTAGGCTAGGTATCGAAGAGCCAGAACATTTGCTCATGCGCTGACGGAATGTTTGAACAAGAAAGAAAAACGCAGTACCTCCAGACACCGGCGCTGGAGCGTCGTACCAAACGAGTCATCCCGGGATTTCGGCCCGTGCGATCGCTTTTGGACGCAGTTGGCCCTTCGCTGCTTTCTGCTACCGACCTTGCCTCCCGGTACGGCATTGAGGGAGAGATATGTCGGCCCCTAAACCATATGTGACAAATCCCACGCCTACTCACAGCTCCAAACCGCCCTTGTCAATATAGCGCAAGAATTAGATGGCTTATATATTGAAGATCAAAGTTATTTTATCTTGCATATGGTAAGCACTGGCGTGGCAGATTACAAAGTGTGCGCACGCGCCCTGCTAAATGTAACATACATACAGGCATAAGCTTTATTTCATCTCAAATTTCCTAATAACTACAGGAGCTAATATCTTCGAGACATTACATTTCCAGCTAAAATACATAACATATACAGATACGTACTAAATACATAATATTTCAAGATATATTCATTAAAAAGAAAAGCCGCTGTACAGAATGCGGCCCTGGATTCTCGTTTAAAACCAGTAAACTCATAGCTACGGATAAAATCAGGTAGCGCATTCCGCAAATTAGCTTATACTTAAGAAGAAAGAGAACTAAGACCATAACTGGTTGTTCCAGGTTTATTGAGGGACAGAATGTAATTTCCGCAAAGATCATGCATAAGACGGGGACGGGAGAGAAAACGTATTTTTTCAAAAAAAAAAAAAAAAAGCAAAAGAAAAAAAAAACATACTTTATCAAGTAATACAAGGAAATTTTGAATGCGCTTATTGCATTGATATGTAGAGCTTGACTTTCGTAGTAAGAGGACAGGTAATCTGCAAATATAAATATCGCTACTCTCTTATTTACATTATTATACCGGTTCTTTCACACGAGAATTACAGCGAAATGAAAGCACAACTTTGTCGCGAATTTTCTGTGATAAAAACTTGTTCAGAAATCCAAAATCTAAGTTAACAGCACACACCAGGCCTACACCTGAGTACCTGGCTAGAAATCATTTCCTCTGGCCGCGCTTCAGCCATTCGATGAGGGCCAGTCTCGTGCTCGCTCATGCCCAAAAAGAATTCTGGGTAATTCTGCCATTCCATGACAAGGGAAGACTCCCGATTCTCATTTCATAGTGTTTTTCATAAGTGTCGGGCTACCCAGTCCTACCAGCAAAATAACGCATCGATTGAAGATTTTAGCTTTCAAAACTTGCCCAGATTGTGTCAGTAGGTCCTGGAATTCGTCCACAGAAAGGCCAGAGAGACAACTTCACTCGTGAACCGCCATGTTTACAACAGAGCATTTTAGGCGTCCCAGTCTGCATGAAACCATCTCTCGCCTCTGTCTGAGACAAGACCAGACACGCGCGGTTCTTGCGTTACGTTTATGCCTATAAAATCAACTGAAATGTCAATTGCTTGTAAAAAAGAAAAAAAAAAAAAAGATGATGTTAATTTTTTTTTGGTAGGCTAGGTATCGAAGAGCCAGAACATTTGCTCATGCGCTGACGGAATGTTTGAACAAGAAAGAAAAACGCAGTACCTCCAGACACCGGCGCTGGAGCGTCGTACCAAACGAGTCATCCCGGGATTTCGGCCCGTGCGATCGCTTTTGGACGCAGTTGGCCCTTCGCTGCTTTCTGCTACCGACCTTGCCTCCCGGTACGGCATTGAGGGAGAGATATGTCGGCCCCTAAACCATATGTGACAAATCCCACGCCTACTCACAGCTCCAAACCGCCCTTGTCAATATAGCGCAAGAATTAGATGGCTTATATATTGAAGATCAAAGTTATTTTATCTTGCATATGGTAAGCACTGGCGTGGCAGATTACAAAGTGTGCGCACGCGCCCTGCTAAATGTAACATACATACAGGCATAAGCTTTATTTCATCTCAAATTTCCTAATAACTACAGGAGCTAATATCTTCGAGACATTACATTTCCAGCTAAAATACATAACATATACAGATACGTACTAAATACATAATATTTCAAGATATATTCATTAAAAAGAAAAGCCGCTGTACAGAATGCGGCCCTGGATTCTCGTTTAAAACCAGTAAACTCATAGCTACGGATAAAATCAGGTAGCGCATTCCGCAAATTAGCTTATACTTAAGAAGAAAGAGAACTAAGACCATAACTGGTTGTTCCAGGTTTATTGAGGGACAGAATGTAATTTCCGCAAAGATCATGCATAAGACGGGGACGGGAGAGAAAACGTATTTTTTCAAAAAAAAAAAAAAAAAGCAAAAGAAAAAAAAAACATACTTTATCAAGTAATACAAGGAAATTTTGAATGCGCTTATTGCATTGATATGTAGAGCTTGACTTTCGTAGTAAGAGGACAGGTAATCTGCAAATATAAATATCGCTACTCTCTTATTTACATTATTATACCGGTTCTTTCACACGAGAATTACAGCGAAATGAAAGCACAACTTTGTCGCGAATTTTCTGTGATAAAAACTTGTTCAGAAATCCAAAATCTAAGTTAACAGCACACACCAGGCCTACACCTGAGTACCTGGCTAGAAATCATTTCCTCTGGCCGCGCTTCAGCCATTCGATGAGGGCCAGTCTCGTGCTCGCTCATGCCCAAAAAGAATTCTGGGTAATTCTGCCATTCCATGACAAGGGAAGACTCCCGATTCTCATTTCATAGTGTTTTTCATAAGTGTCGGGCTACCCAGTCCTACCAGCAAAATAACGCATCGATTGAAGATTTTAGCTTTCAAAACTTGCCCAGATTGTGTCAGTAGGTCCTGGAATTCGTCCACAGAAAGGCCAGAGAGACAACTTCACTCGTGAACCGCCATGTTTACAACAGAGCATTTTAGGCGTCCCAGTCTGCATGAAACCATCTCTCGCCTCTGTCTGAGACAAGACCAGACACGCGCGGTTCTTGCGTTACGTTTATGCCTATAAAATCAACTGAAATGTCAATTGCTTGTAAAAAAGAAAAAAAAAAAAAAGATGATGTTAATTTTTTTTTGGTAGGCTAGGTATCGAAGAGCCAGAACATTTGCTCATGCGCTGACGGAATGTTTGAACAAGAAAGAAAAACGCAGTACCTCCAGACACCGGCGCTGGAGCGTCGTACCAAACGAGTCATCCCGGGATTTCGGCCCGTGCGATCGCTTTTGGACGCAGTTGGCCCTTCGCTGCTTTCTGCTACCGACCTTGCCTCCCGGTACGGCATTGAGGGAGAGATATGTCGGCCCCTAAACCATATGTGACAAATCCCACGCCTACTCACAGCTCCAAACCGCCCTTGTCAATATAGCGCAAGAATTAGATGGCTTATATATTGAAGATCAAAGTTATTTTATCTTGCATATGGTAAGCACTGGCGTGGCAGATTACAAAGTGTGCGCACGCGCCCTGCTAAATGTAACATACATACAGGCATAAGCTTTATTTCATCTCAAATTTCCTAATAACTACAGGAGCTAATATCTTCGAGACATTACATTTCCAGCTAAAATACATAACATATACAGATACGTACTAAATACATAATATTTCAAGATATATTCATTAAAAAGAAAAGCCGCTGTACAGAATGCGGCCCTGGATTCTCGTTTAAAACCAGTAAACTCATAGCTACGGATAAAATCAGGTAGCGCATTCCGCAAATTAGCTTATACTTAAGAAGAAAGAGAACTAAGACCATAACTGGTTGTTCCAGGTTTATTGAGGGACAGAATGTAATTTCCGCAAAGATCATGCATAAGACGGGGACGGGAGAGAAAACGTATTTTTTCAAAAAAAAAAAAAAAAGCAAAAGAAAAAAAAAACATACTTTATCAAGTAATACAAGGAAATTTTGAATGCGCTTATTGCATTGATATGTAGAGCTTGACTTTCGTAGTAAGAGGACAGGTAATCTGCAAATATAAATATCGCTACTCTCTTATTTACATTATTATACCGGTTCTTTCACACGAGAATTACAGCGAAATGAAAGCACAACTTTGTCGCGAATTTTCTGTGATAAAAACTTGTTCAGAAATCCAAAATCTAAGTTAACAGCACACACCAGGCCTACACCTGAGTACCTGGCTAGAAATCATTTCCTCTGGCCGCGCTTCAGCCATTCGATGAGGGCCAGTCTCGTGCTCGCTCATGCCCAAAAAGAATTCTGGGTAATTCTGCCATTCCATGACAAGGGAAGACTCCCGATTCTCATTTCATAGTGTTTTTCATAAGTGTCGGGCTACCCAGTCCTACCAGCAAAATAACGCATCGATTGAAGATTTTAGCTTTCAAAACTTGCCCAGATTGTGTCAGTAGGTCCTGGAATTCGTCCACAGAAAGGCCAGAGAGACAACTTCACTCGTGAACCGCCATGTTTACAACAGAGCATTTTAGGCGTCCCAGTCTGCATGAAACCATCTCTCGCCTCTGTCTGAGACAAGACCAGACACGCGCGGTTCTTGCGTTACGTTTATGCCTATAAAATCAACTGAAATGTCAATTGCTTGTAAAAAAGAAAAAAAAAAAAAAAGATGATGTTAATTTTTTTTTGGTAGGCTAGGTATCGAAGAGCCAGAACATTTGCTCATGCGCTGACGGAATGTTTGAACAAGAAAGAAAAACGCAGTACCTCCAGACACCGGCGCTGGAGCGTCGTACCAAACGAGTCATCCCGGGATTTCGGCCCGTGCGATCGCTTTTGGACGCAGTTGGCCCTTCGCTGCTTTCTGCTACCGACCTTGCCTCCCGGTACGGCATTGAGGGAGAGATATGTCGGCCCCTAAACCATATGTGACAAATCCCACGCCTACTCACAGCTCCAAACCGCCCTTGTCAATATAGCGCAAGAATTAGATGGCTTATATATTGAAGATCAAAGTTATTTTATCTTGCATATGGTAAGCACTGGCGTGGCAGATTACAAAGTGTGCGCACGCGCCCTGCTAAATGTAACATACATACAGGCATAAGCTTTATTTCATCTCAAATTTCCTAATAACTACAGGAGCTAATATCTTCGAGACATTACATTTCCAGCTAAAATACATAACATATACAGATACGTACTAAATACATAATATTTCAAGATATATTCATTAAAAAGAAAAGCCGCTGTACAGAATGCGGCCCTGGATTCTCGTTTAAAACCAGTAAACTCATAGCTACGGATAAAATCAGGTAGCGCATTCCGCAAATTAGCTTATACTTAAGAAGAAAGAGAACTAAGACCATAACTGGTTGTTCCAGGTTTATTGAGGGACAGAATGTAATTTCCGCAAAGATCATGCATAAGACGGGGACGGGAGAGAAAACGTATTTTTTCAAAAAAAAAAAAAAAAGCAAAAGAAAAAAAAAACATACTTTATCAAGTAATACAAGGAAATTTTGAATGCGCTTATTGCATTGATATGTAGAGCTTGACTTTCGTAGTAAGAGGACAGGTAATCTGCAAATATAAATATCGCTACTCTCTTATTTACATTATTATACCGGTTCTTTCACACGAGAATTACAGCGAAATGAAAGCACAACTTTGTCGCGAATTTTCTGTGATAAAAACTTGTTCAGAAATCCAAAATCTAAGTTAACAGCACACACCAGGCCTACACCTGAGTACCTGGCTAGAAATCATTTCCTCTGGCCGCGCTTCAGCCATTCGATGAGGGCCAGTCTCGTGCTCGCTCATGCCCAAAAAGAATTCTGGGTAATTCTGCCATTCCATGACAAGGGAAGACTCCCGATTCTCATTTCATAGTGTTTTTCATAAGTGTCGGGCTACCCAGTCCTACCAGCAAAATAACGCATCGATTGAAGATTTTAGCTTTCAAAACTTGCCCAGATTGTGTCAGTAGGTCCTGGAATTCGTCCACAGAAAGGCCAGAGAGACAACTTCACTCGTGAACCGCCATGTTTACAACAGAGCATTTTAGGCGTCCCAGTCTGCATGAAACCATCTCTCGCCTCTGTCTGAGACAAGACCAGACACGCGCGGTTCTTGCGTTACGTTTATGCCTATAAAATCAACTGAAATGTCAATTGCTTGTAAAAAAGAAAAAAAAAAAAAAGATGATGTTAATTTTTTTTTGGTAGGCTAGGTATCGAAGAGCCAGAACATTTGCTCATGCGCTGACGGAATGTTTGAACAAGAAAGAAAAACGCAGTACCTCCAGACACCGGCGCTGGAGCGTCGTACCAAACGAGTCATCCCGGGATTTCGGCCCGTGCGATCGCTTTTGGACGCAGTTGGCCCTTCGCTGCTTTCTGCTACCGACCTTGCCTCCCGGTACGGCATTGAGGGAGAGATATGTCGGCCCCTAAACCATATGTGACAAATCCCACGCCTACTCACAGCTCCAAACCGCCCTTGTCAATATAGCGCAAGAATTAGATGGCTTATATATTGAAGATCAAAGTTATTTTATCTTGCATATGGTAAGCACTGGCGTGGCAGATTACAAAGTGTGCGCACGCGCCCTGCTAAATGTAACATACATACAGGCATAAGCTTTATTTCATCTCAAATTTCCTAATAACTACAGGAGCTAATATCTTCGAGACATTACATTTCCAGCTAAAATACATAACATATACAGATACGTACTAAATACATAATATTTCAAGATATATTCATTAAAAAGAAAAGCCGCTGTACAGAATGCGGCCCTGGATTCTCGTTTAAAACCAGTAAACTCATAGCTACGGATAAAATCAGGTAGCGCATTCCGCAAATTAGCTTATACTTAAGAAGAAAGAGAACTAAGACCATAACTGGTTGTTCCAGGTTTATTGAGGGACAGAATGTAATTTCCGCAAAGATCATGCATAAGACGGGGACGGGAGAGAAAACGTATTTTTTCAAAAAAAAAAAAAAAAGCAAAAGAAAAAAAAAACATACTTTATCAAGTAATACAAGGAAATTTTGAATGCGCTTATTGCATTGATATGTAGAGCTTGACTTTCGTAGTAAGAGGACAGGTAATCTGCAAATATAAATATCGCTACTCTCTTATTTACATTATTATACCGGTTCTTTCACACGAGAATTACAGCGAAATGAAAGCACAACTTTGTCGCGAATTTTCTGTGATAAAAACTTGTTCAGAAATCCAAAATCTAAGTTAACAGCACACACCAGGCCTACACCTGAGTACCTGGCTAGAAATCATTTCCTCTGGCCGCGCTTCAGCCATTCGATGAGGGCCAGTCTCGTGCTCGCTCATGCCCAAAAAGAATTCTGGGTAATTCTGCCATTCCATGACAAGGGAAGACTCCCGATTCTCATTTCATAGTGTTTTTCATAAGTGTCGGGCTACCCAGTCCTACCAGCAAAATAACGCATCGATTGAAGATTTTAGCTTTCAAAACTTGCCCAGATTGTGTCAGTAGGTCCTGGAATTCGTCCACAGAAAGGCCAGAGAGACAACTTCACTCGTGAACCGCCATGTTTACAACAGAGCATTTTAGGCGTCCCAGTCTGCATGAAACCATCTCTCGCCTCTGTCTGAGACAAGACCAGACACGCGCGGTTCTTGCGTTACGTTTATGCCTATAAAATCAACTGAAATGTCAATTGCTTGTAAAAAAGAAAAAAAAAAAAAAAGATGATGTTAATTTTTTTTTGGTAGGCTAGGTATCGAAGAGCCAGAACATTTGCTCATGCGCTGACGGAATGTTTGAACAAGAAAGAAAAACGCAGTACCTCCAGACACCGGCGCTGGAGCGTCGTACCAAACGAGTCATCCCGGGATTTCGGCCCGTGCGATCGCTTTTGGACGCAGTTGGCCCTTCGCTGCTTTCTGCTACCGACCTTGCCTCCCGGTACGGCATTGAGGGAGAGATATGTCGGCCCCTAAACCATATGTGACAAATCCCACGCCTACTCACAGCTCCAAACCGCCCTTGTCAATATAGCGCAAGAATTAGATGGCTTATATATTGAAGATCAAAGTTATTTTATCTTGCATATGGTAAGCACTGGCGTGGCAGATTACAAAGTGTGCGCACGCGCCCTGCTAAATGTAACATACATACAGGCATAAGCTTTATTTCATCTCAAATTTCCTAATAACTACAGGAGCTAATATCTTCGAGACATTACATTTCCAGCTAAAATACATAACATATACAGATACGTACTAAATACATAATATTTCAAGATATATTCATTAAAAAGAAAAGCCGCTGTACAGAATGCGGCCCTGGATTCTCGTTTAAAACCAGTAAACTCATAGCTACGGATAAAATCAGGTAGCGCATTCCGCAAATTAGCTTATACTTAAGAAGAAAGAGAACTAAGACCATAACTGGTTGTTCCAGGTTTATTGAGGGACAGAATGTAATTTCCGCAAAGATCATGCATAAGACGGGGACGGGAGAGAAAACGTATTTTTTCAAAAAAAAAAAAAAAAAGCAAAAGAAAAAAAAAACATACTTTATCAAGTAATACAAGGAAATTTTGAATGCGCTTATTGCATTGATATGTAGAGCTTGACTTTCGTAGTAAGAGGACAGGTAATCTGCAAATATAAATATCGCTACTCTCTTATTTACATTATTATACCGGTTCTTTCACACGAGAATTACAGCGAAATGAAAGCACAACTTTGTCGCGAATTTTCTGTGATAAAAACTTGTTCAGAAATCCAAAATCTAAGTTAACAGCACACACCAGGCCTACACCTGAGTACCTGGCTAGAAATCATTTCCTCTGGCCGCGCTTCAGCCATTCGATGAGGGCCAGTCTCGTGCTCGCTCATGCCCAAAAAGAATTCTGGGTAATTCTGCCATTCCATGACAAGGGAAGACTCCCGATTCTCATTTCATAGTTTTTTCATAAGTGTCGGGCTACCCAGTCCTACCAGCAAAATAACGCATCGATTGAAGATTTTAGCTTTCAAAACTTGCCCAGATTGTGTCAGTAGGTCCTGGAATTCGTCCACAGAAAGGCCAGAGAGACAACTTCACTCGTGAACCGCCATGTTTACAACAGAGCATTTTAGGCGTCCCAGTCTGCATGAAACCATCTCTCGCCTCTGTCTGAGACAAGACCAGACACGCGCGGTTCTTGCGTTACGTTTATGCCTATAAAATCAACTGAAATGTCAATTGCTTGTAAAAAATAAAAAAAAAAAAAAAGATGATGTTAATTTTTTTTTGGTAGGCTAGGTATCGAAGAGCCAGAACATTTGCTCATGCGCTGACGGAATGTTTGAACAAGAAAGAAAAACGCAGTACCTCCAGACACCGGCGCTGGAGCGTCGTACCAAACGAGTCATCCCGGGATTTCGGCCCGTGCGATCGCTTTTGGACGCAGTTGGCCCTTCGCTGCTTTCTGCTACCGACCTTGCCTCCCGGTACGGCATTGAGGGAGAGATATGTCGGCCCCTAAACCATATGTGACAAATCCCACGCCTACTCACAGCTCCAAACCGCCCTTGTCAATATAGCGCAAGAATTAGATGGCTTATATATTGAAGATCAAAGTTATTTTATCTTGCATATGGTAAGCACTGGCGTGGCAGATTACAAAGTGTGCGCACGCGCCCTGCTAAATGTAACATACATACAGGCATAAGCTTTATTTCATCTCAAATTTCCTAATAACTACAGGAGCTAATATCTTCGAGACATTACATTTCCAGCTAAAATACATAACATATACAGATACGTACTAAATACATAATATTTCAAGATATATTCATTAAAAAGAAAAGCCGCTGTACAGAATGCGGCCCTGGATTCTCGTTTAAAACCAGTAAACTCATAGCTACGGATAAAATCAGGTAGCGCATTCCGCAAATTAGCTTATACTTAAGAAGAAAGAGAACTAAGACCATAACTGGTTGTTCCAGGTTTATTGAGGGACAGAATGTAATTTCCGCAAAGATCATGCATAAGACGGGGACGGGAGAGAAAACGTATTTTTTCAAAAAAAAAAAAAAAAAGCAAAAGAAAAAAAAAACATACTTTATCAAGTAATACAAGGAAATTTTGAATGCGCTTATTGCATTGATATGTAGAGCTTGACTTTCGTAGTAAGAGGACAGGTAATCTGCAAATATAAATATCGCTACTCTCTTATTTACATTATTATACCGGTTCTTTCACACGAGAATTACAGCGAAATGAAAGCACAACTTTGTCGCGAATTTTCTGTGATAAAAACTTGTTCAGAAATCCAAAATCTAAGTTAACAGCACACACCAGGCCTACTCCTGAGTACCTGGCTAGAAATCATTTCCTCTGGCCGCGCTTCAGCCATTCGATGAGGGCCAGTCTCGTGCTCGCTCATGCCCAAAAAGAATTCTGGGTAATTCTGCCATTCCATGACAAGGGAAGACTCCCGATTCTCATTTCATAGTTTTTTTCATAAGTGTCGGGCTACCCAGTCCTACCAGCAAAATAACGCATCGATTGAAGATTTTAGCTTTCAAAACTTGCCCAGATTGTGTCAGTAGGTCCTGGAATTCGTCCACAGAAAGGCCAGAGAGACAACTTCACTCGTGAACCGCCATGTTTACAACAGAGCATTTTAGGCGTCCCAGTCTGCATGAAACCATCTCTCGCCTCTGTCTGAGACAAGAACAGACACGCGCGGTTCTTGCGTTACGTTTATGCCTATAAAATCAACTGAAATGTCAATTGCTGGTAAAAATGAATTAAAAAAAATAAAAGATGATGTTAATTTTTTTTGGTAGGCTAGGTATCGAAGAGCCAGAACATTTGCTCATGCGCTGACGGAATGTTTGAACAAGAAAGAAAAACGCAGTACCTCCAGACACCGGCGCTGGAGCGTCGTACCAAACGAGTCATCCCGGGATTTCGGCCCGTGCGATCGCTTTTGGACGCAGTTGGCCCTTCGCTGCTTTCTGCTACCGACCTTGCCTCCCGGTACGGCATTGAGGGAGAGATATGTCGGCCCCTAAACCATATGTGACAAATCCCACGCCTACTCACAGCTCCAAACCGCCCTTGTCAATATAGCGCAAGAATTAGATGGCTTATATATTGAAGATCAAAGTTATTTTATCTTGCATATGGTAAGCACTGGCGTCGCAGATTACAAAGTGTGCGCACGCGCCCTGCTAAATGTAACATACATACAGGCATAAGCTTTATTTCATCTCAAATTTCCTAATAACTACAGGAGCTAATATCTTCGAGACATTACATTTCCAGCTAAAATACATAACATATACAGATACGTACTAAATACATAATATTTCAAGATATATTCATTAAAAAGAAAAGCCGCTGTACAGAATGCGGCCCTGGATTCTCGTTTAAAACCAGTAAACTCATAGCTACGGATAAAATCAGGTAGCGCATTCCGCAAATTAGCTTATACTTAAGAAGAAAGAGAACTAAGACCATAACTGGTTGTTCCAGGTTTATTGAGGGACAGAATGTAATTTCCGCAAAGATCATGCATAAGACGGGGACGGGAGAGAAAACGTATTTTTTCAAAAAAAAAAAAAAAAGCAAAAGAAAAAAAAAACATACTTTATCAAGTAATACAAGGAAATTTTGAATGCGCTTATTGCATTGATATGTAGAGCTTGACTTTCGTAGTAAGAGGACAGGTAATCTGCAAATATAAATATCGCTACTCTCTTATTTACATTATTATACCGGTTCTTTCACACGAGAATTACAGCGAAATGAAAGCACAACTTTGTCGCGAATTTTCTGTGATAAAAACTTGTTCAGAAATCCAAAATCTAAGTTAACAGCACACACCAGGCCTACTCCTGAGTACCTGGCTAGAAATCATTTCCTCTGGCCGCGCTTCAGCCATTCGATGAGGGCCAGTCTCGTGCTCGCTCATGCCCAAAAAGAATTCTGGGTAATTCTGCCATTCCATGACAAGGGAAGACTCCCGATTCTCATTTCATAGTTTTTTTCATAAGTGTCGGGCTACCCAGTCCTACCAGCAAAATAACGCATCGATTGAAGATTTTAGCTTTCAAAACTTGCCCAGATTGTGTCAGTAGGTCCTGGAATTCGTCCACAGAAAGGCCAGAGAGACAACTTCACTCGTGAACCGCCATGTTTACAACAGAGCATTTTAGGCGTCCCAGTCTGCATGAAACCATCTCTCGCCTCTGTTTTCTTTCAAAGGGTTGCCTTTACCCACATTCCGGCTTAATGATGCCAGCCTGTGGGCTTCTATGGACGAAGATGGCCCAAAAAACACTTATAAAATGATTAACCTACCAGATTAAGGCGAACCCGCTCACTCTCCTAATGTGAACTGGACATTTGTCACGTGATGTTTATACGTGAGCCCACATTGACCCAAAACAGCAGATGTTTCAATGAGTACTTCTTACACGGAACCTTACAGTTGAACATATAACGCAGAGGAGCAAAGTTGTGCACACCGTTTATCGCCGAAAAAGTACAAAAAGCAAACAAACAAGCACTCAACACTTCAAAAGTTAACAAGTAAGTGATACAAAGAGTGGGGAGTAATAGTCATGACCGCCTCTGTGATCTGCCGCCACATCGCATCGTTATGAAAAGTTCATGTAACATTCATGACAAATTCTGGAACATCCCCTTCATGTCTGTCACACGAATGGAAAAAGCCAAAAACTTGGAGTGTTGTAGGAGACAAATTTAGAAATCTCCTCTCCAATTGTCAGGTCTGTGCGGTGTATCGTTTCTGAGTTATTTGTCGAATCATTTCCCGCAACTTTGCAGAGTTTTGTATGGAGCCGCCATGTTGGTGCAACCTCCGTTGTGCACAAGTTTTAACACTTGTTTCTACGAAGGATGCATGCCATCTTGTCTGTAAGTGTTAGATATTGAATAAGTGATTGGTTTGTGGAATAGAGCTGTTGTTGGCTTTGTTAGGAGAGGGTCTCAATGGAGTTAACCGTTAGCCGTGACACGCTAAGCTAAGCTTGTCTGACAAGACAAAATAAGTTCCAAATAACCCCCAGCAAGAGAAGATGAGGAA
>NC_090870.1:47517601-47535101 GCF_036669935.1 Montipora foliosa
CTTTACAATAGTCTTAAAACACATAAAAGCAAAGTAATTTTTAAGTTCAATCACTGATAATAATTTAAATATTGACTTTGGACCAAAATGTTTTTGAAATATTTACATTTTTGCATAGTTTCTAATATCAATATTTTTTACACCTTGTCCTTAAAAGCAAATCAAGGTAATCTGACAAGATAATTAACAATTATTCGCCGAAGGCGAAGTGATTATCGGTGAATAATTGTTTTAGTATAAATAAATACACAGGTGATTATTTCAAAAAAGAGAAAAAAAAACATTTCAAAGCGAAATCATCTTCACTTACAGTGGCAAAACGACTACTGGCAGCCATTTTGTCCGTCGAGGTGATTATTAGCGCGCGATTTTGTATAATCACCTGTGTGTTTATACTAAATAGAGGATATTACATGGTTGCCCAGGGATACGAATTTTATCTTCGAGTGCTGAAAGTAACTCTCACGAGTGAGTGAAGCGAACGAGTGAGAGATACTTTCAGCACGAGAAGATAAAATTTGTATCCCCAAGCGGCCATGTAATGTTCTGTTTATTATATATTGATGAAACGTCTAGATTTACAACAACTTGTTTTTCTCATTTTCGAAAGGATGAAAAAGTGGTCAACAACTGCTAAAACACGCATGTTGTGTAACATGAAACAAGATATGAAAGTTGTGAAAAATAAATCATGATAATGTAAAATTTTACAGTAAAAATGTTATTAATGTCGTAGAGAAGAATTATATTAAAGCACAAAAGTATCTTATAATGGAGAGGAAGCTTGTGTTTTATTGGCTAATCGTTACCATGACGACACCTATATCCTCACATGTGAAAGATAAAAATGATATGTTCACTGCGTGCGGTGAAGATATGATTTTTTAGTAAAAGGAGAAATCCTGGTATTTCATCATCATCTATATAATAAATAGCAAAAACCTCTTGTCTGTAAAAAAAAAAAATGTCCCTGTACCTAACTGGTCTTCAGATGATATTGTTTCTGACTGATGATGTTCTTGAAAGGGACTGTTTACTTCAACCTGACATTGCACAAGTTTGGCATGAAAACTAGCTCACTGTCCGTTGGACATCATATTACTTATACCACCTTTGAGCTTGACAAAGAGGTCTTAAAAATTGATTATACTAATTGAAAAGATCCTGGTAAAATCCAAAATCCAAGATAGAACTATTTATGATGGTTGGTAGTTTGGAATTCAAATCTTGAACGAAAGCCACAAGCACCTAGGCCCAAACCTGCAAACCAAACAAGAGATGGTTAACCAAAGAAGTTAACTTGAAGCATAGGTTACCCCACCACAATCAATGAAATCCCAAAGATTACAGAACATTGACCGAATGCAAAGATGGCCGCTAACAGATTATTCTTTTGTCTTTGTGTAAACGTGTAAAATTGAAAGAATTTTGGCTGTAAAACAACGCCAGTCAGACTAATTAACACAGATAAAAAAGAATAATTAATTTACTGGGGGGCATTTTTGGATTCAGTCTATGTAGGTGCTTCTACTTGTGAAGTCCTTGAACAGTTAATAATAATATAGAAAATAATTATTATGTCCTAATAGAAAAATGTTATAGTGTACTTTTAATAATTATTATTTAGATACCGTGTATTAATTTTAATTATTACAGAAATCATGTAATGCGTGAAATATAAGAATTAAATTATTATTGTCATCATTATTATTATTATTATTATTATTATTTTCATTCCTTGTAGACTCAGGCAGGATGTTCAGCTTGGTGTTTATAGTCCTTGGGAGCAAGTTACAACAAGTCACCACGGGTCCTAGGTCTCTCTTTTCTTTCTTCTTACAGGGATAGTACTTTCCTTAGTATCTTTGCTGTCCCCAACAATGCTGTTTTCTGGATAACTTCCCACCTCACCTTCACACCGATTCGCCTCATGTACTCCTTAAAGTTGACTGATACAGCTCCAATGGTCCCAATAACAACAGGCACTACAATGACTTTTCGCATTTGCCAGACCTTTGCAATTTCATCTTTCAATGGTTGGTATTTCTCTACCTTCTCAAGTTCCTTATCCTTCACCCTATCATCACCTGGGATGGCAACATCAATTATGACAACCCAAGGCTGTTGCCTAACAGGAGCCCGGTAGCCTGGGGCTCCCAAAGAATAGCTCTGGGCGCCTTAATTTTTCACAGCAACACCTTTCACTTCATACATTGTGTATGTTGGGCTCCTAAGTTCTCATCGTTTAGCTCTGAGGGCCCCTTAAAAATTTTCTTAGGCAGCAGCCTTGCAACCTCTCTCTCCTTCTTATCAACAAAGACAATGTCTGGTCTTCTTGCCTTGATTTTCTGATCGCACCAGACTGTGAAATCCCACATTATTATTATCTTGTTTTCGCACATGGAATTTCCAATGGAACTTCAGTACTCCAGGAAGCTTGGTGACAACAAGTCTCCTCAAACTTCTAGGACCTTCCTAAGAATCCTTGCCGTGTTCAGAATAACACTTTTCTGAAGCTCGTCTATCTTGGTCTCTATACCAATATTCTCTAGTCTCCTCTTTAAATCCTTTGGAACTGTTCCAAATGTTCCAATTACAATAGGAATTACCATTGTTTTCATTTTCCATAACTTCTTCAATTCTCTTGCTTGATCCTGGTATTTCACTACCTTCTCGACTTCTTTCTCCTCAATACGGCTATCATATGGTATTGCAAAATCTATTATTTTGCAACATTTATTTCTCTTTTCAACAACAATCATGTCCGGTCTTCTTGCCTCTATTACGTGATCAATCTGTATCGTAAAATCCCATTCTCTAGTACTGGCTCAGGTACATGTTCATACCACTTTTCATTGAAAATGAAACCTTCCTCTTTACAAACTTCCCAATGGATCTTCTTACCCACCCAGTCATGTCTCCTTATTATCTTTTGTGCTAATTTAGGGCATTCACTCACAATATGATTTATGCTTTCATCCACCTTTCTACACCTTCGACATTTACTGTCCTCTTGAGTTTGATATATTCTAGCTTTCATCAGATTCGTTGCAAGGGCCTGTTCTTGTGCTGCCAAAATAAGACTCTCAGTCTCCCTTTTTACACTTCCTTTCTTTAACCAAAACCAGGATTCATTCCCTAATATTTCTTCCGTCTGTCATACAAATTGTCCGTGCATAACCTTTTCTCTCCACTGTTCCTTTCTTTTTTCTTACGTATCTTATGCTTGACCTCTGTTTCATTATTATGACCACCGCTGATCTTTCTAGCGGCCTTTATCAATCTTTCATCACTATCATTGATATATCTATCCAACCCCAAGGTAGCAGATTCTACACAGTCTTCAACACTAATTAGACCTCGTCCACCTTCTCTCGGTATGTAGATACAATCGACATTACTCTTTGGATGGAGACCATTATATGCATGGTAAGTAATTTTCTGGTCTTTCTATCTAGATCTTGTAACTCTGACTTTCTCCAGTCCAGGAATGCAGCAGAATATCTCAGGAGAGGAATACCAGTAGCCCACGTGTTAATAGCTCTGACAAGGTTGCCCCCATTAAGTTTCATTTCTAAAATCTTCCGTACCCTCATTTTATACTCTTTGGTTACTGTTTCTTTCATCTCCTCATGCTTAATCCTGTCAGCTTCTAATATGCCCAAAATTTGCGCATATTAGAAGCTGACCCTGCTAACCCTAATACTTGTAACTATCACCATCTTTCAGTCCTTGTATGGTTTTGTAGTCTGGTTATTTTATACATGTACCTTCTGATTTAACAACTTTTCCTCTCTTCATTACTAATACAGCACACTTTTCTATTCCAAATTCCATCCCTATATCTTCACTGAACACCCGCACCGTTTGGATTAGGGAGTTCACCCCTTTTTCATTCATGGCGTACAGCTTTAAATCGTCCATAAAAAGGAGATGGTTGATTCTCACTCCATCATCAGAGAATTTGTATGTTGGCTCAGCTTTTCTTAAGATGTGAGTCAATGGTATTAGTGCTATCACAAATAATAATGGTGACAGGGAATCCCCTTGGAAAATTTCACTATTGATTGAAACTTCCCCAAGTGATGCCGATCCACACACTAACTCAACTCTCCAATTCTTCATGCTCTCCTCTAATAGTTTCCTGATTTCTTCATTTATTCCAAGCATCTGAAGACATTCTAAAATCCATGAATGCGGGATCAAATCAAATGCCTTTTTGTAATCGATCCAGGGTGTTGCGAGATTTTTCTTTCTAGTTTTTACTTCCTTTAAAATCATTTTGTCTATAAACAGTAAATCATGCATTCCTCTCGCTTTCCTTCTACAACCTTTCTGCTCTTCAGGTAGCATCACTTCTGAGTCTAAGTATTCATAAATCTCATCAGCAATTATGCCTGTCAATAGTTTCCATGTTAATGGCAAGCACGTTATAGGTCTATAATTGTTTGCGGCTGTTCCTTTATCTTTATCTTTCTGGAGCAATACAGTTCTTCCCTTGGTCATCCACGATGGAACTTCCCCTCTCGCAAGGCATTTGGTAAGATGCACTCTTAAGTTTTCATGTACACTTCGGAAATTTTTTTAGCCAGTACCCCTGGACGACGTCTGGTCCTGGTGCTTTCCAATTGGGCATTTTCCCCACTATCTTTCGCAAATTTCCCACTGTAATCGTAATTCTTTGTTGTCCTTGATTGTCACCTAGTGTATTTTGAACGTCCTTAAGCCACTCTGCTCTTCTATTATGCTCTTTACTCTCGCTCCATATACTTTCTCAATAGCTTTTCGCTTCACGGGTGTCAGGTATTTCATTTATCTGGTTATGTACCTCTTTATTCAGCCGCTGGTAGAACCTTCCTTCATTGTTGTTAAACATACAGTTTTGCTGGTATTGACTTAATCGGTTCTGATATCTAGTGATTTTTCCACCCTTTGCCTTAATCTTTTGCTTTATTTCTTCCCTTACTACCTTTAACCCTTTCATTTTCATGTTATACTTCCTCTGCAATCTTTTGGTATGCTTCTTCTTTATTGGTTTCTTCTCTAGCAATGTATTTATTCTTCCAAGATCCTGGTTCATTTCTTTAACTTGTTTTTCCAACCGCCGTTTCCACCATAGCTCTTTTTGCTTTGATTTTAGTTTGGTCACCCCAACCATCTCTGTTACCAATGCAGCACCAGTTGTAATGTTTCTGACTTCAATCTTCCCCAGAAGTATATCGACTTTCTTGACTGCAGACTTCAGCTTACCATTGTTAATGCCCCGTAAACATGGCAACCTAGTCCTTTCAAGTTTCAGTACTGCATCCATCCATACTAACCATTCTAACTTGTTCTTCTTCTGAGAGCTTGTAATTATTATTATTATTATTATTATTATTACTATTACTATTACTATTACTATTACTATAATTACTATTATTATTAATATTATTATTATTATTATTATTATTATTATTATTATTATTATTATTCTATCTCCTTTAACCCTTTCACTCCCAAGAGTGACACTTATAGATTTTACTCTAACGCCTGACGATTTTATTCGTCAATGGGGAACCCCACAGGAATGAAAGGGTTAACTTTATGCCGATTTGCAACACAATAGCCGAGCCCATTCCTTGGGCCTAGGGCTAAAATGAGGTATAAGTCTATCTTACATTGTACATGTACGTGATGGAGAGTGTCTTTCTTAGGATGCGAGATGTTCCTAGCAGTGCAATCTTCTGTAGTTCACGAATTTTGTTGTTACCCGGGATTTGTTTGGTGTATTTCTCCAAGCCCTTTTTTATTAGTCTCAGCGCTCCAATCACAACTGGGATCGTTGTGGCCTTCATCCCCCACATTCGCTCAATCTCGATTTCAAGATCTTTACAGTATATTTTGACAGCTTTTCAGTAACTTTAACTGAAGTGTTCTTTTCAGTAGGGATGGACATATCAATGAGTTGGGGCTTTTCTCCTGTTTGTCTTTTAATGCAATGTCTGGTCTGTTGGCTTTTATTTCATGGTCTGTCTGTATTTGCACATCCCACAAGATTGTGATGTTGCTTTTGAAACTGCTTATGCTTTATTGACTTCATTGTCCCAACAATTTCAGCCAGGATTGTAGTTCACTGTTACAACTTCAATAATCTTATTGAAACACAACATACCGGTTGTTACAAACCTTGAATAGCTGGAGGACATTATTTTAAAAATCATGATAGAGTTGTATTGAGGGCTTCCAAAGACAATTCCAGCCAGATAGGCGAAGGATTTTAATCAAGCACAGCTGCGTACACGTACAAATCTACATGTAGCACCCTAACCACCAGACTGCTCACTTTTTTATGCTTAAAATGAATTTCTTTTTTATTAAAAGAATACTTTAGTGCCCTCTACAATCATCTCTACCGTGAAATACACTTTTAGTGACAATATCTGACGTAAAATGTCCTCTATAACTTACTCTTAGTGTATTGTCCCAACTTCCAGTGGCCACGGCAGTTCCATCAGGAGATACTTCCAAACAACTGATTCTGTTATCATGAGCATAATACACTGACAGCTGTTCAGCCTACAACAACAACAACAAAAACAACACCTTTATTCTGGTGTTTTAAAGTATTTAGGTTGATAGCTAATTGAGGACACTGCGATAAAGTACTTAAAGCTAATAAATATAGACATATTAAAAATTTCTGTTATTAATTAACCCTTTGACGCCCGAACTGGCCAAAACCGGCCGGACTTAAGTTAATAGCCTAAGAAAATAATTAAGGTGATTCCTTAGTAATAGAAGTTGTCGTAAGATTTTTTTAAAACTTTTCTCGATTGTTCCCTATATTATGGTGACTCGAAATGTGCAATTAAAAAAATAGGTCACCAAGCTCGTTTGAGAGACATAACTTGCTCAAGTTACTCATTTAATCATTGCGCCTTCATCTATCAAGGACAAGTTTATTCCATCGGTTCAGGCTACGTTTTGCACGAACAGGAAGCACAGCTTTGACGTAATTCTTGAAATAACAAAACAGGTGAATTGTGTTGCTCAAAAGGAATAATTTAATGTTTGTTTTATGGCACAGGCACAAGTCTTGAAAAGGCACTGACTACAAATGTTCTTCGGGTGCGTGATCTCGAGGAGACAATTTTGTGTCCACGAGTGATGGCTACGAATACTATCTTTCCTGTAACTTTTTTTTCTGACGTAAATTTTTTGTAATTTTTTTACAGCGCAAAGAAGATGAGTAAGAGAATAAAATTATGCCAAAAAAAAGATAGGTCACCAACCTCGTTTAGGAGAAAACAGAAAGCAAACCAAGCTCGACCGCTCGACAACACGTCTCCCCGATAGCGCGGTTTCACTTTCACAGTCGGACTTAAATCTTCTTTAGCATTATCAAGGCTATCACTCGACTTTTTGTTTTGTGAGAGTCCAAAACGTTTCTTGTTTTGCTCTTTACTGCTGTGCTCTGAAAACGGCCATTCTTCTTTCTAGCGAGCTTTCCCTCACGAAAGGTCGGCATTTTGAAATGTTTTTGGCCACGTTCGATATATCAATATTCACACATTGGTACGAGTCTTTATGGTTAGATTTAAACATTGTTTTGTTTAGAAATATCCGTTGAGACTTGTGAGACAAAGAGCCATGAAATTTGACCATAAAGCCTCTTAGCCATGCCTGAATACGAACGGGGCTTACACTGTGTTATGCGCAGAACAGGATGCGCAGTGCAATACTAGGGAATCACCTTAAAAGCAAGGGTATGGAACCAGGAGGAGTAATTCTGTAGCTATTCCAGACTGCTATTATCATTGGTCCCAATGACCTGTAGCTTCTTTTGTTATCAGGGAGCCCTAGGTGCATAATTTGTTACTTTGTATTATCTATTGCTTTATTCTCCAAACAATGACCACGTCTGGAAAGCTACAGGGTCTCACACCAGGAGAAGAGTGGGTGAAGGTTAGCATAATTTTTAGCTTAGGGTAAATGTAGCTGTTCAACCTTACTCCGGGAGCACCATTTGGGGGACACTTTGTGAACCTAAATTGTGTGTATTCCAAGACACAAGTGATGTTGAAGTCAGGGAGAAGAGCTTTTTGCAATCCATGTGCATCTAATTAGGGGTATTTCTGGACATATCTGTCATAAAGGTGACAATGAAAACTGGCCTCATTTTCTGATGGACTGGATCAGTTTTTGTCCAAGTTACAGAAAGAAAAAAAAAAGGAAAGGAACTTTATATAAGTGCCTAATCTTCTAGCGCCGTAGAGCACTAATTGGTGACACTGTAAATTAAAATTAACAAGTTAATGCAAATCAAGTCAAATTTTGGTTTTTTAGGAGAGGGGAAACCGGAGTACCCGGAGAAAACCTCTGGGTGCAGAGTAGAGAACCAACAAACTCAACCCACATGACGCCGAGTCTGGGAATCGAACCCGGGCCACATTGGTGGGAGGTGAGTGCTCTCACCACTGTGCATCCCTGCACCCCTTAATTTCCTTTCATTCCTACTTTCAACACAGAAGCAAAATTAACAATAAATGCTGCATCCAATCAGAAGAATGTCACTGGCATTCACTTGAGAATTTAAAAAAAAGAACAGTGCAACTTGATAATCTAAATTACCCTTGTAAATTAATTTTCCTAGATAGAAATGCTCCTAACTTTTTAAAGTGGTCATACTCTTCCATAATACAGTTGTATTTACAAAGGATTTACCATGATAATAAACAACAAATTATTATTACTGTCATCAGCGGTTTATGAAAATATGATTTGGAAAGAAACCCTTGAAGAAAATAATGCTGTACCAGAAATGCTACAATTTCATAAACATAGCATTACTTGAGTAAATACAATGTACAGTAAATTCCCTCACAAGGGGGTGCAATAAATCAGAAAATAAGCTAAGGTTTTAAATTTATGAGCAAGACTTCCCCTACCTTTAGTGTATCCCAAACATTCATAGTGTAGTCATGGTAACCAGCAAATAGTAATCTTCCTAAAATAAACAACAGCATTCAATGTTTTGCATGAGTGTCATTTTAGGCCACTACTTTCACATTATTTTAGGGTTAAGCGTAAATCCGTAACTTACTAACTCACCACTTAAAGAAAAGTCTAATGATGCTGCTCCAAAAATAATGTGTTCTTTGGAATATACAGCAAGTTCGTGATCTGCTCTCAAATCATACAAACGACACTACAAAAACAACACAGCAATTTTTAACGTAAGGAAGCAATTAAATTATCAAAAACGAGTGTGAGTGCTTCGTCGGGACATCCAGACACCGAGAAACAGAAGAAAGCATGAGGCCAAAAGCTGAGTGCTTTTATTGTTTCGAGCTGTATGGATAACCCAAGCACGAAGCACGAGTTTTTGTATATCTTTTTAAACAAGTGGCCAACTATTATTATTTATCATTGTTGTTTCATTCGTTAATTCAACGTGATAAAATCTGTTTGGATGAGAGTTACCAACTTACATTGTACTTTAGTGTTTACCATAAGCAGTCTTTTGTGGGACATGGATGAGTCAAGTTCAAGGTTTCAGATACCAAAAACGTTCAACAACCAAAAGGAGTCTTTTATCAATAAAATCTACTGTTTTAATACAAGAACAAATGGGCTTTATAGATTTTTCGAGAATTCTAAGACCAAAGTTTAAACTACTGGCTATCCAATTTGTGCAGGAGGTTGCAAATAAGTCGGGTGGATGATATCCCTCTCGGATGCTATACAGCATTGTTTGAGGCTTAACGTGTTCAAATATTTGTTGTTTGTGTGAGACATTATTTAGTTAGAATTTATTTGTCACAAGACTGTTTCTACAATTAGTAGACATTTGGATATTGTATCCAAATCATTGGGTATCCAAACGCATCCATGTCATGTGGTATACAGCTGTTGATTGGTGGGCTTGAGTTATGAATTAATAATGAGCTTAACTCAAGCTCATTTTCAACAGCCCAGACCTTGTCCATGTCACACAACTAAGGCCATTTATAAATAATTAGGATAGTATGCCCACTCTCATTGGTCAATAGCTGTGTTTAGATGAGAGTATAGAAACACAGCTGTGACATCACACGCGTTTTGATTGGTTATGTAGTCAGATGCGCATTTTGATTGGCTTGTAGGAAATAATAATTAGCTTGTGTCAAGAAAATCTGTTTCAATCTAGAAGTAAAAAAACCAGCATTTTCCTTCATTTGTCGAATTATCTTTGAGACATATTTTTTAAAAGCAATAGAGGACCTTTGTCTGTGTTTCCATAGCCTCATCTAAACACTCGGGGGAGTTGGGAGAATTCTCAACAGTTCCCAAACACAGAAAACATACTCTATTGCTTAAGTATCTCGCTTACTTTATGTAAGTCAAAAGTCAAGGCACATCTTTTTAAATGAGATTTTACTGCCCCATCAGTAACATACGGTTAATGGGACGTGACCGTACTAAAAGGGCTATTTTATTTTCAAGTTCTTTGTAGTCGGTCGTTCAAGGACATAAAATCAATGGATTTGTTTGTTGTAAATATGAGGACATAAAGACTTTGTTCCTAGATCTCAGATTATAACGTACACCTGCATTGGCCAAATCTGTTAAGGCTTTATTCATTACTACTAAAGAGCACGCACGTAATTCATTCCTGCTACATAGTAGAACCTGTGCAACTGGCTACTTTAATTACCGGTAATAGACAGAGTCTAGCTATAAAAGCCTCTGAGTCAGTTAGCCATCCAAGGTTCACTTGGCAGTTTGTCTTCTACAGTAAAGCAACTAGCTGTTTGCAATATGTTAAAGTTTTTCCCCTCCTTCCCTCCCTCTCTTTGGAGATGGGTTGGATATATCGCTTTGCCTTCATTAAAATCGGGTCACTCCTGCATGGTGTGGTTAAGTCTGCGCAGCGACTTCCCCCAAGCTTGTCGGCTCGTTTGCCTTTTGTACATTGCTCGCTAACCAATACTCTTGTCCGATCCAGCACGTCCTGTTTACCACTCAGCTCTTAGTGCTGGGGAGATAAATGAGGTTGTTCTATGTCACGCAATCCAGCCGCAAGGCAGTGTTCCCCTCAAAAAATGCCAATACGTCTGTTGTCTCATTCTATTGCGCCTTGCGTTATGCATTTAAAAGCTACATGTAATTAAGTTGGTACCAAGGAACAGTGACATTAAACATTTTATAAACTGTATTTACGATTATATTCAATTCTTTAAGTTTATATCTAGTTTACTTATATATTTTGTAAAGCACTGTTGGATTCTGGAAGAAGCAGCACTATATAAGACTGAATTTAGTATTATTATTGCTTAACTTAATTTATTGACCCATTCACACCTCAAATGCCCTAGGACGCCCCCAGTGAGGACTAAAATCGTCTCACTCTCAGGGGTCAATGGGTTAAGTACTCAGACTGCTTGCAAATTTTTAAAGTCTCTTAGCACCAAGTGACTCAAGATGCAGGCCTTAGTTTGTCAACATAGTGGCCTTAGGGGCTGGGACCAGAGTCAAGAGCATGAACCATTGGTTAACCAGTATGAAAATCTCAAGGTTGCCATGGTATTTAACTTGGGTTAGCACTGACCAGACCCAGGCCTGGTGGTGTCACTGTTCAATTAAACCTGATGTTACTGTCTGAAAATCAGAAGTGGGTGTCCTTGTCAAAAATTGTCATTGTCTTTCTTGCATTTGGGAATCACAATTTAAGTATATCACAAGTAATTAAGTCACACAACTCAAACCCAAGTCTTCTTTGTGTTTTATATTAAGCATAAAGCACCGTTGCTTCTCTTTGATCAGGAATAAAATACTGTAGCAACCCTGTGATTGGAGTATGAAACAGTAGTTCTTAGCTTTGAGAATGAGCATTCAGAAAAAAATCATGTCTTCATAAAAATAAAAATAAACTGATGCATGGGCTCAGAACAATAAACTTGCTTTCATTGTTGGAATCGTACACAAATGAAATTCACAAAATGTATTTTACCCCTGCCACAACTGTCTGAGTAACTTACTGTAGCATCATCAGAAGCAGTCCCAAAAGCTTCTCCACCAGGGTAAAACCTAATATTTAATAAATTTTCAAAAACCATCAGATATAATCATGACAAAAATATCCGACAGTAGGTCAGATCTTTTTACAATAGTAAAAAATTAGATGAAAGTCATATTTTGAGCAGCAGATTGGGAATGTCACAATAATAATACATGTAAATCCAGTATTATGAGTACGAATGAACATCCCAATATTAATTCCCATTCACCCCTAAAACAGCCATACTTAATATTTTACTCTGTCTAACGCCAGACGATTTTACTGATGAATAGCGAACCCCCAGGAGTCAATGAGTTAATCACTCACTGAAAAAGCCATTAACCCATTCACCGCTAAACCAGCCATACTTAGTATTTTACTCTGTCTAACACCAGACGATTTTACTTGTCAATGGCAAACCCCCAGGAGTCAATTAGTTAAGTAATTGAGAGAACAACATGATGTGTCATTCTACCATCTGCCGTGAGCTAACAACTCATCTGAGAGGCTGGTCAGCTCTATACTATACCATTTTCTGTAACTTTCTCTTTGATATAGTACTTGCTACCACGACAGAGAAAAATAATTGGGGGATAATTAACCATCTGAAAATTAGATAAATGCAGAAAACTTCTGTCATTCAATTCCAGTTAATATGGTACTTGAAAATTATTATTAATGATTCAGAACAAGGATATGAACAGTCACCCTGTTATGTTTCTAGTAAGTTATACCATGAAGTCTTTATGGTTAAATTTTACAACCTGTTACAATCATGTATGCCTGTACCTAACACCGTTGATATCAGATTCATGCGTCTTAAAGGAGTTAACAGCACGGCCTGTTCTGATATCCCAAACAAGTGCTGTTTTATCGCATCCCTAAGTAAAAAAAAAAAATTGCATCAGGTGACAGACAATATTAACTCTTTCCATAATTTACCTTCTCACACACTGTTCAATAATGTACAATGGTAATTGAATTATTGAAAGATTACAGCCTAAAGACAAACAGCATGTTACTGGCCAGTACCACTGTATGAGTAAAGACAAATCTACATTGGACACACTTGATTGGGAAAATTGATTTTTAAGTCAGAAGATGCTCATTGAATTTATGTCAAAGTTCTTAAATTCAAATTATAACCCAAACACTGTAGCAAATCATACTGAAATACTGTAAAGTCAAATATGAAGATTCAAGGTGTGCCTTCAAATGAGGTTTTAGACCGAAAAAATACATTCAAAGCATCTACTGGTTTGTCCAAAAAGTAATTGGTGACGAAAAATGAAATAAAATTAAGTTCAATGAAATGAATGCATCAATGCACTCTTTGGTAAAAAATAATTAGGTTCACTAGCTAAAGACAAGAAAGATGACAAGACTACATGTAGGGGCCACCTGAAGTCTAGGGCAACTCCACTGCACCCTTTTATATGGCTTCTACCACTTTTATGATTAATTAAGCCAAAACACACAAGTCACATAAATCTGCCCAACCTCAAAAAAAGGAAAATGTTCAAAGTCAAGTTACTCGTAAAAGGTTCTTAGACTTAGACGACTTTGGAGAGGCACTGCATTTTGACATGACTTTGGACCTGGTAATATGGGATAAAACCTTTAGATGATACTGCTTCTTTTGCGTTTTTTAATAGGAAAGAACCCTTTATGACATTAATACGGTTCGTCTGTTATTCTTTCAGATTCTCAAAATCATTAACACCTCTGTTACTTACACCAGAAACAAACATGGTTCTTCCCTCTGACGGAGCAAGGTCAATACTGCAAACACAAAAAAGATGTTCTTTGAGTACCGTAAGTGATTTTACACACACTAAGATTAAGTCAAAGGATTACAGGATGCAAGGTACACTCCTGTATTTAATGAGCAAATAGACTGTACACTACCTCTCTTTTATGCCAAACAAAGCACAACTGGTATTCAGCATCTTTGCAGGGGAAGGATGGAGGTGGGGGGTGGAGGGGGGGTGGTTGTCACAAGTTGTTAATTAAGTCACCTTTACCAAATTGTAATTAAGTACAAAAATACTGTACCTCATCACATCAGATGAATGACCATGGAAATTCTGTAGAAGCTGTCCTGATTCCACATCCCATAATGCACATGTGGTATCCCCACTTCCAGTTAGGATCTACAATTTTAAATATTTATAAACTTTAATTTGAAAGGATTTGATCATCATGATGAGTGTGGTCCTGAGAAGTACTGTTGTTCAGAATGGTCTGAAGTCAATTTTAGACTCAAGAGATACTGTATTTATAAAGTGTTGTCCCTACATGTAGTTCTCTACCAGGTGAGTTATAACATTAATGACGGATTATTGATACATTTTTGTCACTGCCTAATTCTGGAGTATGGTTACAAGTCCTGAGATTGACTGTTGTTGGTGAAGGACCTGTCAACTACCTTAGTGGAAGTCACACTGAAGTTTGTGGACATTTGACTACTGTTGTCAGTTGGAGTAAAACACTCCCACCAAAGTAAAAGTCAACAGGAGACTTTTTCTCCTTAAATAAATTATATATTTTATTTGAAGTTCAGAAAAGGCAAGGTTATTGAATGATTTTAGGCCTGGGAAAAGATTTTTTAAGTCACATGGGAATTAATAAGTTCCAGTCTTATTACTGATCCTGTGTTAAGGTTTCCAACAAACTTTCACAGGTAACATTATTTGTCATAAATAAATGCAATCCCCTTGAACACATGGCAAAACTGCTTTAAAGAAAACTTTCATTTACTTGTTGATCAGAGCTGGTAAATCTGCAGCAAGCCATGTAGCTGGTGTGCATGGCAACAGTGTGTTTCTTTGTTGCAGAGTCTTCATCAAAGCTCAGTTTAAACAGAGAACACTTGTTGTCAAGTCCCCTACAAAAGAATTATTACAGCACTGGGATGTTTGAAGTGATTTTGTTTAATTTGTTCAAAGTTGAAGAAAGCATGCAATTATTAACATTCAAGCAAACATTCCTGTTCCTCAAGAATGGAAAAATGTGAGAAACAGGAACATTGTCAATACACCTTTTTCCAAAATGGCCGCCATTTATACATTCTTTTATTCTTATTCAAATTAGACCTTGATGCCTCGTTCAAAGCAAAATGTTCTTTTTTAAGCTTAAGAACGAGGCATCAAAGCAAAAAGGTGTACATGTTATTCTTCAGAAGACAATAGAGTTTTTCTTTTGACTTTTGCAACATCTGATCAAGAAAAAAGACAACTTGAACAAGTGGCAATAATTCCAGACCTCAGGTACTGTACATGTACATGGGAAACCTTCAGGACTGGTGTACATGGGTGGGACTCTTGAAACCAAAGTTCCTTCCACTTGAGATGTACATTTACAGCTCTTGGTGTTTATCTTCTGAAAACGGTCAACTTTTTAAATCTTCCTTTAGTGGCTAACCCAGGGCTTACTTGCAAGGCATGAATAATTCAGAAATTTTGAGTGAAGTAAATATCAGTGGATGCATGCTTGGGAGAATTCCATTACTTACCCACAAGCTACCATATGACCAGACGGAGAATATGCACATGCCATGACCCATGTTGTTGGCATGGAAATTGCATGTTCCTATCAGTAATAAAAACAAACAGCAAAATAAATCAAAAGAGTATTTTTAAATTAATACTTTAATAGTGCAATTTAGCTCTTTTTTTATATTTAATATAGAAAAAGGCCTGTATGGAAGGCATTTGCACGTGCAGAGCCAACCAGAATTTTGGATGCAGTGAAAAAGAGTGAAAATGCATGCATCCAAAATTGCAAAATTGACTTCAAAAATGAAAATCACGCAAAATTGCTTGCTACACAAAGTTGAGTAGCACGTAACTAATGAAAAGACAACCAAAATAGTGATAAATAATGTTATATACCTTGTTTGTTGTAAAGGCATCCCAAACAATCACTTTACCATCCTAAGAAAGATAAGAAGACCACAGTACTTAAGAAATAAGAATATAATCACACAATACAATTGCCCCTCAAACTTAAACCTCCTATCTGAGACCATCTTTAATAAATTATTTTCAGTCTTAATGCCCAAGTTTTGTCAGTTAGATTTTATTATTACGTTAGGGTAATAGTAAAAAAACAAAAGTGGTTCAATTCATTGCAGCCAGGAAAATGAGGTTAGTACTTGATTATTCATGTTATATTTTGGTTATAAAATCAATTAAAGGGCCAATCCTAATGTGCCTACCATGAGAATCTCTATGATGAAGCCGTGAACAACATAGGTACTACAATGAGGTTCACATTGATGACATTAGCCATCATCACCAAACCAGAGTTGCATCAGACTATGTCTAACATACCACTAATCTTTGCTGACTTTAGCTTCAGTTGGAACAAACTTAGGAAGTTCACAATAGGGGACAGGGGAAAGAGTCTTCAGAAAACACAGGACATTTCTTGAGAGAGCAACACATTACTGTTAACCAGAAATCTCCATTGCTATGAAATTTGCTTTAAAGGGAACCTCCACTAAACTAAAACAAAAACACAGAACACAAATTTATGTTTACCATCAAAATTGTTCGAACTTTTGTTTCTGAAATAAATGAATTTCAAAAACGCTTGTTTCGGTTTTCAAATTTCCCAGGCACTGCCATCTTGAATAATGATTATTAAATAATTATGATATTGTGACGTGTCGTGGTTGCCGTATTGTTTCAAAAGTTCAACAAAAGCTCTTTGTGTGAAAACAATAAGGGCAATTGTAGCACATTACAATAATTATTATTTAAGATGGTGGCACCCAGGAAATTTGAAATTAAATTACTAGTAAGTGATTCTAAAGTTCTTTTTTTTTTCAATCCAAACACTAATATTTTTGGAGAAAATTGATTGCAAACATTTTGTTCAGCTTACAATTATTTATTAGGTGAAGCTGAGGCTCCCTTTAAATCTTAAACTACTTCTAAGCCGTCTTCTAAGAGGTATGAATTCAGTGATTCCAGCATTAAAAGTCACACAATTTAAAGGAAGTACACCCAAGTACAAAATTAACCCTAACCCTAACCTGTGAGCTGCTGACCATGTGACGCTTGTCCAGGGCCCAGTTCAAGCAAAGTACCTTCCCTTGATGACCCTTCAAGATCCTTCGAACTTTCAGGGGTGATAGAAAAAGACTCTCAGTCTTTTGAGCTACATCCTTTACTAGTGTTGGAAATTAAGAGAAAAACATTACATGTATCAACGTACCAACAGAATTATAAATCATGATTGTCGGACCAATTGCTTCATTCAAACCTTACTACCTATTCGTGCTTATATTCTATTTGTCCCTACTGATACCTTTGCAGCAATAACTTCTAGTTCTCTCGAGAAAATTTAATTTGTCAAGGATCAAAAGATGTAAGCTTACGATCTTTGTAAGATCTTTTGGTAAAATTGAAAATCTTTGCAAGATCCTATATGGTCCCTTATACGCTATACGCAACACATACAGGAGAAGTT
>NC_090870.1:47540101-47557601 GCF_036669935.1 Montipora foliosa
AAAGCTCAATCACTGCAAGTTTTACCTTTTGACAAAGGTTTTATAGAGCGAGTTTCAATTGAGTGTCGTAAAACCAAAACCAAAGTAATTACTTTGGCCAATCAGAAAGGACTGAGACAATCCGGCAAACCAATCAAAACTCGAAGTAATTACACGTAGCCGACACAAAGCGCGGGAAAATGTGCACGCGTGAGCCACGATTGGTTTTGGTTTCACTTCTGATTGGTTGAAAAAATGGCGCGAGAACTTTGAACCAATCACTGAGTGAAGTAATCATAAACCAAAGTAATTATCTAATTACTTTCGACACTCAATTGAAAACCGTTCTATATTATTCTTTTTCATTTGTTTATTTTATTATTTTTTTTAGAGCAGCAGGGCCAGTGCAGTAATGAGCACTTGCCTTCCACCCATTTGTCTTGAGTTCTGTCCTGGGAACTCGACTTCATATGTGGGTTGAGTTTATTGGTTCTCAGTGGTTTCAATAAGCACCAACAGTTGATGAAAAGAATCTGTTACCTCACTCAGAGAAGTTGGTTACTTTTTTCCCCAAGTTGAGAAAATAAAATAATGGCAGTTTCTTTCAGACATTTTGACTTGATGACAACATGAAGTCATCTAAACATGATTATCGATTTTGCTTTTGACTTGTGGCATTTGGGTGGTTTCTGTTAAAAATGGCTTGCAACCTGACACCCCGATCTCGTTCCCAGGGCTTTTCTACTCTCAGCAGAGAAAAGCCCTGGGAACTAGGTTGACCAGAAACAGTCAATTCACTCTACTCAAACCAGCTGCCGGCCTCAAATTTTATTGAAACCTCTGGGTTCTTCAGCCTGCTCTAACTTAAAGAGGTTTTGTTTTTGAGGCGCTCTGGTTTTCCAGCATCATCAAAGTTGCAGTCTCCCTATAAATTAGCATAGCACTTGTGGCTGGCCATATAACCTTGTCACTCAAATAAAGTGGTTAATATTTCAGCCTGAAAACGTTATACAAAAAAGAGTTTAACTTAGAGAAAGGGTTGCCTTCATAACGATATTTGCAAAGTGGTTAGAGTTTTTAATGTTCTTTTTGGAAATGGTAAAGCGCTTTTGAGTTTACTCTCAAAGGAGGTATATACAGATCATTCCGGTACTCCACAATTAAATGTTACAACTATTATTCTTGCTGAATGAAATAAATAGAGGATAGTACATGGCCACGCGGGGATATGAATTTTATCTTCGAGTGTATCTCTCACTAGTGAGCGAAGTTTAATATATAGATATTGATGAAATGTCCAGATCTAAAACAGCTTGTTTTACTCATTTTCGAAATGATGAAAAAGTGGTCACCAACCGCTAAAACACGCGTGTTGTGTAACATGAAACAAGATATGAAAGTTATGAAAAACAAATCATGATAATGTAAAATTTTGCAATAAAAATGTTTATGTAGTAGAGAAGATTATATTAAATCACAGAAGTATCTTACAATGAAGAGGAAGCTCGCGTTTTATTGGCTAATCGTGTTCGTTACCATGATGACACCTATATTCTCACATGTGAAAGATAACATTGATATGTTCACTGTGTGCAGTGAAGATATGATTTTTTAGTAAAAGGAAAAATCCTGGTATTTCATCAGTATCTATATAAATCATAAAATGTAATTATTATATAAACACCAATGAAATACCAAGTGAGCTTTCGCGCGAAAACATGATCATTATCTTCACAGGTGAAAAGATCACTGTTGCTATGGTTACATATGAAATTTGGGCGTTTAGAGGCCTTTCGTGAAATGGTTTAGTATTTCATTGGTGTTTATATAATAAATAGAATATTACATGGCCTCTTTATCTTCTCGTATTGAAAAATATTTCACTTGTTCGCTGCGCTCACACTCGAAGAGAAATTTCGTATCTCCGCGTGGCCATGTAATATCCTCTATGTATGAGAAGTGCTGGTTACATTATTCTTGCCTTAGAGAGCTTTTAGCACAATTTCCTCCATTTAGCATCTGGACCTTATCTGTAGTTAAGTAATCACCTAACTGATGTTTCTTTCAGGGCGTTTCTCAAGTTCGAACGGAGGACACTCCTTTCCGTAAAAATGCCGCTTTCAGTACACCAATCGACGAGTATAAAGATGCTCCGAAACCCGGGGAACGGTGGAAGTTTTGACAGCAATAATCCTTTAGCATTCAAATCCTGAGTTAGTCAACATGTAAATATTAGTCTTCATTTTACATTTTGGTTCGGTGTGCGCAATTTCTGAAGAATGTAAAACAAATATAGGAGGACAAACCAAACTCTCTTAAGTCTCACATTTGATTGTGGAAAAATTTATGAATAAATTTTTAGGAATGAAATAGAGTGGACTTGATGAATAGAAAAGATACGTTAAAGTTCAACTTTGTTGAAAAATATAAAGCCCAAAATTGAGAAAATGTTTATTTTGTTTTTGTTTGCTTCGTCATTGTAACCGGCTTTCGTCTGTTCACCAAAGATAAGTCCTGTTGAATGGGAATTATATCTGGATTAATAGTATACACTAAAACCAGATGAAGAATGACAGCACTAAAACAGTGGATAGCGTTGAAGGCGCTCTCTGATTGGCCACTCAAACTCCGAATATCCTTTACTTTTCGCTTCCGAGCAACTCGCGCGCAGTTAATACCCCTGAATATTCATGATAGTTCAACTGTTTTGTAAAGGAACTCTGGCCGGTTGAACTGCCAGTTAAATTATTATGACCAAAGTAGGAAACACGCGGGTTCAATTGTCAGCCTCAAGTTGCCCGGCTTCTTCGGTCGCTGATTCTCATAGTTTTTGAGATGGGACGACTGCGATTTCCCCAAATGTCGTAGCTCAGATTGTGGCAGCGGTTAAAGCTTCGTTAGCTTTGGAAAAAGAGCAGTCATTAGAGCAAGTCTCTTCGCCCGTCAGCTCCGCTCATAGTTCGCTCGCCGTGGTGACAAACCCTGCGAGTTCGTATCTTTCTTTTGGGAGCGGTCCAGCCCATCTCGAATTTCGCTCTTCGGCCTTTTTTGCGTCTGGTAGCGCCTTGCCTATGGCTTCAGCTTTTTCAAATTTGTCTTCAGGTATGCAATCCTTTATTGTTCCCTCATTTGTCAACACGTTCTCCACTCCCGTTTCTTCGACTCCTGCGGCTGCGAGTTTATTTCGCGCTTTGCCTTCAGTATCAACGATTTTCTCCAAAGCTAGTGCCACGCCTGTTGCTTCGTCCGGCCTGTTCTCCGCCAGTGAAGTCGTGCCTTCACTCCCCGTGCTGCACCAACCGTTCGTTGTCGGCCCGGGTTTTTCCCCAGTTCCAGCAAAAACTGTCAGTCAGATCGTCTCTGGGAAGTTTGTAGATTTCAGCGATTTGTTGCCGGCCAATATCGCTCAGACAGAATCGGAGCCGCAGCTTTTGTTCGATGGTCGCATGATTGTCAGCTCAAATCCTAAACGCTCACGTGTTAAGGTCGATGACATTGTGACATGGATGGAGGCCTTCTCTATCTATACCATGATCCTGACCTCATATTTCCCACACGGGTGGAAGGATCTCTCAATACAAGCTTCTGATACTGCGCACATACCAACAAATTAATAGCGGTCGGGTCAGGCTAAGTTTACCCTGCGGACAGAGTCTCTTTCGATCTTCCTTGAAAAGTCGGGAAGAGGAAAGAAGACTCTGCTCGCCGCCTGCACATTCTTTGATCCCCCGATCATCCAAAAAAAGGATGAGTCAATCAATTTCGGCTTGTCAAACCTGTTTTTTTAACTTTTGCGCATGATCAATCGCCACGCGTCTTCAATATTTTTGTTTCAACTTCGTAGCAATTTTTAACTGTCTAAATTCCTATAAGTATTTCCCCTGCATGTCGGTTACAGAAACTAGTCTGTCTTCTAATGGAAATGGGCCCACACAAGGACAGAGAAAAACTCGTGTGTGGGCCCATTGCCATTAGTAGGGCTAACGGTCACATGGTTCATGTGGGGTAGAATTACACTCTAATCAGTAAGTCTGTTTAAATATAAGTGCCACACGGCCAACGTTTGCAAAAACGTAATCCCTCCTTGTACCTGTACATGTTCATTGCCGTGACTTTGACATCTTCAGTTCCCACGGCCTGCTTCCGTCTGACCTTGATCGGTTAGCGGTGATCTAACCCGAAGCGTCTGACCTTGATCGGTTAGCGATGATCTAACCCGAAGGTCGTGGATTCAATTCCCACCCTGGTCAGAGTTTTTCTCTGTCCTTGGGCAGGAGCCCATGACTTCCTGCCTTGGGTGGGCCCATTTCCCTTAGTAGGGCTAACGCTCACATGCTTCATATGGGGTAGAAACTAGCACTGTACATTACACTCTAATCAGTTACGTCTGTTTAAATATAAGTGCTACAGGGCCAACGTTTGCAAAAACGTAATCCCTCCTTGTACTTCACATCAGTAGCTTTGGTGTAATCTCAAAGAAGGGTCAACCAGGAAAATGGCGCCTAATGGTGGATCTGTCTTCCCCTCACGGTTCCAGCGTCAATGATGGGATCTCTGCCGAGGGTTTCACCATGCAGTAAATCCACGTAGATCATATCCAACCTCGTTCCCAGGGTCTCTCTTCCCTGCCTCCCTTGGTCGTTGGAAGAGAGACCCTGGTTGCGGCTGGTCACGTGACCACCCAGAATCTGGGTGGTAAAAAAAATCTGCTGGAAGGGTTGGGTAACAGGGTTTTTGATTGTCACAGTGACAAATTTACTAAGGCAGGGAGAGACTGGTATGTCGCTTGGCTCAGTAGTTTTCGCTCTAAAATCATGTTTCAAAACCAAACACCAAAAACGTTGTTTTACTCTGCTAACTCAGGTTTATGTAGGGTTTGTGGTTGCACGTGTTTCCTCTCTTTCCCTCAACAATCGAGGCAGAACTTGGAAAACTAAGGATTTCCCGTAGCCGGTAGGAAGAACAGCAACTAAATCTTTCTTTAAATATAAACTGTCCAGGCAAATGACTTGTTTCACTTTCAATTTTATATCGTCATAGCCAGCCGAAAGTAGCGCCTTCTGAACACATCTCAGAAACTCGAGCGCCATTTTGAAACAAACAATTATTCAACTTCACCTTCTCTCGGATGGTATTTTATCGTCCTCTCGACCAAATGTACTTGAGTACCCACCCACCCTGCGGTTTTGGATGGATAGATGGTCACGTGATCAGTCGCAACCAGGGTCTCTCTTTCGACGACCAAGGGAGGCAGAGAAGAGAGGCCCTGGGAACGAGGTTGGATCAGATCATTCGTAAGGTAATTCGGCTTGGTCGGGGGGCTTTGATGGCAAAATTTGATGTGGAGTTTGCTTATCGAAATATTCCAGTTCACCCAACCGATAGGGTGTTGTTAGACATGAAGTGGCGGGGAAAGTACTATGTAAACTTTGTCCTCCCCTTTGGTCTCCGATCAGCACCTCATCTTTTTTCTTCGGCCCGGGGGGATGGCCCTGGTCCTCTCCTTCGCTTCCAATCTGGCCAACCTTTGTCGCGCCCGGTTCTCACTTCATGGCTTCGAGAGATCCTAGCTACGGCTGGTGTTCCCGGTAATTTCTCAAGCCACAGCTTCCGCATTGGCGCAGCTACAGTAGCCGTTTGGCAGGCCGGATCACCTCATTCAAGCGTTACGTCGTTGGACTAGCAATGCTTATCTGCTCTATATCCGCACTCCAGCTGAGGCCTTAACAAGTTTATCTTCTCAGCTGTTTAGTCATCCAGTCCGAAGGGATCACCACTTTTAGCCGCTTAGAGCCTCTCTGACTCGCAGTATCGGCTTCTTATGCCAGGCGTCTTGTGTATGTAAGGGTATCTGTGGTGTTTGGGGGGTCTTTCGGAGGTCCCATGGTATACCTGCTCGCGGTACATCCGGTCCGGTACTTGCACAATTCGATAATACACCACTCCCGCCCCCCCCCCCCCCAAAAAAAAATTGCATAATCATCGTTTGCAATTCCTCCTGGTACATGAAGATGTCCCAATAGTGTGAAATCAAAAACAAAGCCAGTGCATTTTTTAATTCTGCTTCCTTTGCTAATTGTGATGTAAACATTGTTGTAAACAGTGGAAAATGAGTTATTAAAAAACGCTGTTCTTTGGTTTAATTTCTTTTGTTTTGATGCGTAAATCTTGTTATCCAATGAGGAATCAGATGAAAACAACGTGGGGTTTGGATATGATATCCAAAACACGTGTGGTTTTCATCTAGGTTTTCATTGGGTTTCAAAAGTGACGAATTGGCTTTGAGCTCATGAATTATTAATGAGTTTGAGAAAAGACGTTTCGTGACCTGGAAACTGCCAAGATGTCATGTGCAGGGTCCCATCGTGTCTTGCTGACTTCGGGGAGGGGAGCATTATCAAGCTACGGTAAAGTGAAAGACTGGGAAAGTACTGACATGTACAGTGTCACTTTGCATTCTTGCTGGTAATAAGTTCTTCCAAGGTGTAATTCTTTATTTTTTGCATCTACAAAGCATGTACTAGATCATGGATGATTTGCGTTCCAAAAGGGGTTCGCACCTTGGTTTGGTTGGATCGCACTCTGGTCGTGACTTTCTCTAGCTTACAAAAACGGCTTCCGTTCGGCTGCAGTTTACCAATTGAGAAAACTATTGGAGGGTAATGTGAAGTGCTAATAGTCAATTCAGTTGAAATATAAGTACTACACGGCCAACGTTTGCAAAAACGTAACCCTTGCATGTACCAATCGAGAAATCTTTGCCGATGTCACTTTCTTATAAATGGAATTTGACTTTGTTTGTCGAAAGAATCAAACTGGCTTCAAAGGTTCTAATTTAGTACATACTTTCTTTCTAAAGTTTGGGGAAAAGATGAGGTAAGACTGACTTGTATTGCTTTGGTCATATAGTTGATATCTGGATACCTAGTTTAATCCCTTTTCAGGTTGCTCGCAGGAAGAGTCAAGAGAGAAAAGCCCGAAGGTGCCTAGCTTCCCTCCTTCTATATTGAAGTGAGGTGAATGGTTCCTACGGCGAAGAGATCGTTTCTGTCACCTAATAAAAAAATGTAATCGTAACTATTACAAAATTCTCGAATCTGATTGGTTTCTTTTCGCGCCTATTTGTCAAGTAATTGGCGAGCGAGCAAGTGAGTGTACAATTCAGGTATACAATTTGAACAACTCCAAATAGGTAACTTTCACGATAGCGTCATTTGACTACAACTACCACAATTCAGTTTGTTTTTCTTTTCTTATTTAAATTTTGTATTCCCAGTGGGATAAAAATAACAATAGCTCCAATTAGCATGAGACAAGCAAAACCTAAAGGATTCTGGTACTTGTAGTCAAATGGCGTCATCATGCAAATGTGCTATTAGCTACCGGTAAATGGACACTTACGCCATTCGCGCGTCAATCACTGGCACTTGGATGGGGTCTCCATTGCTGTTTTCAATCGCACGATTTCTCCCTGAATTGTACTCCACTCAGTCCAGTTACTATTACATATTCTTTACCTAAAGTTACAGTGTCTGACAAAAATTAACATTTCCAATTCTGATGGGCGTCTAATTCGGAACAAAAGAGCAGAGAACGCAGGAGCATGGACGGAGACAAGCTACCGAAAAATTTCAGCAACCTAAATAGCTTACAAAAACATTTGAATTCTTAGTATTGATGGTGGATATTAAACGTTCTAACTTTACTCAGTAATCAGAGTTTCATGTCAGTCACTGTAGTTGTAGAATTCAGTTTCTTCTTAGTTGTTTCCCTTTTTGTCTTCACTTGATCCCTAACCTCTTCTTGAAGACGAGAGAAGAAAGCTGAAGATGATTTCACAGCTTTGTCGTTTCCCTCATCTTTCAACAAAGACACGTTTTTCGACGTTTTGCTATCCTTTTCCAGTCTCTTTAAAGCTGCCTGTTTCGCGTACTTGTTTCCAAGCCCTGGCCTGAGCTTCTCTATAAGTTTCCTCCCTTTCAGTTTTTCCACGGCTCTTTGGTGCTGTCTTTGTTTCTTTGCCCTTCGCTCTCGCTTTCTATCGGTTTCTGTCAATTCTGTGGTTCCCTTCTGTTGCTTCTTCTTCTCGTGTACCTCTTCAGGAGCCAACATCATGGCATCGCTAACGGTTACAGGGGCAACTTCTTCCACTGATATCACAGGAACATTGCCGACCACTTTAAGCTCGGGTTTAAGCTGAAATAAAAACCAACTTTGCGTTTAGAGGGTCGTTAGACTGCACAGCGTTTATTTACTATGCAATGGTTTTCAAAGATGCAAAGTGTGGAGATTGCAAGGTTTCCCAACCAAGGGTCTTTAATATAACTAGAAGCTGAGTGTTGGCTTATCAAATATGATGCAAGGAATTGGGACAGTAACCTTCTTGGTATAATTATTAAGTTTAACGTGCTTTGAGATACAAGATTGCGTCTTGCGTGGTCTAATCCACTTTGTAATCGCATGTCCACGGGCATAAATTACTTTTAAATAGGATTTTTTTTTCTCGGAGATGGGGAATATATTATGTTCGCATTTTTTCAGGGCCCACGTCCAGTTCTAACCCGTTGGTCTTGTTTTTAAACAGCCGTCGAAGAAGGATGAGGGATTCACAACCAAAGGATGAAGAATGTTATAAAAAGTGAATCCTTCTCGGCCGCTTTAACTTTCGGCATGTCTCGATAGAAGGCTCGAATCGACATGTCTGACTGACGTCTCAACCTGTGTTTCGACTCTCTATCCTGAATTCAAATCTGAACTTGGCATCATAGACTTGTAGAGCAAGCCCACTTCAAATTGATCTTGTCAAAGGGTGCCAAGAGTCTCTTTGTAAAGCAGACGAGACAGGGAAAAGTAATTTCCACAAGGAATAGCAAGAATTTTTAGATCAACAACACTTCGAGGAGCCTGTAGTTGCTTTATAAAGTGTCTGTCCACCTCACACTTTTGGTTGTTGTCGTTTTCTCCGGTTGACTTTCTTTCAATTGTACATGAAGTTCAAGAAAAGGCTATGAGAAAATTAAATGAGTAACTCACCGGTTTGGGAGTAAAATGAAAGTTGGACAAGGCATCTAACTTGGCGAAAAGCTTTGTCATCATTCTTTTGATCTCTTCGTGTTCTTCATTTTCCTTCTCTTCAGCTTCAACCTACAATGTGTCGATAAACAAATAGTCCGAATCCTACGTTAAACTTTTAATCACATAAATGGAGATGAACATATATCTTGAGTAACAAGAGGGGCAGCGTAGACGAGTGATTAGCGTGCAGTCTCTGATTGGTTGATGTCCAAGTTTAGACCGGGTCGCAACGTGGCAGTCGCTGGAGATTTCAATTGTGATTTAGTTCATTCACAGAGGTGACCCAGACCGGGGGAGTGTGTCGTGAAATGACTTCATGAATTTGTTTCGTTGGATGGTACATCCGGACAGTACTGATTATGACCTTTCATTTCATGATGACTTGATTGACACTTAAGGCACGTGAATCGTTTTGTGTAACGGGTACCGCACCCTTTTATTAGTCGATCCAAATCAAATTGCAAGCGAGATCACTTTAAAGCAATGGTAAAATAAAACAATTCAGTGACAAGTTCAATTTCTGCAATTATTTATTTCTTTTCCGGATCTGGCTAACAGCCAAGCGGTCTGCCTCCCATCATACATAGGGTTTTACAGGTAGAGTCTTCCCCAAGAAAATTAACTATTGTAGGGTAATGTGAAGTGCCGTTTTCTACCCATGTAAACCATGTGACACACAAGGACAGAGAAAAACTCTTCCCACCTTGGTCAGTTTTTTCTCTGTCCTCGCGTGGGCCCAATTCCATTAGTAGGGCTAACGCTCACATGGTTTACATGGGTAGAAAACAGCACTTGACGTTACCCTACCATAGTTAATTCTGTTGAATTATAAAGTGCTACACGGCCGACGTTTGCAAAAACGTAACTCTCCCCCAAGAATGCTGGATGATGACTTAAATGTTGTTTATGATAAATGTCACGAAGTGTCCCTTCAGCCTTCTCCTCAACTTCCAGAAACAACACTAAATTGTACGTCAAACTTTACTCCTCAGGCAACCATGAACAGTTAAGATAGCCTCACTCTAAAAACAACCCTTTATGCCGTTGTAAATAGGAATCTGGCATTTAGACACTTGTGCATTAATTTGATGAACATAAATGCTCAACGAGCCATTTCTTAATTTCGCTTTTGATTTTCATTAAAATGCGATCGATTGAGTTCCTATGTGGTCCACTCCAAACTAACTGCGAACAATTTTATAAATACAAACAGCCGAATGGAGAGGGGATTTTAAGTGATTCAGCCAAGGGCATGGGTAACTACATGGAGGAGGGAAAATTAACTTACTTACTGGAGGGGGGCATAGGGGTCTGCAGAAATGCGGTATCTGTTAATTTTTAGCGCGGTATTTCGGAAATTCTAGTCCAGGTGAAAGTTCGGAATTGCAGTATGATCAAACCCTATGGAAAGCGGTTCTCGTACATGTATGTTTTGGTTTACATTTTTTTTCTCTGTTTTTGTTCACGGTATTCGGTGCAGAAATTGCTTTACGGAATTATTAGACTTCAATCCGGTTTCTGGCGGAAATACAGTAATGGGAAACCCCCAATGTTCCCCTCGTACTGTGAGCGAGCTAAAAAAAATGACAGACAGATGAAAAGATTGGCAGAAAGGCACACCCAACTAGTGAAAGAAAAGAGTTTGAAGTGTTTGAAAAAAAACAAGCCTACTGTTTCTGTTCTGAATTGATTTAGGTGGTGCTTAGGGGGTGGGGTGGGGAGTTGGCATAAGTTTCAAGGAATCGTTTCAAGAGCATCTTCAAGTACACTGTCACAATCTCTTTTGAAATGCCAACTCAAGTGCAAAGTCCCACAACATTTGCAAAAGTTTTGTAGTCACACTCTGTAAAAGAGGATAAACTATACTCAGCTTATTCATGATATCTTGTCTGTGATTCAAGGCATTGGTCTGTAATGCCATAGCACTGTTATCAACTGTACCTGTGTTTGTTTGAGGTACTCTTGTTCATAAATCTGACTAAGGCTTAATTTGCTTTTTTCTTGGTCCAATGGTATCTTTTTCTTGTACTCAAATGGTTCTGTCACCGGCTTCACCTTTCGTTCAACATCATCCCAGGCCTGTTATGATGAAAAAAGAAATAGGGTCCCCTCATGTGATTCTTGGAGTTACCTTCACCAACTTACATGTACAGCTGTACATGTAAACGTTGATCAGCATAATGTTCAGGAAAGCTAATCATCATCTTGAAATTATTATTTTTATAATAACGAAATCACTAACCCTTATCATTTTTGACAAAGCTTTACTAAAATGAAGTGAAAATGTCAGACTGTTAGTGTTACCATACCTGGTCCTTAATTCTCTGCTTTACAATGTCTTCCAATTGTTGAGTTGTTTCCTCTGTTATATCTGGAGCTATTTTCAAAAAATTGTGAAGCAACATTTAGCCACAGATAACATGGATGGAAGAAGTTCTGGTAGTCAAGTACCTGCACATGCAAGTCACACCATACTGTAACAATTTTTTTTATAATGACCATCATATTTTCAAAGACTGTCTCCAACTCTATTTTCAATGTTGAAACACAAGTCCAGTGGATGGAAAATAATAAGTGTGTGAAATACCTTGCCACAAATACATGTACATGTATGTCACAATCCTTGAAAAAAATTACCTTGGTTATACTTTCAAAAGAACTACCTACAACCCTTCAAGGCCAGGTGTGGTATTTTTGTGGTGAGTTGTCACGGGTTGATTGTCTAGTTTGCGTCTGTAGCACATATAACTGACCAAAGTACTTTCTTACACGTACTGGTAAGTTTCAGTTTTAATGATATGCAAAACTGAAACAACTTTTCTTCATCATATTTTCATTGCAACCGCAAAATGCTGAAAATGCCCCTACCAGCAGCTGTTGCATGATCAAAGCTGACATCTTCTTCCAGTAAACTGTTGATAGGTCGCACATTCCCTCCTGCTTCACCAGACATCTGCCAGGGTTTCGGGGCTACGTTTGCATTTTCCAGCTTATCAATGTTCTGCTTCAACTGAAAAAAGAAAACGGTTGCTAGGATTAGAAATTTACACGCAGCATGTAAAGATTACTATTGATTCAAGGAAGAATTCTTGCTGCAAACAGAAGCATACTTTTCGGACAGACCCACTATGAAATATATTTCTTATAAAACGTACAAAATTTGTAATAATATTTACCGTATTATTAATTCTTGACCCTTGAGGGTTTCAAAAACTGACGTGGTCATACTGTACCTTTTGTTGTTTCTTCTCAAAACTGGAAATTGCTTTTTCCTTCTCTCCAAGATCCATTCCACGTTCACTGTCCCCAACCATAGCTTCACCTTTCTCCACAAGCTCTTGCTCATTTTCACTCATTTTTTCATCATCTTCATCTTCACCTTCTCCATCAGGTGGATCAAAAAAGTCAGCATACTTCATTTTTCTGGCAGATATCCTTTTCTTTTTCCTTCCTTTCTGTTTTTTTCTATTCACATGCATAGACAGAGAAAACACAAAAGTGGAAATTATATATGCTCTGTATTTTTCATAATCATTATAATTGCACGTAGCAGCTATCATTTCAACTACTTTTTAGTTTTGCAACTTTGCTTAACAGTGCAATTAATTTTGATACATAGATGTACATGCATGTGCTAAGACCATATTTGCTTCACCACAGATTAAAAATCAATACTTCAGTGATAAATATACCACATAGGCAAGTGTGTTAGACTTTCTCACTGAGGTGAGCCAACAGAACTCATCAACTAAGCACAATTCTTTACAGCAAAAAGGTAAAAGGAAAAAAGGTTAGCCAGTTACCTCTGCACTGCACTTATGCCCAGAAATGCTACTAATTAGATGAATGCCCCATTACGCTTAACTTTTAGAAAAATATAATGCTTTGTTAAGCTCATTATCCACCTTAACTTTTAGCTTCTTCGCCATCAACTTTGCAAAGCGTAGTAGTGGTTGCTAATGACTTCCACAGATAACTCATTGTTTCATATGCCCCATCTGACCCCATCTTCTGTTAGACACTGATTGAAAGTGTATCTACAGGTAATAACTTAAACCCATTGACTCCCAGGAGTGAGACTTTATACACTTCACTCCGTCGTCTAAAACCAGATTATATTATGCATCAACAGTGGGGACGCTTCAGAATGTCAATGGATTAACAAGCTCTACATTCACTCAAAAGCTATGTCCCCTTAACCCATTGACTCTTAGGAGTGAGACTTCATAGATTTTACAGGGATGGATCTAGGGGGAGGGTGCAAGTAGTGTGCACACACCTCCTCTCCCCCCGAGATGACCTGCAGCATTCTAATACAACTGGTATTCTGGAAGAAAAACAAACGTCACCAGTCAGCCACCCCATTCCTTAGTGGTGCACCCCAGGCTAGGAAAAATTCTGGATCTGCACCTGTTTTACTCTGTCTAACTCTGTCTAACACCTCAAATTTTCACTGTCTAATGCCAGATGATTGTACTTGTCAGTGGGGGGCGGGGGGGGAAGGGGAGTCAATGAGTTAAATTCCTTTTAATGCTGATACAACAAGAAAACTACATGTATTATGCAGGCTACTGTATGCACCTTCCAAAAAGAGACTCAGTCGCACTAAGAGCTTTACTCCAGTCTTCATCCTCCTCATCTTCCTTGTTGCTATCAATGTCCATAAAGTAATCAACAAGCTCACTGTCACTCTCATCGCTGTCTTCATTGTCATCATTTTCCATCCCTTGGGTTTTCTTTTTATGTGCTCTTTCAAATCGTCTATCTTCTCTGTCTAAGAATTGAATCATGTCTGAAAGTTTGAAGAAAGTGTCATCTACCTGAGTCCTTTTTGCGGAATATGTGTGTTTTCTTTTCTCTTTACTCTCAATGGTTCTTTTTCCTTTAACAAGACGGTCATAGTCATCATCATCCTCCTCTTCCTCTTCCTCCTCATCCTCCTCATCATCATCATCGTAACTGCCATCCTCATCATTACCAAAATCATTTACTCCATTTTCGCCATTTTTATAATGATTTAATTCCATGTCAACACTCTCTGCTTCTGAATCACTTTCAGACAATTCATTCTTAAGGTGATTTCCATACGCATCTCCCAAACTATTCCTTGCGCTTAAAAGTGTAAGGTTTTTAGCGTTTTGTGTCACGTTCTGAACGTCTCTTTTCCCAAGTGTCAACAACGGGCCATTCTGTAGCTCAATTTCTTGCCAAATTTGTTCCAGATCAAAATCATCCACCAAAAGTTCCTGTAATGGACACGTGCCTGCCAAAGATCGGCTACCTTTTGGTTCGTCCTTCTTGCAAAAATCAAATATTTCCTTGACTAAAGCAAGATTCTCTTTCTCAAGAGAGATGGGAGGTTTGAGATACGCTTCCGGACGACTGAAAGTATTCTCGAACCGCGAAATTATGGACACAAGGGAGGCCATTGCCTCATTGTCGTCCGCCATGATGGCTTCAATGGCTTGCTCGGTTCTAGTCTCTTGCAAGATGATAGCAGCTGAGAACCTGGTTCAAAGTTTCAAAGCGCTGTCACTTTAGTTTAATACTTCATCAACCATCATCAACCTGATGGCGGATGCGGATTCCGACAGCCAAGAGTTAACATTTTCAAGTCAAAAGAATCCGTCCAAAGATGCCTTGAAGGGAAAACGAAAAGGTAAAGATGATTAGCCAGTTTCCAAAGTCTATTCCTTGGGTGAAAAACATTTCCATCTATTTTTAATTTTGCGCTCAACGTGGTTGATTCGCTTGGTTTCGTCCATTTTCGTCGCACCCTGCATTGATTTTCGACGGAACAGAAAGTTAATAATTTAAGAGACGAGACACACGGAAGCCTAAACAGCAAGATTGAAATATATTCGATTTTATAGTTTCCGGTGGTAATTCGATACATAGAGTTATACAATCTGCTAAGTTTCTCCCGAATTAAAAAGAGATGTGTTTAGGTGCATCTTTTGAGTCCGTTTTACATGCGTTAGGAAGAGGACACCTTCAAATTTATTCTTACATTTTCGATCACGTATATAATGTCAGGGTTGTGATTGTGTCATCAATGATTCCGTTTAATTACTTCGTGTCTTTGGGGGGAATTTTCTTTCAAATCATTTGGTTTTTTCAGAAAAAGAAACAAGCGAAGATCATCGCTGTGGTATTAACCTATCGCGTGATATTATTAAGCTAAGCTTATACAAGTTCAATGCCCTTAATACTACAGTCGTTCTCCCCCAAAGAATACCGCTTTATCGTCCAAGTCTTTTCCAAGTTTTCTGTTTAATTGTTAATCAAACTCCCTTTTATTGAGACATTAAATACACCAATAATACTCCAAATAATTATTTAGCGACTTTTGATTCTTACGTTATGTACACAAAGACAACCACACATGAACATCATCGATTGACAACAGAAGTGTTGTTACCGTTTTAATAAACATATTGTATACATTCCTACGTGAAGAGGGAAAAGTTCTTGGCTAAACTTTAGAATACCCGGCCGTGATTGCGTGACATTAAATGCCTGCTCCGTCCTGCAGTCAATAAATATTTACATATGGAAACTCCATAAAGGCTAAATTGCAGAATACCCGGCCCACCAAATGTCCTACTTAAAAAAGCTGCCACCGCGGTCCCGCAGTCGTGTTTAACAATTGTGCTTCCGCGTCCACTAAATGTCTTACTTAAAAAACTGCCACCGCAGTCCCGCAGTCGTGTTTAACAATGCTGCTTGTCCGCAGTGGCATGGGATAGAATTCATAATTCTGTTCCTAAACCGGGTATTCTGCAATCGCTCCTTAGCTTTCATTTTGCTGTTCCGTTAACTACACTTTTCGCGAGATCGTGTGAAGAAGAAAGAATTTGTTTACTGATTAAGCCTAAGCGCTCGTTTCAATGATTGGGTCTAAGCACTCTTAGCTTTTATTATGCGGTTCAGTTAACTACACTTTTCATGAGATCGTGTGAAGAAGAAAGCGGTCGTTAACTGATTAAGCCTAAGCACGATCGTCTGAACAAGAAAGCAGTCGTTTACTGATTAAGCCTAAGCACTAGCTTCAGTGGTTAGGCCTTAGCATTCTCGTAAAATTTTAGCTATCATTTTCCGGTTCGGTTCACTACACTTTTCACAAGATCGTGCCAAGAAGAAACCACTCGTTTACTGATTAAGCCCAACGCCCGTTTCAGTGATTAGGCCCAAGCAATCTCGTAAAATTTTAGCTTTCACGTTGCAGTTCGGTTAACTACACTTTTCACGAGATCATCTTGCCCTTGAACAATTTTCATTCAACGACTACGGGACTGCGGACTGCGGTTGCAGTTCATTTTAGTGCTTTCCTTTTAACATTTTGCATTCAACGACTACGGGACTGCGGACCGCGGTGGCAGTTCACTTTAACATTTTGCATTCAACGACTGCAGGACTGCGGACCGCGGTGGCAGTTCACTTTAACATTTTGCATTCAACGACTGCGGGACTGCGGACCGCGCTGGCAGTTCACTTTAACATTTTGCATTCGACGACCGCGGGACTACTGGAGCAACCGTTCCATGTCACGCAATCGTGGCCGGGTATTCTGAAGTCGCTCCAAGTTCTTTTCTTTTGTTTTGTTACTCTGCGTGCATGAAATTTAGTTTTTTATTCAGCCTGACTTTTGTATTTATGTTCTGTTGCTTCATTATTTTTTCTATTATCGAATTTCATTATTTTTGTTAATTATTTACAGTGCATGTGGGACCCTGTCATCATGAACACTCACCCCGGGGGGGATAGCTTCGCATTTTCACGACTGGATTAACTATAATGGGGTTACATTTTTAGTAGAGTTACTAGAATGGGGTCGCATATTTTCAGGATTTCTGGGATAAGAAAATTCTGGTAAGCAGGGATTTTAAAATAGGAAGATCCGCAGTTAAAAAAATTGACCCAAGTACCCTCCTGGGACACTCAAGGTGCGTTTACACGACAGAGGCAAAATGGCACGGGTCCGATAAAAAGTGGAATGGTTCCAATCATTTTTGTAAAGAAACAGTGAACTTTTATCCGTTCTGCTACGGGACCATACACTGTAGGTGCCTATGGTCCTGTAGCGGAACGGATAAAAGTTCACTGTTTCTTTACAAAAATGAATGGAACCGTTCCACTTTTTATCGGACCTGTGCCATTTTTCCTCTGTCGTGTAAATGCACCCTCAGTGATTTCCCTTGATCCCTCTTTGTAAATGTATCCTAAACAATGTTTTTGTTAGACTTAGATGATTAGAGTGTAACCCCATATGAACCATGTGAGCGTTATCCCTATTAATGGAAATGGGCCCACACAAGGACAGAGAAAAACTCTGACCAGTGTGGGAATTGAACCCACAACCTTCAGGTTAGATCACCGCCGCTCTACCGACTGAGCTACAAGGCCAGACGGAAGCAGGCCATGGGAACTGAAGATGTTAATCACT
>NC_090870.1:47562601-47572601 GCF_036669935.1 Montipora foliosa
TATTGTTACAAAACATCAGTTAGATATTGTTCATCTATTAAACTTAAAACAGCACTTTATTTCTAACATTTCAACTAGTACATCATGGCTAATATACAGTTTACTGTATGATGGACACTTAATAATTTTTAACTTTCATTTAATGATCTCTCTCGCCACACTACAGAGTCAGTGTGCTTACTAAATCAGAATGTACAGGCATCAGGTGTCTTTTAGTGTATTAGACTGTAATAGCAGTCCTTGAATCAAGGATCTTATGAGGAGAGAACTTGTTATTACAGCCAAGTTTTTATAACTGCAAGTCAACATTGACATGAAGGCGAATGACTTTAAGATGATTTACAATTGTTCCTGTCGTAATTACTTAAATTTTGGTAAGTAGATGATGCCGCAAAACCAGTAACGATGTGCTTTTTGTCTTCTCGCGGCCCTCTCTGTTCCTTTTCAGATCTTGACTCTTGGTATTTAGAACTTTTTAAAAGGGTGTGTGTCTTTGGGAGCTACGCATACATGAAAGTGTGTCAAAACTTTAAAAACATCCACACAAATGAGAAGTATGACTAAGCACAGCCTGAAATGAACCTTTTTGTAAGTTATACATCCACACCTCAAAATTTAAGACATGGTGACCAGTTGGGTAGAAATATTAATTTTGTGTTTTATTAAGGGATCAATTTCTTTTTATTAGGTCTTCACCATGTTGCATGCTTGTTTCATAGATATGTATGAACCATCAAAGGGAGCTGGCTATGTGGACATTCAAGATGGTGATGCAATATCAGAAAGCAGTGATAAAGAGATCGTTGCTCACACTAACGAACAGGTGCAATATGACAATCAACCTTCCCCAAGTGATAGCAGCAGTGAGAATGATTATGATGATAATCACGGTCCTCCACCACTAAACAGTGATGATGAAGATGATGATGATGATGATGATGACGATGATGATAGTGTTGAAGGGCCTCCACCTTTAGATAGTGATGACAATGTGGATAACAGAGATTATGGTGATGATCTGCCAACACCTCGTGGCGCTAGGAGTAGGGAGGAACTGAGCTCCAAGAGAGCCGCTGTTTCAAAGGAACAAAGAGGCTTGCGCGGTTCTGATAATGACAGCGATAGTGACGGAGATGTGAAAGAAGCACCTCCACCTCTTGATAGCGAAGAGGAAGAAGAAGAAGAAGAGGAGGAGGAAGAGGAGGAGGAAGAGGAGAAGGAGATTGAAGATAGTAGTTCTGCTGCTGAAAATATGGGACTTGTAGCTCATATTACTGAAGATCAAGTGCATGATTCACCTGCAGAAGACGTTGAGGTGCAGTATGATGATGAGGATGACAGTGGAGGTGACAGCAATGACAAAGATCAAGACTTTGATAAGGATGAAGAGAATGAGCAAGAAAGTGACGATGGAAGCGTTGGTGGTGACAATAACCAGCACAACAGCATTCATGATAACCAGGAAGAGTTTGAGAATCTTCAGGCTGTGCCACTTAATTTGGAATTAGGAAACTCGGATAAAAGTGAACATTCGGATTCAGCAGCCGAAGTTGATGGGGAAAGGGATTTGGAGCAACATGACAGTGGGACTGACGAGGGAAGTGAAATTGAGAATGATCAAAAAGCAGGCTGGGAGTCAGTGGGAGAGGTGCACCATGTTACACCTGTTGCAAATGCCGAGGTGAGCGGCGATACATTAGCAGACGACACTTTACAGTGTGGTGAATTAAAAGGTGCTGAGGAAACTGATATTCGCAAGGGTACAGCCCATTATGAACAGAGTGAAAACCAAAGTGCTGCAGTAACTCCGGCTAGGAAAGACAGTGATGTTCTCAGTAGTGACAAGGACAGTGAGAATTCTCCTGTAATTGTTCCTGATGAAGATGATGAAAATGAATTGGAATGGGATGTGGAGGATTTTGATTTACCAAAACACAAGAACACCAAGAGAACCAAAGCAACCTCAAAGATTGATTCTGAAGGAGCTGAGGTCGAAAAGCTAAAGAAATCTTTCTTAGACACCTTAAGAAGTGAAGCAGGGCAAACTAAAGTTGTTGGAATTGCTGAGAAAACAGGAACAAAGAAGAAGGAAAAGCCAAATGATAAAAATTCTAAGATCGTCCAAGTTAATGTAGAACAAGAGAAAAAGGAAGAGGAGAAGAAACGGATTAAAGCTTCTTTGAAGCCCGTGTCTGTTCAGGAATTAAAACGTGTTCCTGGAACAGCTAGGCGCACCACAATGGAGTCTTCACCTAAAACTGAACTCACAAAGGTTGAAAAGAAGAAGAACGAGGATGGAGCAAATCTAGCCGTATCCAAACCCGCAGAGAGTGTAAAAAAAGCCGCAAAAAATAAACCCAAGGCCTTAGATAGTACTTTAGAGAAAACCGATAGACAAAAGGCTGAGAAACAAAAGAAAGATGTTAAGGAGATTTCGAGGACAAGTAAGATGTCCGAAAGCATGCCTGTAGCAAAGGTATCAAAGGTAAAATCTTCATCTGTTTCCTCGCTAGCCACGGCTGCTAGTGACCAAAAGACAAGTAAAGGAATTAAGCAAACGAAAAAGGCCGCTAAACCTGTTGACAATGCCCAAGTAGATTCAGATTCTCGAAAGGCTGAAACTCTTCAGAAACAAAGAGGGGAAAGAAAAGTTAGGAAAAGCGACAGTGACAATTGCTTTGATTCTTCAACGAGGCAAACATCACAGAAAGCAACTTCCTCTGAGCAAGACTCCAAGCCAAAAAAATCAAATGCTCTTAGTTCACAGACACATAAGCGCAGGGAAAAGGCAGTGGAAAGAGAGGAAACGAAACAGCCAAAAAGTAGGCAAATTTCTGCAAAGTCTGTTCCTACAGGGATTGATCGTGAAGGTGGCAATCATCATGAAAATAAAAGGGGTATCGAAGTACCAATGAGGAGTTCAAAGGAAACCAAGTCCAAAAGCAGACCCACAAGTAATGGTCACCTTTCAAGTTCACACGAAAAACTCTCCTTACACCCTGGCCGGCACGATCACAGTACCTTGAACCATGAAGCTCACCACAGACATAGCAGCCATACTCATGACAGAGGCAAGCACGTGTGGCTGTGTAGAGACGACGAAATTCATAAACTCATTGCACAGAAAGCATCCTTGCTGAAGGAATATGAATCGGGAAGCTTAGCTGGAAGAAGAGTTTGTAAGTATAACTGGCATCTGCTATTCTTAATCTGATGATGCCTTGTCTATGCACATGCAGTTTAGGTTTCAATTTACCATTTTATAGTCCAGAGGTTATACCGAGGAATCAGCCCTTATATATTGAGAGGCTATTAAATAACAATCTTGGAAACTTATGTCCCAAGTTAAAACCAGTTAGTCTCCGCGCGGTGTTGCTTTAAAAATTCCAAATCTACTCTACCAAAAGAAGTTCAGCTCCTTAGGGTGTCTACTATCCAGCATTTTTCAGCTTCCCGTTTGACTGGTAATAATAGTAGTTATCGAAATCAAAAAGAAGAAAAGATAAACAACGTTCAGTTGAAGTCGATAAGGCTAAAAATTCAATGAAAATAGTAAAATCCAGACGTTTTCTAACACTAGGTCATACCTGCCCGTCACATCCGCGAGAATTCTTCGCCATGATTCGTTTATGTGGCGCATACTCTGCACGGCCAAATCTTTTCATCAACGCAGAATCATTGAAGTCATAGTGATTCAACAAATGATTTGAAGCTGACCTTGAATAGGCAAGTTAACTCATACGTTGCGACTACTTTAATTTTCCCATCGGAAATTACCTATAAGGATATAAAATATGCAGTTTGTGGACGGTACCTCTTTACCCTGAGGATGACCCGTTGTCGAAAACGTTTGGATTTTACTTTTTTAATATAATTTTTAGCGCTGTAGATAGTTCATTTTAAACTTAAGCGAATTTTATGAAACAGTGTAAAAAAACTGCAAAATGCAATGATACTCCTTTATGGCAAGTGGTTTGCAACCAGGCTTCATATTAAAACTCTGGATGAAGGAAAATCGTTCGCTCGGGTGAGAAACTGCCTGAGAAGGACTGTAGTCGGTGACATTGAGAATTAGACATTGACACCAACAACCATTGACAAGAGTCTATCTCAGGACTACTCCCGCTTGGACGATCTCAATTCATAAAGGGTTAATTCCCCATTTTTGGCATTATCTTGTCGTGATTCGCCTCAGTTATTTGGAAGTGTCGTCATTTGAAAGCAAAAACAAACGACCGCAACGACTTTTGGGAGATTGTGGGCCTTTAAGGGGTAAGAAAAGAGACAAAATGAAGCACAAGGGGGTCTGTGATATAACATTGTCGCCGTTTTACTTTCTCCACAATACATCTGAAGTTTCAGGGCATAAAAGTAACATGAAAAGAGGAAGCGATCCAGCTGATGTTCCTGATGTCGGATTCGTAAGCAGTAAACAGACAAGGAGACATCAAAGCCGGCCTCTGAGTGAAGCTATACCACCAGACAGGGCTCCTTACAGCTCGCAACGCAGAGAAAAACGACTGTCACTGCAACTTGATTATTCAGGATCCTCTTCCGACGACGACGAGCGAACAAACAGAGCTGTTGAATCAAAAAGAGGAGGCACCTTTGCTGTGGGATTAGCTGCCCGAAATAAGGAGTTGAAACGAGATGGGGGTAGTGATACGGAGCACGAAGAAACCTGCGAGTATTGTGCAGCAGAGAAGGTACATTGCATTCACATAACTAGTATATCTCTAATATCCTGTACGGGCGCGCCGCGCTGGTTGGCCTGGCGATTTAGCGTGCCGTGTTCTACGGCAAAGCCCGCTACTTTATGTTGTGCTCTCCCGCTCGAGTACGTGGAGACACAAAAACGTCTTACCGTACAGCTCAACAATTTAGTAACAAGTTAAGTTACTGGTGTTTCCTTTGGTTTTATTTTGTTCTTTTGCTTTTGGAGCTTCCTATTCGTCAGGGTGTCGTGTAAATTCTCCACAGAAAAAACCTACTCGCACTTTTCCACCTGGCAACTGCGAACAGTGTGATTTTGGTGATGGCAATTACAAAATCGTTGGCTGGACTGTTCACTTGAACACAAACGTATTTATGCGTGTGAAAGCGCGTTATTGAAACGCGATTCATCGCTAAGACAATGCATGTGTCCCTAGTCGTTCCACAAACGAGGTTTGCAGGTACACACAGTTAGCTTTTGCCTTGAACCGATGTCCAGTTCATAGGTCAACATTTAATGGTGTTTCCGAGTCACGCGGATATTAAGTAACCTGAAAACGCAGACACCCGAATCCTTAAAATTTCACCAAACGACATGAATAATAATTCTAGTTTAGCTCAAAGACATGAAATTGCTGCGGACATTGTTGTTCATGTCTGTGTAACGGAACAAAGAGTTCGAGATTACAAGATACAAAATAAGGCAGTTTGAGGCGAAGGGTGATGATTTAATTGCGTAACTTGCCTGTCGAGAAGACGAAATTAATCAAAATGAAGGATCATCAAAATGGAATTTTGGTTATTTCAAGGGAATATGTCAAGTTGTTGAAAAAAATGTGTAAGGTCAAAACAGTGAAGATGCAGTGTTGAGAAAGTTGAGTTGTATTGTGTGACGGTAGTTTTCTTTAACACTTTGTGATTCCTTAAATTGTATTTAAATCGGAAATTAGTGGTTTATCGTCAGAACTGACTGACAAGTTGATTAGGTGTTCATACATCGGTAAAAGTATGTTTATGCCGCGTTTTCCGGTCGGCGTCTTGTTCTAAAAATGATTCATTGTGTTAGGATGTTTTTTTTGCAAAAGTTCTGTTCGTTGTCAGATAGTTGAGCTGTGTGAGAAGAAAGGTTGAAGACGAGCGACATCAGTAAAATAAAAGTTGAAGTTTGCGAAGAACGGCCTGTTGAGTCTTGGCATTCGCGAAAGCAGGATGAGGAAGTTCAAATTTTCAAATTTTTGTGACGGAGGATTTAGTGCAATTAAAACAGCGTGACTTTATCATTACATGTAGTTTTGATAAAGATACGCGAGAGTTACCTGAACTCCCAACAACTATAAAATTTTGACTGTGATCAAAGAATCATTGGGTAAGTTTAGATCGCTCGACTTGGCCAGAGTTCGATGGATTTGAACTGAAAGTAGAGGTTAAAGTTCATGTACAGGAACAGAACGCAAGCTTCCGAATATTTGCGATTAAGAGGTCGTTACTGTTTTTATGACTCCTGCTCCAGGCGATGCTCCCCAACAGAGCAATGCGTTCTTGTCGCTGTTCGGAGCGTTGTGGTCGAAAGGGCGAGGTGTTATGGTAAAAAGCCAGCAAAGCCAAAAGCATCGAAATTTTGCATAGATTTGTCTTAAATTTTGATTATTTCAATTGGTGGTTCATTGTTGGTGCTCGCTCCCTTTGCTCGCGCTCGCTCCACCGCAATTTCTCTTATTTCAATAATCAGTCAAGACGCGCACCGGTGGCTCAGTTGATTGAACACCAGGTTGCCATGCGGGAGGTCGTGAGTTCGACTCCGGCCGGACCAACACTCAGGGTCTTTAAATAACTGAGGAGAATGTGCTGCCTTTGTAATTACATCCGCAAATGGTTAGGTTTTTAAGTTTTCTCGGATAAGGTCTATTAACCGTAGGCCCGGTGTCACAAATATCTTCCGCGTTCATTGATTCCCTGTGGGACGTTAAAGAACCCACGCACTATTCGAGAAGAGTAGGGAATGAAGTTCCCGGTGTTGTGGCTGTCCTTTGTGAGTATATGGGTGGGTGGTTGTAGCAGGTCCACATCAGCTGAATAGCTGCCAAAACTTCAACCTGCTAAAACAAATAAATAACGAACAAACTTGCGGGGCAACAAAACGAAGTATACTGAAAGAACGTCACGAAAAGAACGTGACACATTACGGACTTCGCCGACTTGGGACAGTCAAGATGACGTTGATTTTTACACGAGTTTGTTCTCTCGTCAGTTATGAAGACATACTGCAGTCAGCTTGATAAAAACGGGCCATGTAGCTGTTAATTGCTTTTGAACTTTTTCAACGCTTGGAAACTTGACGGATTATTTTAAATATTGGTAGCATCTTTATTTTTTTCATTTTTCTTCCTTTTTCCATCTCCGCAAGCATTTGCAACTTTTTTCGTTGTGTTCTGTTATCTCTCTTGTTTTCTATGTTTTTGATCCGTCTTTCATGTTTAATGGTTTGCTAGACAGACGTATTAAGCTTATTGTAATCTTAATTCTCAATACTTGCCTACCTTACATGCAGTGTATTGAAATTGAGAGGTGAATTTACACACTGATTAATCCTGGGAGTCAGAGCCCGGGGTCAATTAACTAACGAACTACTCATCTTCTCTCTTTTACCTGTTCTTTGTGTCTCTGGCCTGTGATTGTCCGTCCAGCAGATGTCATGGGATGAATATTTGAAGAGTTGTAGACGAGTTCTGAGCCAACCACCGCATCAAGATTCCATCCAGGCTCCTCCTACCCAGTCCCCTGTACTTCCTGTTGAATTTCTTCAGACTTTCCGTTTGCCTGGCCCTAGCTTTGATTCCGTAAGTTCTCTTTGTTACAGAGCACAGCTCAGTTCTTGTCGACAAAGCTTCTGTTGTGTGATCTGATTCTTGTTGGTCGACCTAAAAACTCCTTCGAAATACAAACTTCCTTCTCTAAATCTCGTTTTCGGAGATAAATCAAGTCAAGGGCTGTCAGTAAGTACTCTCAGTCTCGTGCGTTTTCGAGTTATTTCTTATCTCCTTTCTTATCACATTACTTGGTTATTTGGTGTACGTACAAGTTTCCTCCTCCTGATTGGCCGAGACCGGTGCGAGAATATTTCCTATCACCAAGTGCCGTGAAGCAAAATCGTGAGTATTTGTGAAATGACAGCGCTCAGTCTGGACACACAACCGATAATCGGTCTCGTTACCTTTCATGCTGACCATGGAAGGTCTTAAAATTCAAGTGTGGCTCCCAAAGCGAGTCTTTGTTTCAGAAACATTTTCAATTAATCATTATTTGTAAGATGTAGCACAAAGCACGGTGTATGACAAAGGCGAAATGAGTTGCGCAAACAGATGTTTCATTTAAATATCTGTGGAGAGAGACGGTACTATTTCGAAAAATGGTATATCATTGACGTGACGCTTGCCCGAGCGACTGCGACTGTAAATAATCGTCCATCTTAATCAATAAACGCGGGCAGAAAAAAGAGTGCAAAATGTATTGCGATTACAAATGAGCTGTTTTGGAAAGTGACGTGCCCGCTTTACTTCGATGATAAAGAGACAGGTAAGGAAGTTCTTTTCCTGCTCATCATTCGAGGATTTCGTGGAAATAGTGCGTAATCATCTCATGTTATGTAGTTTCGAACAGGATAAATATCTGAATAACGAGAAAATTATCTCGAAGACTGACGCTTTCCCTCCCCCAACAGCTGGCATTTTTTATCCTGTTTTATTTCAAATTCGTATCTCTTATTAACAAGATCGAACTAACATAAAATAACAATTTTGGGCTTTGTCGTTTAAATACATCACCGTTCTTTCTCCAATTAACATTTGTGTTGAATCGCCTTGAATAAATTTGAATCTTTGTTCCTAAACTGAACTGCTTAGATATTTTGTCAATGAGAGGGCTGTATTTGTACAAATTGATGACATAAATAATTCAAAAGGGAGCCCACATTGTGATATGATCTGTAGGTATGAGAGATGTCTTTCGACATCGAAAAAAATTTCATGTCGGTAATTCTCTTAAAGCTCCCCTGTTGAAGTAAAGTTAAAAGTTAAGATTTTCTTCGAGACCATGTCAAAGAAATATTTTGAAAATGTTTCTTGCAGAGAATTGGCGTTTTTAGATTTTGTTCCAAGTTCGATGGATCATTCTGAATCGAATTTGTATTCTTGAAGAACTCCATCATTTTGTATGTTTTTCGAAAGCTACGTCTGTTTTTCGCCATCCATGTCTTTGGTTCCTAATTTTGAGTCAAATTTCTATTTCTCTTTTCATTTTAGGCCGCGGCAGCTAAAGCCCGGGAACAAAACCCAGGTGAGAAAACGTCTCTCTCTCATAGTACCCCTAAATTGGTGTATACTATTCCACGAAGAGAGCTTATTTTTCATACTCGTGATCGGAGTTTAGTCCAAAAGCAGATTTTTCTCAACAATTTTGTACAAGATTGTAGATAAACTACCTAGCTCTCCAGTGAGTTCTAGTAGCTCAATGGGTAGAGCATTACGGAGGTCATAGGTTCGAATCCTGCCTAGGACCGTGATTTGACGGTTGTCCTTTCGCCCGTTGCCAAGCAACTTGTATCCTATCCTTCTCACGGACGCATTATACCTTTCCGTCATTTCATGTATTTGGAAAAAAACTTGTTCTTTTAATTTGGCGATTGTTACGCCTGCTGAATATCCTGTCGAATGTTTCAATTTTTATGTTCATCACCTTTCTTATATTTTGTAAGACTTTGTACGGATTGTTTCTTGGAGCAACCTGACCACTCACGACATTTTTTAGAAATCGTTTAGTAGCTGGTATCATTCATTTTATAACTGGAGGCATATCTGCGTGCACTCGGGCTTGGCCTGGATCGTCAAATGAAAAACAAAGAAAAATGAATGCAGTAGAGATATTAGCTAGATTATGATGTATTATTTAGGTTACAGTCATGGTATTGATTCTCGTTATGTTTACTCATGCATAAATGTTCGCTCGGACCGACCCGTTCCTAAAACGCTAGACATCTTTTGTGGGTATATCGCGAACAGCGTTTGCATTTGTGTGTGGTTTGATTACCTTAGATACCATATTCGTGCGTACTTTCAACGAAGCTATTTTCGTTCAATGCCACCTATGCACGTTGGTTTAAGGAGGCTCGAAATAGTTTCTCCTTTTTTCAAACAAATAAACATATTCTGTTCTAAGATACAGTTAGGCTAATCAAATCAAGACGAAATTTGCCAGGGTATTAGGTACCCATCCTAGATTTCTCACATCACAT
>NC_090870.1:47577601-47595101 GCF_036669935.1 Montipora foliosa
AGGAAACCGAAAACGCATCAGTTTTACAACTTATCAACGCGGATAACGTTTTTCTAAATTGACATTTTGTTCTCGGTAATGATGTCTTGTGGAGTTCTTGATTCAGCGCCACTCTACAACTCTTTCTAAACATATTTGCATACATGTTTGCCCCAAGGGCTAAATGAGCTTACATCAACTCTCTCTTTCATTCAGTAATTCTCAGATCTCAAGTTGAATCGATTTAAGCAAACAAAGTTCTAGCTGCGTGACCTATTGTACATGTAGCACTACCATGTACAGAATATTTGATTTTTGGCTTTTAAACGATATTTCCTTGAGCAGAGTGGCCCAGTCGTGTGTCAGAAGACAATAATAGTTCTTATCTGTTTGGCCGCGCTTGATCGTGTGTACGAAAGCGTTTGGTCTTCTTATTATAAAATGAACGTTTTAAAATTACCCTCATTCTTCTGACCTTGAGTTTCTTTCTTATTGCGCTGTCAATAAGGAAAAAGCAGACACGATTCTTCTTTTCTATGAATAATTACAACCTCCAAAATAAATAAATGTAAAATGCAAATACTTTTAAGTGCCAGCCGATTGTAATGACAATGATAACTTTAATTAAAGTGTCAAGTGCAAATGCTTTACGAATTGGGGGACAGTAAAGAGTTCGGCTTCTTTAAAGGGAACTTCCGCTAAAACAAGAATATAACTTTAAAATACTGAACATAACGCTTACAATCAAAATTGTTCGAACTTTTTCTAATGGAACAAATTTCACAAACGCTTGCTTTGGTTTTAAAATTTCCCCGGCATTGCCATTTTGAATAATTGTGACGTGTAACAGTTGCCCTATTGTTTCAAAACGAAAGCTCTTTGTGTGAATACAATAAGGCAACATTACACGTCACCATTATTCAAAATGGCAGCACCCGGGAAGTTTGAAAACCAAAACAAGCGTTTTTGAAATTTGTCTATTCCGGATACAAACGCTTCCATTGGAAAAAACAGTTTTGATTGTAAGCATTATGTTTATGTTAACTTCTTGTTGTAGTGGAGGTTCCTCTTCTTGCCTTCCCCAGGGAAGACGAGCGACCCCGGGAATGAGGTTGTGTAAGTGTCAAAAGACAACTCCAATTGGTCAGCATGTTCTCTACCTTGAATTGACGATTATCGTTAATTGTTAATTTGCTTTCAATTTACTATTATCGTTATTTCAGAACACTGAAAGCTTGATATGGATTATGGGAAATAAACATATTTCTTTTAAAAGCACAACCCTAATTTCTGGACTCCCAGGACTCGAACCTGGGAACGTGTAATTAATAACCCCTTCACTTAACCACTAGACTACCACATCACTAACTGCGAGAATGTCGTTTTTTATTAATGTCAATAATTTTTTCTTCCAAAAGTGCCGCTGTAAACGTGTATTGACAGCCGCTAAGAAGCAAGCTTACACAGTGAAAAATGTCGGTTACCAAACTTCAAGAGAAAGCTAACCATTTTAAAATCAAGCTTTAGACTTAACCATTATTCAGCAATGATTTATATATATATATATACTAATTAGGTTTGGTAAATAATCGGCACATTTTTAGTCAGTTGATCTTTAGTGGTTAAGTGGATAATAAAAACAGTTTCTTTGAAGTGGGTGCTCCGGGTTCAAATCCTGTCCAGGGGCTGCTTTTACTTTTTTCTTTTTACTTGCTACCACAAGTCCTGGGACACAGTGTCCTAAATTAACGCTAATAGTAAATTGAAAGCAAATTAACAATTAACGATAATCGTCAATTCAAGGTAGAGAACATATTGATTTGGTAGACAGCGTGGGATTAAACCCGGAGCATTCGCTCGCAAATCCAGTATCCTGACCGCAAAGCCACATGCAAGTGCCTTTAGACGCCAAGACAGCAATTTCCGATGTTCTGAAATTGTCACGGATTTCTCTGTTTATGGACGTGAAAAATGTTTTGTATTCCATTTTCTGAAATTAGGGTTTCAATTTTCGGAGAGCTTAGCGTGCAAAGAAAATATTATTGGTTAAGTCTCTCTCATGCAAAAAGTGTGGAGAGGAGTCAACAATCGGATTTAGCGTGTGGACTCAATTTAAACTCTATTCGTCGATTTGTGTCTGGACGAGTACAAATCCAGGTTTTCGGGATAACATTACACTGAAAGTGATTTTTTTTTTCCTTTTGGATAATTAAAATTGCATCTCATAGATTTATTTGTTCCCTTGTATATTTTTGAGCTATGGTATCTTTTATGTATATCATTCTCCAAATTTCTTTTTCTACCAGTACCTTGGCTCGTCGCAAATTATGTCTCCCCAATCACCAAACAAAGCTGTCCGAATGGAACAAGCCCAGGAGGCGGTGGGACGAATTAAGGTAAACTTACGTGAATGCGCTTTTGGTGACTTTGTTTGTGAATAATACTACTACTACTACAAACCCTCGGAAAAAAAGGGACAAATTTGTCGACTTTTTGCCTTGATTTCAAAAAGACACCTGTTTATATCAACTGGAATTTTCCTATTTAATGGTCGGCCATTACTAACTTTAAGTTCTTGAGTGAGCTGGTTCGAGGAGAAAATGACGTCAAAGGCTCACTATTTTAAGAATGCAATGCGTGTACACGCCGCAGAAGTAATATGCAGCTCGTGAGGTTTGGTCTGTTTTAAAGGAGCACTGTCATGAGCTGCGCATGCTCGGGTTTGTTTGCTCTCGCGCTCACGGAAAATTCTAGCCGCCATTATGGATTCACGCGTGAGTCACGTATATTCGCAGTTAATGAATTCTATGTCAAACATAGCGCTCAGAATTTAATATTTACCTGTCAGGAAGAACTTTCCGGATCAATAAACTTTTGTAAATGCGAAGGTGCTTGCAGTACAAAGCGAAATCACTGTCGCTGCACGCTTCGTAGCCAGCATCGAATTTAGCTTACAGCCAGGCGTGAAAAATTCTTTGCTTCAGATAACTACGCTTGTGTGTGTTATTCCACTCCTTCAGGTATTCTTTGCGATACGTTAAAGCCTTCCCTTTTCCCCCGGAGTTTCTCCTTAGTCCACCATGCCCCCCCCCCCCCCCCCCAGTGGAGGCCATTTTGAATTTGTCGATTCAACTTGAAAAAGTTAACCTAACACTTTTCAAGTTTTCGCAACACGCTAGCGCATGCGCAACTCATGACAGTGTCCCTTTAAACTCGCGTTTTGCGTTTATGATAAGCTGCATTCACTCGCTTTCCCTGGATCCAACCCTCTGAGGTCCAGTGGGTCAGTTTTGAACGTGAGTAATGGCGGACCGTGAATTCCAAAACTTACACTCAAAGTAAACGGCCTTTGGATAAAAATCAAAGCTCAAAATTTTGCCAGTGAAGTGTTGAGGAAACACATTTCAAAATCTGAAGAAGAAAAGGAAGTGATTTTTTTTTTTATCACAGGGGCACTTACAGAGGGGAAATTCAGAGAGTTTTCATGGACATGCGATTCTGTTTCCTTGTAATTTTGTAAACAACATTCTTTGCGGTCTCTTTTTCAAACTGAGAGGAATTTGGCAGGAAAACCGGAGGAAGGCGGTTTTTGTTCTTATGAAAAGTTAAAATTCTGAAATCAAAACAATTTCACACTTACACTCATTTGAAAGAAGAGGCTAATCTCGAGATTGCAAATCAATCGTATCTTCATTCCTGACTGAAACCAAGTACTACTTTTAGACTTTTGACTTAGATGGTCAATGAAATTGGCTTGCAGACCGTGAGATTTTAGGGCGTTTTCGCTGTTGCCCGCCAGAGTTCAAACCTGATATCGACGACCTCGTAAGATATGTTTCTCTTTCATTGTGAGGGGCTATTTCCATTAGTCTGATTTTATGAGTGTGGTGCGATAAGGTTTGTTGCTGGGTTTATTTTTTTTGTCAACGTCACCGCGCGATCTCATCCCCTTAGTTAATTCGCCCCCCAAAGCAGCGAGAAACGTCATGGTTTCCTGGTTTTATGGTTCTTGGTTTTGTTGGCAGGTGCCTGAAGGCGAAGAGCAACCAACTACTGATATTGATCTGTTCATCTCCACTGAGCGACTAAAAGTCGTCAACTCGTCAACAAAGGTGACAGTAATTTTTGATAAGAAGTAAAAGTGAGTGAGTGAGCGAGTGATCGAGTGAGTGATCGAGTGAGCGATCGATCGGGTGCATGAATCACTAAAACTAATGAGGTCTTTATTTAATTTTAACAATTGATGCCCATTTTAGAGTTATTCTGTTTGCGGCGGCCTACTTGTTGCCTTATCCTTTCTTAATTTTCCTTATGAAAAGAGAAATTTTAGAGAATTTACGGCAAGATTTCGACAATCGCATGATAATTTGATTAGCAAACCTGTTGGAGAAGACGCTAGGATTTGAGCGGAGAAACAGCCTTTGGGGTTAAAATGCCCATAAAACCTCTCCAATGAGCTTTCATGTTGATATTCCCGTAAGATGTCTGATATTTTCGAATTTCGAAACATTTTGTTCTTGAATGAAAAAGTAAATTACAAATCCAAAGAAAGGAACTCTGCGTTGACCTTGCCTCGGCTTACTCTGGCCGCGGCTTACATAAGACGCGAACACCCCGTATAAATCATAATGGTACAAAATCTACGTTCACGGCTTTCTCAAGCCGTGTCTTATCCTGGCCTGGGAGTTTATACTCATATAAATAGTTCCTTTCGCGTATTATGTACGCCGCGGTCAGAGTAAGACGCGGCTTATTTTCTCTCGTATAAACGGCCCTATTGTCAACGCCCATTACAAAAGCATGTCAACAATCAAACAGACAATGTTAATGGTGTAAAATGGTGTAACATTTGTTACCCGTAAGCACATTTCCCCCGAAGGACCTATTTTTCACGTATGTTAAGGCCTGGTTTAACGTTCCAACATTGTTGGCGATTGACACCTTTCCTTCTTTTTGCCTTTAGGAGGTAATGTTGGACCACGCCCTTCGTACAGTGTCGTTTATCGCTGACATCGGGGATGTGCTCGTACTGATGGTCCGGCAGCCCTCAGAGGAACACACCAGTCAAGTGGCATTGAAACCTTCGCAGATTTTAGCAAGTGTGGGAAGCGCACAGACAGATCACAAGGCTATCAAGATCACGTGTCACGTGTTTCAGTCTCCAGAGGTTCGGTTAAGACACTCTTGCTATACTTGTGTGCTCTATCTTTAAATGCGGCGATGTTTAAGAGGAGCTGAGGTTGATGTTACTAACTGTCCACAGTTACACAGAGCATATTACGCGGTGGCGAGAAGATGTGAATTTTAGGTTTAACCCTCTTTTGCAAACTGACTTTCAACGAGTAGTGGACGATTTGCGGGACGTTTCTTGTAAAGTGGTTTTTCTAAAAACCACTTTGTGAGCAGCCTTCGTTGCCTGTGACCTCAACCTCGTTCCCAGGCCTAAAAACCAGATTGAAATGCCAATCGAAAAGCTGGCCATCTAATCTGACGGTCCCGCTTGACCATTTTTTAAACAGGCCCAAGTAATGGCAAAGAGTATTGGCCAGGCGTTCAACGTGGCCTACCAAGAGTTTCTAAGACAGAACGGACTGTCTGATGACGTCGTCGAAGACGCTGAGTACAACGGCGTATTAGAAGCACAGAAAATACTCGGCGAAGATCTGTCTTTGCTAGCAGACGAAAACAGCTCAAAAGAAGTGAGTATAGTACATGCGCCGACACAGTTGCTCAGCAGTATGTACGTAATAGAAAGCGCGTTTAAAATCGGATCAAGCGTCCCTTCCTGTTGACGATTTCCTTTGTTTTTCCTGGGTTGCTGTCTTCTGGAAGCTATTTCTTTTTTCACAAAAGTTAGGTTAGCTCTACCAAGTCTTTTGAAGCGCTTATTCATTGCGTTCTCAATTAATTCTTGACCTTTTTTGTCAAGTCCGTCGAAAAAGAAGAAGATTACGGTGATTTAAAATACTTTTGTAATTTGCAAGCAATCAATTAATGGATTATTGGGCTGAGTTTTTTTTTGTAAATGTGCCGATGTGCGAAGATTGGGAAGAAAATGGAAATGATGGAGAAAATGTATCATGAGCTATGAATTTCGTACTTCTTAAAAATTGTTCGTAAATGTGAATGTAAATATATGTAAAGGTAAAGGTAAAGTCACTGCTTGCGAGCCAATTGGCCCATCAGGCCGGCGCTTATCTCCGGTTTCCATAGCATGAAGCGACTAGGAGTATTTCTACTCCCCCCTGGATGGGATGCTAGTCCATCGCAGGGTTACCCCAGCATTTCGCCGGTACCCATTTATACACCTGGGTGGAGAGAGGCACCGTGAGAGTAAAGTGTCTTGCCCAAGAACACAATACAATGTCCCCGGGCAGGGCTCAAACCCGGACCACTCGATCCAGAGTCGAGCACATTAACCACGAGGTCACCGCGCCTCCCACCATATATGTCATGGTTATTTAATGTGTATGTTTAATCTAAAAGGATTGGTTAAAGGAATGTCGTTTTCACATTCTTGTTTAATTCCGTTTGATGTTCATAGGTCGTTGTGAACAAAAAGCCCCATGAATATCTTGGTGTAATGATTGTTGAGTCAGGCTGGGGGTCCATGATCCCATGTGCCATTATCGCGCATCTAGCAAAGGAAGGGCCAGCGGCTAAGTCTGGCAGGCTCAATGTTGGCGACCAGATCCTCTCGGTCAACGGTACAAGCTTAGTCGGTCTCCCGCTTTGGGAATGTCAGAATATTATTAAGGTGAGAAAGGAGGATTTGATCAGATATGTATAGGGTAATTTGCCGGTAAAATAACTACATTTATAACATTTTCAAAGTTCGCCCCTTAGTGGTTTCCCATTGACGAGCTGAATTGTCTGGTTTGAGACAAAGTAAAATCTATAAGCGGGAAGGATTAAAGCACACACACGGTGCAGATCACTTTCAGCTCTCATCACTAATAAGAGATTAAGGGGGTGGCACTCAACTTCAGAAAGACAATGGTTGCTAAGGAATCTTTTTAGTCAAGAGCCCCGCAAAAAGGTTGCATGGATGGTTCTTTGAAGTAACTTTTTCAATGGAAGTCGTTTGACATCACTTCAATCAGAAGGCGCGTGCAAAGCTAGTCCCAGTCCGTCCTCTGCCGTGTGTTTCACTGAAAAACATGTAGGAACTCTCGGGAAACGAAAGAAAGAGGCGGTTTTTTCAATGGATGGGAATCGTCCCATTATTTTTCGTGAACTGTAGCATGGAATTTCTCTTTGGACAATAATGGAACTGAAAAGTTTATCAAAGGAGGGCCTTATGACGTCATAAGTTTTTTGGAACTTTTTTAAAAAAGTCCATGTTACAGATTTTGTGTTAGACTGTTCTCGTACTGTTGTGTTTAAAAATGGGTGAAAAACATAATTAACTCGCAGAGTTTTTAGGCTTTTTCTGTTTTGGTGACGTGATTTACCAACGATGGCTGTGAGTCGAACCAGACATAGAACACACTTGACACAAAATGGTAACTTTAGAGTAAAGGGACTCGAGAAATGATTATTTGAAGGGGTCCATAGCAACAGTTTGGTAGTTATCAGCCACCCCACTTAATAGACCTCTTTAGCTTGTACATTTTGTTTTCCCATTTCAGACCACATGATGTTACTCTAGGGAAAACTTTCTTTCAAATGTCGTCCTATGCACGTGAATATGTACGCATAACTTATGAAAAAACAAAAGGAAAATTCTCTTGAGAACATCACGTGGTCTTAAATGGGAAAACAAAACGTACAAGCTAAAGAGGTCTATTGCGTTCTACATTGGCTCTTTGGGTGGCTACCATTTGCTTAATTAACCAAAAAGTGCATTGAAATGGCAGTCATCTTGATTAGTCAAGAATGTCCCAAAGCTTATCTCGTTATAGTTCAAAGAAAGAGATGCGTTCGTACTTACTGTTTTATTTAGCAGCGAAAATTGGGAGGAGTGTGCTAACCCGGCATTTCGTGTTGTCGAAGTACATAAAAAGATGAGCTCCGTGGCTGTTGTTTGCGAAGCTCTGATGTTAGGGAACAGAAGAAAGAACTTTAATTCTACGTCGCATCATGAGAAACATCAGTATTCTTTTCTCACGGGAAAATTTGAGTGATACACCTCGTCGTCGCTTGGAAGAGTTTTCAGCAGCAACTTATGGCTTATTGCACCGACTAATTTCATCGGTTGATAACATGGACATCTTTAGTTCAAAAAGCAGAAAAGAATGCTTCTGATGTTACAAATGGGCGTATCGTATCTTCAAAAATAAGGGAAGGCCCATTTCATTTCCTTGTTGGGCGGGGGGGAAAGGGATGTGCGCAATTTCTTCTTCTTCTTTTGTTTTGTTAATTGGTGTTTGTTAGTATTTATATAACAGAATCGCCAACTCTATTTTTACATTCGATATCTATTAGCCAACTCTTTATCGCAAGGGGAACTTGTTTGAATTTGTTTCCGTGCATACTTGTGCACGATTTTTTTCTCTTTTTTTTTTTTTTTTTTTTTTTTTTTTCTTTTGTAATCCAACAATTTTTTTCGCGTAATTGCTCGCCCCGTCTCCCTCTAAGTGGGCCTTCCCTAAATCGTAAAAAGCGTCGTGGTTATGGAAGCGATTGGCCTACGTGATCTTTGATTACCACTGGTATCTACGTAAGAAATTTGACCAACGGTTTATTTCTTTTATGTTGACGCGAAACTATTGTCCGAAACCATTGTCCATTTTTTGCTTCAAAGTGCACCTAAGCGTTAAGGACATTTCGTCTGCATTATTAATTTCCCCACCAAAAGCAAACATGTTTTAGCATTCTTACCTCGACATTTTGCTTTTTTTTGCTGGGCAAGATGCGCAAAACCAACAGTAATTTGGACCACGACCGTGATGTAATAGGCATGGGTCTATTCTCTATTTTACGTCACAAACTGCTTTGCAATGCAAAATTTCTATGAAAACAGGAATGCAAAGCAGTTTGTGAGATAAAATGAAGAAAATACCCATGCCTCTCATATCACAGTCGTGGGTCCAAATATTTGCTAGTTCTGCCAAGTTTACTTGGTTTGCACGGCACAGGAAAAGCGAGATTCTAGGTAACAATGGTGGTATACACTTCCTTTGGATGGGGACATTTATATGCAAGAATATGTTTGAGTTTTACTTTTATAGGTGCATTTTAACACAAGAACGTTTCGAAAACAAGACGTTCCAAACAGACTACATACTATCGGCTGGTCAATTTTCATACATTTGACGTGCATTTGCGTCTTGTCAATTCTTACTAGGACCTTTCCCTTTGCACAGAACCAGTGGGAAGTTGTCATTGTTTGACAATCAATTCTTCGATATCATTCTGACGTCGTTTTTGTGCTTGCAGGGCATCCGTCCCAACACCAAGGTTGTGTTGAAAATCGTGTCGTGTCCTCCAACTGTACAAGTGGTGGTCAACAGACCGGATACTAAATATCAGCTTGGATTCAGCGTGCAGAATGGCATGGTAATAATTACTCCTTTTTTCATCTTAGGTCAAGGGTGACAGTGTTGTAGAGAGAAGTGGAGATTTGCTTAGTCCTGGTGGTGCTGTTGTAATCACGTCCGTTTTTCCCTCAGATTTTGAAAGTGTGTTTGCTTAACACCTGCCTGGCAAAATTTCGAGCTTTGGATTTCACGGTCCGCCACTACCCACGTTCAAAACTGACCGACTGGACCTCAGAGGGTTGGATCCAGGGAAAAGTGACGTCAAAGGCTCACTAGCTTAAAATCTTAGCGTGTAAATGCAGCTTATTATATATCTGAAAGCCCAAACTTCCGTGCTCCATATTAATTGTGCGGCGTACACACGCAATAGATTGATTTTTTGGTCACAGGGGCACTTTAAACTGTGAGTCTTTGACGTCACTTTCTCCTCGATCCAGTTCAATCGAGATTTTAAAGTTAGTAATGGCGGACCATTAGATGGGAAAAATCCAGTTGAAATAAACAAGTGTCTTTTTGAAATTAAGGCTTTAAACTTGGGTGACTTAGTGTTCAGTTAACATAGTTTTGAAATCCAAAGAAAAAAAGATCTGATTTTTTAATCATAGTACCACTTAAACTTAAATTGTCACCTTTACTTTTTATCTTTTGAAGTCAATTTGTAAATATCACGATGCTATCTGTGAGCAAACTCGTATGTTAATGAGAGAAAATGTAACCAATGACGTTAGCAAAGATTCTCTTATTTCAGACTTTTCTATCCACAAAAACAAATAAGTTAATTAATTTGTGATGGTGAAACCTCTTTTCGCCGCTAAAGGGACAATGAACGTTCATTGGTAGTTTTTTTTTTTTTGGTGATGGTCATCCGATTAAAATTTGAGCAAATCCTGTACTCCATTTAATTCGTCTCGTCCCCTAGAATAACATGAAACCGCGCGGCGACCATTGTGAAAATTTCTTTGGTATCATAACTTCCTCTCGTGGGATGATTCTAGCAAGATGACGTAATGTTTGACCAGCGGCGCGGCCCCACAGATTAAACTTGGTCTCTCAACACTTGTTTATGCAAAAGAGAGTATAGTGTTAAGGCAGCGGTAATTAACAGTGGTTATCCTGCCTTCTTGTCTCAGTTAACTGATAAAACTGGTTGTTTAGATTTGCAGCTTAATGCGTGGTAGTATAGCTGAGAGAGGTGGAGTGCGAGTAGGACACAGGATAATTGAAATCAACGATGAGAGCGTTGTCGCCACTTCACATCAACACATAGTTGAGCTCCTGGCCACCACAGTAGGCGAGGTACGTATTTATCTTTTCCTCGTTAATTTTCTATTTTTTGCTCAGAAAAAACTGCTACGAAAGCAATGACCTCGATGCACCAATATGATCAACATCACTGTCATCGCAAATATGCCTGTCTTTGTATTGTCATGCTCCTGCAGTGGTGTGTAAACAGCAAATGGGTTTTGCTCTTTCAGGAATGTTCGTTTCACCATTATTTTGGTCCACGTGCAGTCAGGGTATTATGAGCGTATTCCCTTAAACCAGAAGTGTTCCGTTTTTCCTCAGCGTGCTAATCAATGAGTATCGGCGATAAGCCCGGCATAAGTTGCGGACGTGCGGCCACACCCTTGACGGTCTGTGCTTTCATTTTATTTCCTAACCTCGTTCCGAAATATCCTTTTTGTAGATCCGCATGAAGACAATGCCTGCCTCGATGTACCGACTTTTAGTTGGTTTGGAAAACCCCCAACACATTTGAGCTATCACGGAAATGCTTGAAAGGTGACCTCAACTACCTGTAGGTGAGACTGCTGTCGTGCAATCGTCCCAGTGGCCATCTGATTGTACAACTGACCCAGAGCTTTCTTTTTATGAAAAGCGGCAGGGCTAAGGGCAACCCAACAAATCGGCATGGCAAAGGACAAGCCACCAAATGGAAAGACAATTTGAAGATGTATATAAAAAGTCAAGAGACCTCCATCAAAGATGTGGGAATTTTATCGTACTGGAAGACGCATTCTCCGGTGATCCGTTTTTATAGATGCAAGTGTAACTTTCGCGTTGTGATGTTCTGTTCACAAACACAAGGGCGGCGTTTTTGTCCGAAATCTCTTTACATGAATTATATCTTTGTTTTCAATGTTGAGCTACACCTTTTAGGATTTGAAGACAGTTGACGACAGTCTTCAGAGATGACATGAAACTGACGGGAACATTTGTCAATCTAAAAATATCTTATAATTGTCAAGATAGTTTCTGCCAAATTTTACGCAATATCTAATGAAGGGCTTGGTTGCCTCTAACTCTGCACGGTTAAATATGGTTTCACATTTCACTATAATGATGGACGGAAACTCTAATTTTTATTCTCTTAATCAAAACTGTAAAGCTGTTGGCCTGTGGTCCACTTAGAATGTCTCATAGGCGGACATCCACAAACAGTGGTGATGAATGAACTGGATACTCCAGTTGTCCGCATGGTGGACAGCCTTACGGACGGTGCGTACTAATTCAAAGGTGTTTTTGCCCCGATTTATGATTATTCAGGAAATGCAGATCTTAACAAGTGTTATTGAAATCCAAAAAGAAAGTTGAGGGTAACCACGCATTTTTCAAAGATAATTAATGGATAATACAAAGCAATGTACGGCGTTCTTTCTCAAATTGACGCTTAATTCTCTCTCCAAAATGCATTGGTTACCCCCCAATGTTCTTTTTGGATACCAAGAGTACTTACTAAGATCTACTTTATCCGGATAATTTTAAACTGCGCAAAAATATCACTGTATTATTGGTAAGCATCTCCGATAGAAAACCTGAATACCTCGAGATGCGCAAAACGTATACGCAGTAATAATAGTAGGCACCGTCCTTGAAAACCAGATTTACAATCCAGTGGATTATCAAGTTGATTTCCACCGTTTGAACAACCGATGCGAGACATTTGACTTTATCTCTTGGCAGCCCGGGCAGAGTAGGTCACGGAGTGGGTGATGTGAACCGTTTCTAGCCTTACGAGTCCTTTTAGTGGAAGACGTCTAGACGTAACTATTTCTTGTTGTCAAAGTTTCTCAACCATTGGAATAGAAGGACCCTATTATTCTACAGCCAATAAGGTCGTTCGCATATAATACATGACGTCATCTATATCTTCGTTTTTAAAGGGACAAAACGTTTTCGAATCATATCCTTGTCAGGAACACTACCAGTTAATTTTATTTTGAAAAGAATTGTTCTTGTGTCTTTTTTTTTTTTTTTGCAACAGCCGAACTCTGACTTGAAAACTCTCGTCCGTTTACAGGATTAAGCTGGGGTCACATTAGCTGCCGTGAAAGTCTATTGAGCTCTTGCTTCACGGTCTGAGGCTTTCCCTCGCAAGGCAAAGTGGAAAGGTTTTTGTAGTCAAAATCGGGTGACAAGTATATTTATCAGCTCAGAAAGTTCGAAATCCGATGTTCTCAGTTTTCTTTCCTCCTTTCCTTAAGGGAGGAATGGGTTTTAAACACGAAGACGCTGTTAAAGGCTTGGTACGTTTGGCACATGCTCGTGATTTGTCAATCACAGACGCATACAGAGCTCTGTGATACGTTATAAGATATTATGACTCGTTCTTCTTCACTTTTCTCGCCCAAGAAATATCTGTTAAGGGTTCCATCTGCTGTTTGTTGATCGCCATCTTGGGTTATCCGTCGTGTTTGAATGAATTTGAACATAAAATCGGCCTCAAGCCAACCCTTGTGAAGTGCATCTTCGAGTTTAAAGTTCGGGAAACTGAAAGCAATGAAACTGAATGGAAAGGATGTAAATCCCCTAAATGACGTTTACTACTACACAAATAAATATGTCCTTGTAAAAAAACACGAACTGCATACATTACTTTTAACGCCTACAGTAGGAACAAATTGTTTACAACATTACCTTAGGCCTCACAAGCTGAACTTTGTTCAGTAGAGACTCCTAGAATGATCTGATCAACCACAAAAAATGGAAATGAAAACCCAAGTAACCTTAAAATTTGTTTCTCGTTTGCTTTGTGGAAGAAATTAGGACAGGAGCCCATGACTAAGAGCGTGCAACTGTATTGTATTCTTTGTTTGCACCTGAACGTCACAGCGGCCATGTTGGTGGAAAGAACAATAGCGAAAAACTATTTTGGGAATTTGACTGTTATTATGCAAAACTTGAGCTACATTTTTCTATTGTTTTGGCACCAACATGGCCGTCTTATCACGTGAGTGCAATCAAAGAATTTCAGTGTGGAACGGCGTTTTTACAGGAAAAACCTTAACAATGACCACAACCAGGTTTTCTGAGCCAGCGACACTGAGCACCCCCAGCAAACCATTTTTGTAACGAAACCCGCTGGTCAGCCACCTAAGGTCTTCCTTTTTACAAACAGAGTTATTTTTGGATTGATTTTCCAGCTAATCACTAGTCTAGCATAGAATTGAGAATGGTCACACGTGCAAGCCAAATGTTATTTAAGAACTCGTGTGAAAATGTCCTTACGTAGACCTAGTATTGGAGCAAGGTTCTTCTGTTCAAGACCGGGTCTTGTCCAAGAAAATACAAGTATTCTTAGGGCCGATTTACAGGATACGATTTTGTCGCATGCGACAAGCTCACGACAAGCCTACGACATGACTTACGATTGTCGCAGCGTTTTAAAACATGTTTTAAAATGCTGCGATATTTTTTCTGACGTACACAACAATCGTAAATCATGTCGTGGGTCTGTCGTAAGCCGTTGTCGCATGCGACAAAGTCTTACTGTGTAAATCGGCCCTTAGGGTGCGTTCGATTGACCCTATTCCGGAATAAGAATACGTGGAGTGATGATTTAAAACGGTATGTCTAGCGTTTTGATACAACAAGGATAGTAAAGATATGTTTAAAGGGAACCTCCACTCTTACTACAGAATAAGTTGAAACCAAAGAAAATTATGTTAACAAACAAATTTGTTCGAAATTTGATTTTAAAAGTGTTTATATCAAGAAATGTGAATTTTAAAATCGTTTATTTTCACTTTCACATTTCGCGTGGGCAGCCATTTTGAATAATTGTGACGTGTTACGGTTGCCCCATTGTTCTGACACAAAGAGCTTTTGTCCAATAACATAAGCGCAACCGTTACACGTCACAATTAGTCATGATGGCGGCGCCCGCGAAATTTGAAAACAAAAATATGCGATTCTAGAACTTATTTCAAATACAAGCACTTTCTTTCAAAATACTTTTAGACTGACTTGACTGTAACGGTTATTTCCTGTGATTCAGAGTCACTTTTTGTAGAAGTGAAGGTTCCCTTTAACAACAAAACTTTAGCAGGTGTTTGACAATTTTAATGTAAATCTCAGTAAAAACGAAGGAGTTCTTCTATTCCATGTAAATGTAAAAAATATATATTCCATCTATTCCTATCACGAAATACGGTAAATCGAACGCACCACGCTAAGAGAAGTACACCGACTACAAGAGTTTATTGCCAGCCCAGTAGTAAACACTGATAGTTCAAGGATGTGAATTACTTTTACGAACAGGTGTGCCAGTACCACCAAATCCAAAGCGCGCAAGGTGCTAAATTTTGCTCAAGTTAAAAGCTTATTTTACCGTTTGCTTTCAGTCAATTCATGACCAAGGGATTTGGATTGTTACACTACGTATTTTGTGAAACGATCTATAAGATGCAGCGGTCATAGCAGTCACTCATGCTGATGACGTTGAGGCAGATGAATGCACAACCTGTGTGAGGCTAAAACGTAGAATGGTATAAAAGAATTCACAAGAAACTAGCCAACAAATAACGAAAACATCAATTCCCTCCATGTGGTCTGGCAATTCGTTATAAGGGTGTACAACATTTACCTATTGCATTCTAACCACTTGAATTCACGTTATATCTACAATGTGCAACTAATCTGAATTTAGAAAAGACCACCTGTACACGGTGGCACCGTAATGCCAAAACCAATTCGCATGCATGTCTGACTAACGTCCACACACCTGGACTTGCCTTAACGGCATCTGCGACGATGCCCCTATACGTGTAGCATCTCGTGGCAGCAAGCACAACAAGATTAAGTATGAGAGTAATGGATTGGATTGAAAAAAAAAATTAATCACCAGGATTAGTACCCACAACTGCACTAAGCTAACAACAGGAAACAAAATATCAAAAAAATTGTCTATCCATCTCTGAATGAACATTTAAACGTGTGGGTATTTAAGCGGCATGCTCCTGTTGTTCCTGCAACAACAACAAAAAACAGAAACAGTTGAGCACTTTGACAAAACTCTTCCAAGCTTTAACTGATAAGAGTGTAATGTGAAGTGCTAGTTTTGTACCCCATATGAACCATGTGAGTGTTAGCCCTAGTAATGGAAATGGGCCCACACAAGGACAGAGAAAACCTCTGACCAGGGTGGGAATTGAACCCACGACCTTCGGGTTAGATCACCGCTGCTCTACCGACTGTGCTACAAGGTCAGACGGGAGCAGGCCGTGGGAATTGACGATGTTAAAGTCACGGCAATTAACATCTACATGTAGAAGGAAGGATTACGTTTTTACAAAGCTTTCACATGTTGGAAAGTCAGCATTCCTCTTAGAACAAATAGATCTACTGTATATGTACACAAGAATAAGAGTAGAGGAGAGATATCTGCAGCGACTCAAAAAGCGCGATTTTACCGCTGGATACATTTTTGTTTGCAAATTAAGGAATGTTTAAAATGAACCCTGATTTTAGCTCTCTCAAACTTTCTTCAGAGCCCCCTTTTCATAACTTTCAATGAGCAAAAACTGAAATACAAGTAAAACCTATGCAAATAACTAAGATTTCTTTTCAAGAACCTGTGTAGCTTAGAAAATCCATTTCGACCCTCCGTAAACAAGAGCTTGTGTAAGACTAAAATTACAGAAGGTGAATAGAAAATGAAAAAAAACTGGAAACTTGGAAGGCGGAAACTGGATTCTGGAATTCAGAATCAGAAATGGCCAGGAAAACCAGAAATGAAAATATGCTGACGTAATCACTGCATGAGAAAACGGCAAGGAAATACTGAAATTTTAGATCACAAGCAACCGAATGCCCCGCATTGTAACCGGGAATGACTAATTACTGATTTACATTCTCTACTTAACTTAATACAAAACAATAAGATAGGAGAAACATGAGAGCTAGTCAGGAAAAAAGGACCAGACAACGAGCGTTGAAGCAGATTTCTTTGCATGAATGAGTTAGCTTACAGGAGCCTTTGATTTTTGCACGCTTTTTTTGCTTGATTTTTAATACGAGAATTTTGGGCTAACTTCGAGCAAATAAATTATTCCATAACTATTACGGAAAAAAATCTGAAACTAGTAACTGAGACCGAAAACTTTGACGCTACGCTTTATCACAACAAACAACGAGAGGAACGATAATTTGTTCGTTTTCTTTTCTTTGCAGTTATCAGCCGTAAATAAATAAAAAGAATATTTTTACAACGCCTTCTTTGATTGTTGTTTTAATTTTTGCTTTCACCTTTTCTGCATTCTGAAAATTCTGACTTCCGAGTCCTGTTTCGGATTCCGGAATCCACTTTCTGTTCGGGCGTCCGATGTCTGGATTCCCGAATTTCCATTCGTCCACTTCAAGGTAGGTTTTACTTTATCAAATTGGGTCAACAACTGAAAATTTCTAAATCAAAGAATCTAAAAAGTGGCTTTTAAGTCATGACGTCCGCAACAGGGTTCCTACGCCAGCAGTAATGTTTACTTAGTATGCGCACGCACCTTCCGGAGATTTTTGTTATAAAAAGGTTACTTTCGAAAGAAGAAACTGTGGTGCTGCGTTGGTTTATCGAACGAGTTCATAAAGGTACTGAATTAACCACCGTCAGAAAGCCCTTCGCCAACGCGCACCGTTGAACTTTCAATGGCTGAAGCTGCGGGCCGCAAATGCCGCGGGCGTTTTTGCGCTAACCCAACGCCCGCGGTATTTGCGACCCGCAGTTTCAGCCATTTTGAAGTATTCGTTTCAACGATTTTAGAGCA